>NC_057849.1:328564899-328867930 GCF_015237465.2 Chelonia mydas | reverse complement strand
ATTCTCTTATAGAAATATACAATGTTCTTCTGCTATAATAGTTCAAACCCCTTGAAGTTTACAATAATATTATTACAATCCCTGAGGCCATTACCGTGGAACACTGCAGTGTTTTTTCTCATGGGAATCCATGATTGATTATGAAATGCTCAATCATCAGTATGGCCAACCCCAAACAGTCAAAAACCATGAGTCACGCCCCTCCAAAATTATGGGATTGACTTCAAACTCCATAAGATTTTTTTTTAAGTAAGTTATGGGTCTTTTTCTTTGACTGTGGTGTTTGAGTCTTTAGTGTTTCTGTTTTCCAGCTCTTCTTTGCAACCATGAGGGCTAGAAATTTACAAAAACAATGAGGAGTCCGGTGGCACCTTAAAGACTAACAGATTTATTTGGGCATAAGCTTTCGTGGGTAAAAAAACCCACTTCTTCAGATGCATGAAGTGAAAATTACAGATGTAGGCATAAATATACCGACACATGAAGAGAAGGGAGTTACCTACCTTACAAGTGGAGAACCAGTGTTGACAAGGCCAATTTAGTCAGGGTGGATGTGACACATTCTTAGGTCCCTTACCTTTCGCTGCCTCTGTTTTTTGTCTTTGCTGCCGCCTTTCCCACTTTGCTCTGAACAAAGCATATTATACATGATAAGATGTGTAAAAAGTTTTAATAGCCATCTCAGTATTTAGGTATTCCACACTTTTCTTCACCACCTCTTACTCTGTAACACTACAGGCCCCTTTTACAAGCTCTTAAGAGGTTATAAGTTCATCTTGTAGCAGTAAAACTTTAAGTATTGTAGTCATAAACACTATTGCAGAAAGCTTGTAAGAAACTAAATAGGACAATAGAATTGGGAAACCTTGTTCTCGACAACATGTGCACAACCTTAAACTTGGGCTAGGCTTTACTGATTTGGCTTAAGCCAAAATAAAACTCTATTGCTTTAAATCCTGTGTCCGCTGCAGACATGCCAAATGCAGAAATTGGGCTTGTTTTTGGTTTAATTGGCTTGTGAGTTGCTTGTTGGCTAGTTTTTGGCTTATTGCTTGTTTGGCTCGTAGCCTGTTGCTTCTTTTTTTGATCGGCTCCTGGCAAGCAGGGGCAAGGAGGGGCAACAAGGGGCATGGGGGGGAGAGAGTCAGGGGTGCACAGCGGGCCCACCACAGTCCCAGACTGCACGCCAGGGGGGGATCTAGTCACATAGATTGTTGGGGTTCTTAGGGTTTGGCTTGTTTTAGCCTTGCTTTGAAAAGGGAATAGCTTGATTTTTGGCTTACTGTGAAAGTCGGGTGCTTATTTACTGCGTGAAAGTTGGCAACTGTGGACTTGGCTGGCCTGTGATAGAGGGTGTTTAGTTCCCCTCTGCATTTTTATCAGTCGGACATCAGTCAGAGGTAAGAAATATATTCTGTAACAGTGACTCCAGCTCCTTAATACAGTAGAGTAAAATGAGTAAAACATCTACAGATCTGTTAATAGATCTAGTGGGCATGTTAAAGATAACCGTCTCTGAAGACAGACTATATAATGTGTTTGTGCATGTGATATCTCTAAACACCCTTTCACAAGAACATAACAAATATGGTTTAATAGGTTTACTTAGAAGTCATATAGCAAAGTTTATTTTTCTAATTTGCTGGATCTGACATTTCCCTCTGGCCCATCTACCATATATCCTGAGCCAGATTCTGGTCTCTGCTACACCAATATAAATACAGAGTAACTCCACAAAAGTCAATAAAATGATTGGAATTACACAGATGTAAATAAGTATACATTTTGGACCATATATATTAGAGGAAGGAAGGATGGGTTCGTCGTTAGGACCCTGGGAATGAGCAGAGCTGGATTCTATTCCATGGGGGCTGCAGATTCATTGTGTAACACTGGGCAAATCACTTAATCTCCTTGTTTCTCTGTCTGTAAGAAGGGGATACCCTATCTCACAGGTATTCATTAATGCTTGTGATTTGTGCTCAGGTATTGCAGTGATAAGACCTATAGAACCATACAAATGTAGGGCTGGAAGGAACTTTAAAAGCTCTTGTAATCCATCCTCCCTGAGCACAGGAAGGATTAAGTATACCTAGACCATCCACATAAGTACTTAGACAAGGGAAGTAGAGAGATTCCCATGGCTCAGAGGAAGTGGGGTTGTTTTTAAATTATCCTGAATACTAAGTTTCTCCTCTTCTTTTAAAAATAGGACGAATGTGCAAACTACATCCGTGTCCTTCACCGGTACAACAGAACACACCTCCTGGCCTGTGGTACAGGGGCTTTTGATCCCCTCTGCACTTTTATCAGAGTCGGACATCCATCAGAGGTAAGAAATATATTCTAGAGCCAGGACACTATTCTGAGCTGTAGCAAACCCCTCCTATGGTTATATATAAGCACACAAATTAAAGCACAGTGGAACACTGAGGTTGTTGAAATGGAGGGATCCCAGGTCACACTGCAGTCTGTGCAAGAGAAGTGACGTTTCCTATATACCACTCCACATGCAAAGACCACTCACAATTGCAGTCCTTGCACTCTTTTAAGTGCAAGGACTGGTCCCTAATAATGTCTCCATAGGTAGCCACCCCTAAAGGAAGAAGTCCTACAGAATTCTAAGAAGTCCTATAGAATTTAATAAGAGTAATAACCTTGCTATAGGTTTCTTTTTTAAACCATCCTCTTGAATTAGAGAATGATCTTTCTATAGGGTAGTTCAAAAACCTGTAGAAAGTTCTCTGTTGTATTTGATAGGGCTTGAGAGCAATTATTATAGAATGATATTGATTTCTATAGAACCCTGTTAAATTCTATAAGACCCTTACATAAAAGTTGGTTGAGGAACTATGAGACCTAGCAGGCCACAGAGGGGAGCACACATTGATTTCTGTGGGATTGCTCATGTGAGTAAAGTGAGCAAGATTTGGTCACCAGACATCACCGTTATTAAGCAGTTACAAAATGACCATTTAATTAAGTAATTGCAGCCAAATGCCTCACTGACAAAGTGTCATCCTGATGTCATGAATGAGTGATGAATTGGTGAGTGATTTCCAGCCTTATGTAGTTGTGTAAATAGCTAATCTAACTGAAAACACATTTTGGAAAATTACATATAAGCTCACACATTACTGTCATCTTGGAATTTGTTTTAGCTGAATTATATAGCACTTTTTGAGATAAAGGTGTATCAGAGTTTGCATCCTAAGTCTTTCCTGCCCTGGGCATTTATAAACTGAATAATATATGCTTTTTGATGTGCCAGGAGATGCAAGCTCTCGTCCCAGGATTGATATTTTTTTTGTTTCTTTTTCAGTGTTTTAGTTTTGATCAAACACAGCTGGTGCACTTAAACATCTTCATGCCTTTTGTAAGATTTCATCTTTCCACAGAATGCTGTGGCTGTACTCTCTGCTGACTTCCAGCCTTTGCTACCACCTTAAAGGCAGTAGCACTGATTCTGATCTCTCTTACACCAGCATATCTTCAAGGAGTTCATTGGAGCTACCCATGGTTTACACTGGTATGAGTGAGGATATAGTCAGGGCTAATGGGATTGCAGAGGGTGTCAGTCGATGCAGAGTTTGATCCTAAGTCTATAACGTCAACATAATTCTCATGCAAGAACAAGGATTTCCTGCAGTCTGCAGGAATCTAGAACCCTGCAATTTCAAGTCTTTTAGCTCAGAGTTAAAATCAGCCTAAGGAATGGATGAGGACTGCTAACTATCCCTTTTATGTAGTATTTTACAGCTGAATTCAGAACATGTTGACCTCAGTGGGTTTTGGATCTGGTTCTAAGTATCTATGTGCAACTTATCTGCAGCTACATGTGGCCCCACTGAGTTGGGTGGCTTGATTTACCCACACGAGGACTGATCCTGCATTCACTGCCCAGCTAAATTAACCACTGACCTCAAGCATAGTTTTTGAAATCCCCTAAACCTGAACCGCTCTTTGAGGACCTGGATGCCTTCAACTGGATGCTCAGGGTGTTCAGCATATTGCAGAATTAGGCTCTTGGCCAGCAAGCTCAGTCAAAATCACCAAATTCCTCTAGGTTTTCATGTGAAAACTTGAACCATGTTTCTTTTTGTGTTAATCCATAAACCACTGAGAAGGAACCGTATCTCAAACTTTCCAGCAAAGCTGGGAGGAGTTTTGAGTATGTGATGAGAAACAAAACCAGTTCAGTTTTATTTTAACCCTCTTTATGAAAGTTCTGCACAGATCTAATCATTCCAAACCTGTTGAGAAGAACTGAAAGGGAAGGGCCCACATCAAAAAGCTCACATGGAGCCACCACTCCACAGATCAGCAGCAGTGCTGTGAAAGGAGGCCCTGCTCCTAGAGCCCTGGTTAGTGGGAGGGCTGGGAATAAGCAACCAGGCAAAGCCAGACTCACAGGGTATGTCTACCCAGCAACATAAGCTTAGGCTAACCCAGGGATCAGCAACCTTTGGCACACAGCCTGTCAGGGAAAGCCGCTGGCGGGCCGGGACAGTTTGTTTACCTGCAGCGTCCGCAGGTTCGGCCAATCGCAGCTACCACTGGCCGTGGTTCGCCATTCCAGGCCAATGGGGGCTGTGGGAAGCAGCGTGGGCTGAGGGATGTGCTGGCCGCTGCTTCCTGCAGCTCCCATTGGCCTGAAGCGGTGAACCGCAGCCAGTGGGAGCTGCGATCGGTCAAACCTGCAGATGCTGCAGGTAAACAAACCATCCCGGCCTGCCAGAAAAATCTCCCTGATGCCCACGTGCCAAAGGTTGCCGATCCCTGGGCTAACCCCCCACCCCCCGCCCCTTGTGCCCACACACCAATTGTGCTAACCTAGGGCTCGGACCTAGGGTCCCAAGACCCTGCACGGCTGGAAGCTCTGAGCCCATCTTAAGCTGGGACCAAGGGTTCAAGCCCTATTATATTCCTGTGTGCACATGGCCTCAGCTTGACTCGGGTTCCAGCAGTCCTCCAGATGTATCCCAGAGTTCCTGGCAACAGAGAAGCAGTGTTGCAGGCAACCAGTGCCAAGGCCAGAAGCGCCATTACTGCCTGGCCGAGCATGCTCCCTGTTCCTGCTCCTCTCGCTGCGGTGGCAGCTCCAGCTCCTCCTTGCTGCTCCATGGAGCTTGCCCGGCGCAGGGAGCAAAGCTGACAAGCAGGAGTCGGCTCCCAGCCACTGAGATGCTGGGGGTCATCCCTCCCCTGGCCATGCTGAGCCGGGAGCCCTGCTGCTCCTCCTCCCTGCAAGGCAGCCGCTTGGTCACGCTTCGCTCTCTTGCCCTTGCTCCTGCACTGCCCCTGCCCTCCGTGGGGCTGCATGTGCAGGGACACCCAGGCTGCCAGCCCCAAAACTTTCCCACAGCCTCCTGTGGCAGCGGCTCTGGCTCCTCCTCGTTGCAGGGACGTTTTAGGACTGGCTCCCACTGAGCTGGCTCACCCTGACAGTGAATGCCGCCCGGGTGCCCCTGCACACACCGCCCCAAGGAGGGTGGTGGGGCGGGGCAGAGAGCGGAGCAGGGACCAAGCAGCTGTCCTGCAGGGATGGGGAACAGCCAGGATGTAGAGGGTCATCCCTCCCCCGGCCATGCTGAGCCAGGAGCTCTGCTGCTTCCTCTCCCTGCAGGGCAGCTACTTGGTCCCCACTCCGCTCTCTGGCCCTTGAACCCAGGTCCCCCCCGGGCTGTGTGTGCAGGGGCAGCTGGGCAGTGTGCACTGTCAGGGCGGTGAGTGGGAACCCACCCCAAAAGCTCCCTGCAGCCTCCCACAGCGGCGGCTCCAGCTCCTCCTTGCTGCTGTGCAGAGCTTGCCCAGAGCAGGGAGCAAAGCTGACAGGCGGGAGGCAACTCCCAGCTGTCAGGATGTTGGGGGTCATCCCTTCCCAACCATGCTGAAGCGGGAGTTCTGCCGCTCACCCTCCCTGCAGGGCAACTATTCCACTCTCTGTCTCTTGCTCCTGGGCCCCCGTACCCTCCCTAGGGCTGCATATGTAGAGGCGCCTGGCAGTGTGCATACCCAAAGAGCTCTGATTGGCTAGAGAGCTGGTAGGCAATCCACCCCGACTTCCGGCTGCCAGCTCTGCTGGGATTGGAGAAAGAACTGCATGGGCTGCTGAAGAGCTACATGTGACTGCTGCTAGGACCATAGATGGCCGGGAGTCTGAGCTCCAGGCTCGGGACAGGAACAACCTGAACACATGGCCCCTTTGAGCTGGCCCTGTGTGACCACACACCTCCTGGGTGTGGTGTTCTGTCCCATGTAGTGGCACCGAGACCACTTCGAGAGAGAGGTCAAATGAATCTGCTCCACAGCCTTAGCTAAGAGCCAGTGGGTTTTAGCTCGTGCAGTAGAGGCTCATGCACTAAGCTCCAGAGGTCCCAGGTTCAATCCTGCCTGCTGACGACTGGGGTCTGTCGGTGTTACACCTGCATATGAGAAGTAGCCAGAGCCCAAAGGCACGTAGGGCCCTTATCGGCAACTGAGGGACTGTTGCCAGGGGACGCCGGAACTGTTTGTTGCTGATCAAGGTGACTGCTGCTGATCAAGTTGAGTGTTTGTTATGGATAACAGTGTTGGCGGGATTTCTGGGTGAATTCCTGCCTTCCCAAAGGCTGTTATAGGGGTCTCAATCCGAAGGCAAGCAGGGGGAGTTTGGAACTGAGTCCCAGTAAGAGAAGCCCGCACCACACTCGAAAGGGGCCGATTAATTTAGCATCTTTCTTACATATAAATTGAACCACAGAGAGCAAGCTTAGCTATTAATATCCTTTCACCCATAGGGGAGAAAAAGCTTAGAAATGAAGTTACAAGTGCTTTTCTTTTCATTTCCATATGCTGTCCAAACACTTCAGACTGTTTGCCAAAATGACTCAAGCTCTGCTATAAACAATCAGTGTTTATATTTCAAGATTGTAACCGTAATTCCAAGCAAAAAATAAAAAGAATTATTGAATGTTTTCTGTGGTTGGAGTCAAAGAAACTGAAAAAGCACTGCTGTTTCCTAGTGTAACTGTTGGGTGGGCTAGAGTTTACAACATCACCCTTCTCCTAGTGCCGAAGAACAGCTCCTGTATAAAAGCACAAGGAGACCCAGAATCAGGGCTGTCCTACGCAAGTTATCTAAGGGGGAATATTAAGGGATGGGGGCAGGGAAGGTGGGGGCTCCTGAGGGGAGATATTGAGGGAAGGGGAAGGGGAAGGCAGTTCCCAGCCGGTGCCGCTGATACCAGTGTGTGGAGGGAGCCCAGCCACCACCCCCTGCCTGGCGCTGCCCTTCCCTCTGCCACCCGCCCGGCGTGGCTTCTGCCGGGACTTGGGCCTTCCCTCCACTGCCCACCTGCCCGGCGCGACTTCTGACGCAGCTCAAGGCTTCCCTCCGCCGCCTGCCTGCAAACATGGGGTGGGGGTGATGGAAGCTCTGGCCAGGGGCCCCTGCCACGCACCCAGCTTTGAGCTGAGATTCCGCTCTCCAGTGCGCACGGCTCCCTCCCAGCACCCACAGCCCCACGCCAGCTCCTACCTTGTTCAGGGGGCGGAGAGAAGCCCTCCGGCCAGGGGTGGGCTGAAGGGAGTGAGCAGTGGATGAGGGTGAGGGGCCAGGGGGCTTCTTCCACTTCCCACCTTTCTTTAAAAATTTCCCACCCATGCTGCAGATTGGTTGTCCTGATTCACTCTGCACATGTGCAGCCAGGAAGACGCCGGGTGCAAACTGCACACAACCACGGCCAGCCTGCCTATGGGTAGGGACAGCGGAGTCAGAGCACAGCACAAGCGGAACAGCCCGGGCCCCGCAGCCCGGTGGTGCCCCAAATTTTCAGGTGCCCCATGCAGCCCATATGCTGCGTATGATTTTCAGCAAGGATTGCACAGGGTCAACCTCCCCACAATCAAGTCTGAAAAGAACAAAAGGAATTAACATAATTCTTAAATTCCAGTTTTATAAAATCTTATGATAAATAACAAATGTCTTTAACATAACACAGTTCCTTTATAATCCGCATACATTATCTTCACAGTTATAAAGAAAGAAAGAAAGAAAACAAATCTAAACAGGTCAGTCTCCACAGAAACTTAGTGAGAAGGAGCTCACGAGTTTCAAAAGCTAAGTCTCATTTACAGCCTTTGTATAGATGTTGGTGACCAATCTGCTGAGTCAAAAGCATTGCAACCCCATCTTCCCTCCACTTGCTTGTAGAAATCTTCAGCTGAAATCCATGCAGACTCTTCCTCCTCCTCTGTTGAGTTCACACAGTTAGCTAGTCAGCTAACTAATTAACTAACCACCACTCAGTTAAGTATATAGATTTTAAAAGTCCTGCTGCAAAATGCTTCAGAGTTAGGGGGAAACAGCCTGCTTTCTGCTTCTATGGCTCAGCTTCTTGCAGCCCACTCAACCACATGGCCTTTTGTAAAGCAACTGCCCTCACTAGCTGCCCTCATGAAGTTCAGCTACAGGGAACCTATTGAGCATGCCCAAAACTACCACACCCAATTTGAGAAATTTCTGGGTGTGGAGTGCTAATTGTGTGTCTGTGCGTCTAGCAACAATGAGTCAGACACAACTCACTCCTGTTTCCTTCCTCCTCCTCTGCTTCTCCATACCGTAGAACCTCAGAGTTACAAATACCTCAGGAATGAAGGTTGTTCATAACTCTGACCAAAACGTTGTGGTTGTTCCTTCAAAAGTTTACAACTTAACATTGACTTACCACAGTTTTCAAACTTTACTATGCAGAAGAAAATGGCTGCTTTCCCCCTTTTTTTCAGTAGTTTACATTTAACACAGTACTGTATTGTATTTGCTTTTGTTTGTTTTTGGTTTTTTTGTTTCTGTTGCTTTCTGATTTTGTACTTCTGGTTCCAAATGATATGTGTTGTAGACTCGTCAGTTTGTAACTCTTAGGTTCTACTGTAGATCTCTTAAAGAGATATCTCTCTAGTAGGCACATTGGTTACACTACAAAATTGAAATTAGCTATTCTAATTATTTGAAACACAATGGGGGGGATATTTACATTAGTGTAAGAAACATTGTTCACATTGCATATATTATTCTTGTTTTGAAAGTTTGGTTTTAGTTAGGAATGTGACTACAAAAATAACATCCATATTTATTCTCTCTCAATTACTCAGTGTCACATTTTCTCAGTTTACCAGGCAGAAAAAGCTGATTTTTTTCTAACTCCTTACCTTACAGTCTCAATTTAGGAGCTGCAACATTCAGCTGGTTTTTTTCTGCGTCTTACATCAGCACCAATTATTAAGATTTTTCAGTCAAAATTTAGCTGACAGTTTTGCTCATGATGACTGAGGCTGTGCTCACGATGACTGAGGCCTCACACATTGACTCCATGATAGGAACAGTAGCAAAATTGATGGATATTTTTGTTTAATCTTTAAATTAAGCAATTGGCTCACATAAACATAAACAGCAGACCTAGAGCCAAGTTCTACAAAGTTTACTCCCAGAAGTTACTCACCTGCATGAGATTTTGTGGAATCAGGCTTGTGTTGAGAAAGGAGGCATTACTTTGATGTAATCAATGTTCTGACTAGAACCACACAGCAAGGAACTATTTTCAAGGACCCATTCCTACCCTGAAGACAATGACAGTGAGGGTTCTGAGCACCTAAGAAGTTAAGGCCCTAAGTTAAGGTCATGTGAATCACAGAGAGTCACTGTCTTCTAACACTGAGCAGGGAACTTCATTAGAAAGAGGAAAATGGTGTTGTTTCTAAAACCATTCTGTATACCTCTCATTACCTCATTGCTTCTCTTGCAAACCTTTCCCAGCCCCTCCTGCTCAGCACTTCCTGCTACAGATGCAAAAAATCAGTGACCATCTCCTCAGCAGACCTGTTTAGGAAAAAATAAACAATCAGCTGATAAAAACAGAAAACAAAATAAACAAAAAATAAGAAAAGAGGTGTTCATGACAATAAGCACAGCTCATAATCCTTCACTGTTGCACTGCTGTCACCTTATTCGTCCATCCCTCCTTCTCTCCCCTTGTTTATTGTCCCTTGCTGTAATATGCCAAATTTTGGTCCTAAAGTTACACCGGTTGAAGCCATGGGAATTTTGCCAGTGAACTCAAGGGAGGCGAAATAAAGTCCCAAGGATGCATGGCCACATTCTGATCCGGCTAGTGTAAATCTGCGTAGCTCAGTGCAGTTACCCCAACGTCCACCAGCTGAGGATCTGGCCCTCAGTCTCAAAAGGTGTTGAGTGCCATACCTATGCTATGGTAGAAATAATACATTATTGAAGAGGCTAGGTTGTTATCTTACTGTTCAGCCTGAGTAAGGAGTAACTGCACTGCCCAAGAAGCAGGGTGGGGACCAAATTATCGCTCTAAAAGTCGCAAGTTGAACCCAGCATATTGCTTTCCTCTTTGGGAATGCACCAGCCTGGTACCTGGAATAGCTTTCTTCCCTCCTCCAATCCCCCGTCTCTGCTTACCTGTGTGGGAGAAAGAGTACCAGCCCACTGGCAACTGGTCTCCCCATTGCATAGGGTCTGGCAAAGAAAATAGCAGGAGAGCATGGTGACTTCTTTTACCTTTCAGCTGGCTCAGACCCAGGCTCACAAGTAAGCCCAGTGACCAGACTATGTTCTCTGTATTTTTATTATCTCCTTATTATTACTAGGAACATTTGTATGAAATCAGGGTCTGTGTTTCTTAAAAAATTCATCTATTCCTTCTGCTTATTTCCTACTGTTGTGTCTTACACACACACACACCCCATAAATCACCCATTGCATCACCACGATAGACTCAGCCATTGAGTCAACTGCACTCCCCAAACTCAACTTCTCAACTTAACTTTGCATAATCCTTAAGCTACGGGATTTGAACTATCCTTTTATTTGTGAATATTTGCATATTCTCTGAGGGCAAAAAGTACACAAACACTCAACAGGAATTTCTGAGCTATAAGAGAATTTAACACCATGATTACGTGCAACTGAAGCGTCCAATAACAGCAAGGCAGTTGGATACGCCTTGGAATGTAACATTTAGCTGCAACCTTTGCACTCAGCAATTACAGAGAATGTTAGCTAGCCCCGTCGTTTTTCAAAGATCAATGGAAGTTTCATTCACTAAAAAAGTCAGAATTTCTTTTATAATAGACAGTTAGGATCAGTGATTATTGTTATTTATTCTCTGTAGATCCTCCCCCCCCCCCATGAATTTCCCCCACTGAGGTGCAGAGGCTATCCCCTGTGGGATGGATATTATAATTGGCATCCAACTAACTTTGATCCTGGGGAATTAAGGTAAAGGAACACCCACTGACATGAATGGAGCCATTTATACATCTCAGAGCTATTGTTTAGGCTATATGCATCTCCACTGAATATTCACTTTCATCTAGCTGAGAGCATCACATTGAGATAAATGGGCCACTTCTCACTTTTCTGAGCCTGCTGTTCTGGTGATGGCTGTGTATGCTAGTATACCAAGCTTGCATGCTCACCACTCTCATGTATGGTGGGGAAACATGGACAACTTATGCTCATCAGGAGAAAAGGTTGAACAGTTTCCACCTACGCTGTTTATGCCAAATGGCAAGATAAAGTCACCAACGCAGAGGTTCTTCAAAAGGCAAAGTTATTAAGGGTGACAGCCCTGCTCAAGCAAAGACGACTGTGCTGGCTGGGCCATCTGAGTAGAAGGACATACACCCAAGGACATGCTATACAGGGAGCTTTCAGAGGGAACAAGAACAACAGGACATCCCAAACTTTGCTATAAAGACACATGCAAGCAAGATATGAAGGAATTGGAATTGATCCTGATGGATTTGAAATCTTGGAAGGTGATCGTAACAAGTGGCACCATTGTCTCCATCAGCGATTAAAAGTCCATGACAGGAGCTGGCTCCTCCAGCTTGAAGAGAAAAGAGCTGGTAGGAAGCAAGGAGCTCCCAACCAAGGTACGTACATTTGCAATAATTGCCAAAGATCATGCAACTCTCAGATTGGACTATTCAGTCATGTGAGACATTGCAAACCATCTACATCACAGCCTGCAATTTCCACCATCTATCACAGAGGAAAGGATGCCAACCTATTCTGGTGATGGCGGTGTAGGGCATCTCCCCATGGTTAAGGTTAAAAGCTGCTTTCTGTATAAAGGATGACTCTTCAGTGCTCTAAAATCTGCAATCTTACCTCATTTGTCTTGAAATTTGCTATGCCTCATCATGGGAGTGTAGGGTAGGGTTAGTGATTCAAATGTGGGATCACTTGAGTGGGGGCGGAGCCAAGATAAAGCCCCCAAGAAAAAAACAGTATTTTATTAAGGTCACAGATTCTAGCAACTTTGAAGTTTGAAACTGACCCCGTGCAGAAATCTCAGAATGAACAGTAAACATTCGGGGAAAATCTTCCTCTGTCTAGGTTTGTGGGTGTTTTTTGTTTGGTTTGTTTAAAAACTTCATGCACTTTGGAAAATCTTGGTCATAACTTCTTATGTAATCATAAAAAGAAAAGGAGGACTTGTGGCACCTTAGAGACTAACAAATTTATCTGAGCATAAGCTTTCGTGAGCTACAGCTCACTTCATCGGATGCATTCCACTGAATGCATCCGATGAAGTGAGCTGTAGCTCACGAAAGCTTATGCTCAGATAAATTTGTTAGTCTCTAAGGTGCCACAAGTCTTCCTTTTCTTTTTGCGGATACAGACTAACACGGCTGCTACTCTGAAATATGTAATCATAGACTCATAGACTTTAAGGTCAGAAGGGACCAGTGTGATCGTCTAGTCTGACCTCCTGCACAACGCAGGCCACAGAATCTCACCCACCAACTCCTGTAACAAACCCCTAACCTATGTCTGAGCTATTGAAGTCCTCAAATCGTGGTTTAAAGACTTCAAGATGCAGAGAATCCTCCAGCAAGTGACCAGTGCCCCACGCTGCAGAGGAAGGCAAAAAAAACCCAGGGCCTTTGCCAATCTGCCCTGGAGGAAAATTTGTTCCCAACCCCAAATATGGCGATCAGCTAGACCCTGAGAATGTGAGCAAGGCTCACCAGCCAGACACCCAGGAAAGAATTCTCTAACCCAGGAAAGATAATAATTGCAAGATGCTTTGGAATCCTTCAGGAGGAAATCTACAGTGATGTTATACATATGTTCTAGTGTTTCTTTCATCAAAGTTTTGTGAATTTTATAAAAATAGTATATCATGATACTGCTATGTTGGTTTTAATATAAAATAATTATCTTTAAACACACTGAAACATATTAGGTAATAGGCAACATTTATTAGACTCTGTCTCTAGCTTGGGGTATACCATCAAAGTCAAACCAATTGCGTTTATTTCTAAATCAAATTAATTATAAATTCAAGGACAAGCCATATTCCCAGTTCAAAGATGAAATACATAACAGATGAATGTAGTGATCTAATTATAATATTGGTTTAATTGCCAGTGCTTTATAATTCCAGGCTGCTTAGCAAAGCTGGTACCAGCAATTACCTTTCCAAAAACATAGAATTACATTCATTAATAGGAACATACAGCTTTATTTCCTTTTTAGAATATCTTTATTACTTTGGCTCTGATGCATGTTGGTTTCCCAAATATAAATGTTTAGACAAATTGCCTTAAAATTAACTGCTTTTTTAAAAACAAATTACTGGATTAGGAAAAGAAAAGCTAGAATACTGATTTAGCTGTCCCTTTCAAGAGATACAATGGATGAGATGATGTCTGCAAAGGAAGATCCGACTCACTCTCTTCCAACAAATATGTTACATAATAAGAAAGCTAATTATTTCAGACTTTGCTAAACACTTCTGAATGTCAAAAGGGACTAACAAGTCAAAGAAGATTTGTACTTGGCTGCTGGAGAGAAAAGAACAGGAATCCATTGTGCCTAAAATCAATTCTTTCCTTCCAAGGAAAGAGCAATCAGAGAAGTCCCCTGCTCCCCTAGGGTTCTGTGAAAAGTTGAACAGGCATACCTACCAGACACCACTCTCCAATAATTAGCCTGGGAGAAGCCCTCAATACCAGGTTCAAAAGGTGAGGGAAGGAGAAGAAAATTTCCTTGGATGTCATCTCCCTATACACCAGCATCCCATATATTTATGTCATAGGTGCCTGCCTCAATTATCTACAAGACAATGGACAACACTCAGATATCCAACCCAAACATATTGCCAAACTCATCCATTTCATCCTCACCTATAACAATTTTATATTCAACAACAAACATTTTGTCCAAACCCTGGGTTCTAGGATGTCTCTCCAATATTCCAACCTCTTCATGGGCCACCCTGAGGAAGAATTTCTGGACAAATACACTACAAAGCCAATGATATACCTGAGATACATCAATGATATTTTCATCTTTGTGGACAGACGACCTAAACTGCTTCATAGATTTCCACCACAACTTCAACAACCACTGCCCATCCATCAGATTCTCTCTAGAACACTCCCATAGCAGTATCGACTTCCTGGACACCATGATCAACTTCAGCAATGGAACTCTACAGACAGCTACCTACAAGAAACCCACGGATCACCACACTTACCTTCACAGATCCAGTAACCAAGAAATCTGTTATCTACAGCCAGGAACCCAGATACCACAGAATATGCTCTGAGGAGAAAGTCCAGGATACATACCTTAACAGACTTTAAACCACCTGTATCAAACAAGGGCATTCCACCAGAGAAGTAGATTGCGTCATGGAACAGTGCACCCAAGTACCCTGAAAGAACCTGCTTCAATATAGAACTAAAAAATCTCCAACCACACACCCTTAGTTGTCATCTACCACCCCACACTGGACCCCATACAGAGTATCATTAAACAATTACAATCCATACTCGATGGGGACCACATTCTGAATAAATCTTTCCCACACACCCTTTTCTGCATTCAAGCCTTCTGCTTTCGGATGCCTCCAAGCTCATCATCCGAAACCAGCTCCCCACAAACCAGGACGCACCAACTCAAAGTGGCACCAGAACCTGCCAAAACAACAGATGCAAAACCTGCAGACATACCTTCACGGCTAGGATGATCAACACCCTCCACAGTACACCTTTCACAATCCATAGGTCCTATACATGCCTATCACAACATATGTCATGTCTCATCCTGTGCACTAAATGCCCCAATAACAACTCTGTGGGTGAAAGTAGACAATCACTACACTCCCGAATGAACTCGCACAGAAAAATGATAAAAGACAAAAACACCATACCACCCACAGGTGAACAACCACTCCATATATATATGCAGAATATTTTAGGTTCATTGGTATGAGCTCATAATTTGATTAGGGGATAACCTAATAATTTGGTTAAGAGAAAGTGAAACAATGATTTTTTATCCTCATAAGTGGTCTTTTCACAGGACCAGCAAATGTGGGGAGGGCGGAAGAGGTTTTGCATTGTTCCACGACACCTCTACTGGCTTATTGAATAAGTAGCATAGATGTGCCCAGATTGGCCTCCCTACCTGTTGTCCTTGGTCAGAATATATGTATTCATTTTTATTTTAAATCTGTCCATTGCCATATAGGGGTGTAGTAAATTACTAAGGCAACATATGATCACCAGCGTGAGGGGAGATACAGAAGGGAAAACAATCTGGGCCATAATCTTACTCTCAGACCCTTTACATTATATACATATAGCCACAGTGAGAGGAAGCCAACATCTTGAGCAGAGAGCATCAGCCAGACAAACAGCTGGGTGTCAAAGCATGTAGGGAGAATGGAAATTATGGTCAGGGACAATGGGTTAAACCCTTTGTGGCATTTTCTGTAAGAAAAATCTTTTATGTCTCCACTGAGCAGACAGAACCTCACTTTTAAATGCCTCCCGTAAAAGAGCCCCAACACAGTAAACTACACAGAACTGCATGTATCAGCCTCAGAGGACTGAAAGGCTAAGTACTTCCTTCCAGGGTATGAACTGTGGTTCTAGGGAGTCTACAGTAGGTACTTCAAATCTGATGCATAGGTTACTAAGCCATTGCCTCTACAATTAGCCTTGAGGGACTCTACATGTCAGAGTTCTAGGGGAGGAAGAACCATTCCAAATTATGAATCTTTGGAGCCTGTTGGAAAGGAACGAGCATTACATAAGCAAGAAATGTGGGTGGGCTCAGGAGAGGAAGGGGGTTGGTGAAGCTAGGTGGGAGTCTCTCTGAATGTGTATTTGCCCACTTTTGCTCCATATTTCACCTAATGTTTTCACTGGATTTCTTTCTCTGTTCTCTCTTTTTCCTTTGTTCACATTTTCTCCTAAGTGGAGCATGAACACAGTAACATTCAACCATGTACTGTGCTTTTGAGCCAACATTGTTAGCATGATTTCAGAATTAGGCAAAACGAGTTCACCTCTTCCCTTAGGAACGAACTGAATTGATCTGGTGTGTGAGTCGTGAAAGCATGTTTAAAACATGTGTCAGTTTTAATGTTAAATGGATTGTCTTTGCCTTCCTGATCACTATTTCACATTGTTGTCATCGTCGTTTCAACTTGATCTATTCGTTTAAAAAATAAAAATTGTATCAATATTCATTTTTATTATTCAGATAGCATTTCTGACATATCATTTTGCAATGTAAACAAACATAGCTCTGCTCAGTTATTTCTTCTGTATACCTTTTTCCTCATACCTCATCTCCACTCTCAACATGCAGGGGATTAAGGAGCTGGAACATCTGGTTTCACTGATCAAACAGAAGTGGGTGGTGGTCAGCCCTTCACTAGATAGAATGTGTGACAAATTCTTACCCTGAAAATATTTGCTCAGAGACACAGCGTCTCTCTCTCGTTGCCTGGATAAGGAGCCAGCCAGTCAGAAAGCCATCAATTAAGGCTCTGAGTGTTTATCAAGCAAATTCAGTTATGGACTCAAATTTGCAGCTGTAGCTCACGAAAGCATATGCTCAAATAAATTTGTTAGTCTCTAAGGTGACACAAGTACTCCTTTTCTTTTTGCGAATACAGACTAACACGGCTGCTACTCTGAAACCACTAAATACTATGAAATTGTTTATTTTCTCCAGTCATTCCCATCCACAGTTCATGTAAACCTAGTCATTAAATTTATGGATGTTTTAATCTGATGTCATGAGTTCATGTATGTAAAGTGATACCAGGTAAGCATCATCATTGTGCATTGTTTAAATTCGGCCACGTTCTAAGTTTAAAGTTAATCAAACCGTTTAGGTGAGGAGTATGAATTGATCGGCCGTATGTACTCAATTTTCCGTCACATTAGGTTTACCCTTTGCATGATTAAAGACAGGTGGTCAGAAGTGGACAAACCAATACAGAGAAACAATGTTGCTTTCAAAAAGAGTAAGGAAGATTCCACCTGTGTTGTAATTTGACAGACATAAGTAAAACACTCTACAATGTACAGAATTTATTATATGTATGGCTGGATTCTGCCACCATCACTTAAGATGAATAGTGCCTTTCCCTGAGAGGACTCGCATTAAAATCAATGGGACAGGTTGTGGAGTAAAGTTGGTACACAACAGACATAAGAGTGGCAGAATCTCAGCTGTAATAATTAAAAACAGCAAGTATGGAAGCATCATTGATTTTAGGTGATCTTTTTGCAATTTTTTAAAGTACCTCTTTTTCCCCACAGAAGTTATCAATCTTCAAGTGTATAAGCCCCTCATTCTGCTCATATTCATTCAGCAGCCACTGGTTCAAAAGATCGACTAGACCATTTTAATCCTGTGTGCTCCTGGAAAATTACTTTTCATTTCACACAAACGGACCTTCCCCCTCCCCCGCCCAACCCTACATCCATGGTTTGTTACCTTTCTCCAGATATAGCACCTACTTCAGATGCAGCCCTCAGTAACAAGAACAAGAGTGATGGGGCTCTGAGATTCTCGTCCTCTGCAACCATCGCACTTAAAATGTGATTTTGTTTGGTGGAAATGGTTCATGTTATCGGAGGGTCTCATCTTGGGAGCTTTGTCATTGACTTCAGTGGAAACAGGAATGGATACCTTGGTCACTTAGATTGACATTCTCTCTTATGTAGAGGACCCGCACAAGGCCTATACCTGAAGTCCCACTTAAGCTCTAAAAGCAGGCTCTAAAAGTGATGCAATAGGGCCTTGTGCTGGACCTCCGCCCCTGGCAAATTTCAACCTTAGAACTTATTTCCAATAATACTGTGGTAATTATGTCCCAGTTATTGATCTCGTTTGATAGCCCTCTCCCTATTCACCTGATACCATTGTTCTTTCTATGGACTCAAGTTGTGTTTTCCTATATTTCTTTTGCTGTTGGTTATTTTCTGTGTGATAGCAGAGCCCTCCAAGGAGGCTACTCAAGCTTAATGAGTGAAGTAGTTTCTGCAGCCCTCACATCTCACCTCACAAAGGGGAAATTATTGGAGGATCCATGCGACATTAGATCCACTCCACATCCTTTCTCCAGACTTACCCACTTCTGAGTGCCCCCTGTGTGTTGCTGCAACTCCAAAGGGAGCCCTCAGGTGTCTGGGTCCTGCTCCATGGAGCAGATTTGCACTTCCCCTTCAAATTCTTCCCCTCCTTGTGTAACCACTGATTACTGTGTATTTAGTTTTCCCCATCAAGGCCTGGTCCACAGAAGATATGAGTCTGTTACAGCTAGAGAACCTGGCTCTGTAGCTCAAGCTGTAAAGACCTTTTAGCTCTGGAGGTCTCCGGTATTGGCCAAAATAGCAGCCATCCCATTTGTGCTCTTTAAGTGCACAATTTCCATTACCAGGCCCCCTCCACACCCTTGCTCACTACAGAGGATATGTACAGCTATTGGCCACACCCATGTCCCTCCTAAGGTCTAGCCTGGAGCCACCACTATGTAATGAACGGCTTTGAAATCCTCAAATGATGTCTGTGCTCTCTCTGTGTGTAATTGTTACTATTGCCATAGTTTTCCACATTTATTAAATCATAGAGCGTTTTTTCCAGCTACTTTAGGGCACACATTTCGGCAGAAGTCATGCATTTCTAATCCTTTAGCAAAGTCAGCCAGCAGCCTGACTCAGTTCCAGATTTTAAACATGTTTTTACATTGGAGCGCAATATGTCTTCACAATTTAAATATAGAATAAAATGCATGGACCTGAAAATTACACCTGAGTTTTCAGGGAGGATTTAATGTCTATAATATTTAATGCACTCTCATTGATCTTTTCACTGTCACTGAATAGCAAAGATGATTGAAAACAGATCTCAGAAACAAATACTAGCCCCAAAATAATCTTCGTCATGCTGGATAGAGGAGGAATAGAAAATTTCAGCTAGCTTTATGTGGACTTTACTTCTTATTCTAAATCTGTCTCTGCTCTGAGAAAATAAAGTTAGATGAACATGGAAGGTAGAATTTTCCAAAGTGCTCAGCATTGGGCCAACTTTGCAGCCAGTGAAGTTCATGGTAAATCTCCCACTGCTCTCAGTGGGAGTAGAATTTGGCCAGCGTTTAGCTCTTTTGAAACATAATATGTTTAGAGCTAATATTCTTTGGGCATTTTCTATAGAAAGCCATGATTTATAAGGAATGCTCTTATTAAGTTACCGAGAAGTAATTAACAGCAGTTCAGAGAGTCAGTACAAGTCGTAATTAGCACTTAGGTGGTGCACAGGCCTCTTCATAGGGATTAATTTCACCAGAAGTGTTTTCCTATTACCCCAAGTCTTCTTTAAATTGGAAGCATTAAAGTGGATGCTGGAAAGCAGAAAAATGGAGCCCAAGACCTTAAACAAGAACAAGAGAGAGAGCTTGGCAACACAATGAGGCTAGTAGCAGAAGAAGAGTTCTTGGACGCACACCTGCCTTAACAGAATGATTTCCTTTTATTGTAGATGGGAAGTAAATTTACTGTCGAACAAATAAGTCAGGGCTTGGGGAGTTGTGTGGCCTCTGACCTCATCATCTCCAGAGGTTCTTTCTTGCTGACTGGAGCTCTGCAGAGAGCATTACGGCAGAACAAGTTAAAAATTACTTACACAAGTTAGATGTCTTCGTCACCAGGGCCTGATGAATATTCAAGGTGCTGACTGAGCAGATATCTGAGCCATTAGCGATTATCTTTGAAAAGTCATGGAAGACAGGAGAGATTCCAGAAGATTGGAAAAGGGCAAATATAGTACCAATCTATAAAAAAGGGAAATAAGGACAACCCAGGGAATTACAGAAGAGTTAGCTTAACTTCTGTACCTGGACAGATAATGGAGAAAATAATTAAGCAATCAATATGCAAACATGTAGAAGATAATAAGGTGATAAGTAACAGTCAGCATGGATTTGTCAAGAACAAATTGTGTCAAACCAACCTGATAGATTTCTTTGACAGGGTAACAAGCCTTGTGGATAGGTGGGAAGCGCTAGACGTGGTATATTTTGACTTTAGTAAAGCTTTTGATACTGTCTCGCATGACCTTCACAAACAAACTAGGGAAGTGCAACCTAGATGGAGTTACTGTAAGGTGGGTGCAAAACTGGTTGAAATCCATTCCCAGAGGGTAGTTATCAGTGGTTCATAGTCATGCTGGAAGGGCATAATTAGTGGGCTCCCGCAGGGAACAGTTCTGGGCCCGATTCTATTCAATATCTTCATCAATGATTTAGATAATGGTATAGAGAGTACACTTATAAAGTTTGCAGAAAATACCAAGCTGGGAGGGGTTGCAAGTGCTTTGGAGGGTAGGATTAAAATTCAAAATGATCTGGACAAACTGGAGAAATGGTCTAAAGTAAATAGGATGAAATTCAATAAGGGCAAATGCAAAGTACTCCGCTTAGGAAGGAACAATCAGTTGCACACATACAAAATGGAAATGACAGCCTAGGAAGGAGTACTGCGGAAAGGGATCTGGGGGTCATAGTGGACCATAAGCTAAATATGAGTCAACAGTGTAACAATGTTGGAAAAATAGCGAACATCCTTCTGGGATGTATTAGCAGGAGTGTTGTAAGCAAGACACGAGAAGTAATTCTTTCGCTCTATTCCACGCTGATTAGGCCTCAACCAGAGTATTGCGTCCAGTTCTTGGCACCACATTTCAGGAAAGATGTGGACAAACTGGAGAAAGTCCAGAGAAGAACAACAAAAACCATAAAAGGTCTAGAAAACATGACCTATGAGGAAAGATGGGAAAAATGAGTTTCTTTAGGCTGGGAAACAGAAGACTGAGAGGGGATATGATAACAGTTTGCAAGTACATAAAAGGTTTTTACAAGGAGGAGGGGAAAAATTGTTCTTCTTAACCTCTGAGGATAGGACAAGAAGCTATGTGCTTAAATTGCAGCAAGGGAGGTTTATGTTGAACATTAGGAAAAACTTCCTGTCAGGGTGGTTAAGCACTGGACTAAATTGCCTAGGGAGGTTGTGAAATTGCCATCATTGGAGATTTTTAAGAGCAGGTTAGAAAAACACCTGTCAGGAAAGGTCTCGATAATACATAGTCCTACCATGAGTGCAGGGGACTGGACTAGATGATCTCTTGAGGTCCCTTCCAGTCCTATGATTCTATGGAAGTTTCTTGCCATAAGGTAGATGGTGAATTCACATTGTTATCTGCTTGGGTGGCAGTAAAAATAATTCTGAATTTCAGAACTTGCCATTCCATTGACACCTGGCAAAGGCGGTCAGCAGGGTATTTCCCCCCCCTCAATAAAAGGATGATACATTTTGAAACTAGAACATTTCTGCTACTAAAACTATTGAGGCTTTCCATGTATCTAGGTGTACATAAGGTTGCTCAACACCATGCTGTCTGAGCACTTGCATTGCTTGCTACATTTTAGGTTATCGTTTTGCTCAAGTGAGTAGTAATTCTGTAGGCTTCAATGGGAGTGAGTGAAATTGTGCACATGGTTAAGTGCCTGCAGGATGAGGACCCAAGTGCCCTCTGTACGAGCTTCCTGTGTGCCTGGTTTTCTTTTAGCATCAGTTCATTCTCTATTGGTTTCAGCATCTTAAATGATTTGGTTCTTTGGTTTCCTAATTAAAGGCATTGACAGTGTCTGAAAACTTATTTTAATATTCTAACCCATTGTAGAGATGTAGTCATTTGTTTATACAACAGGGATACTTATCTAATACTCTAGGGTATAATATAATAGTTGTATATATGGAAACTTTTTAATCTAAATTGTTCTGCACATTACTGAAGGCTAAATGATTTGAAATGTCTTTTCAGGCCTGATCCTATTGTCAGCTTTCAGTTATGCTACCTAAAATATAAACCTCTTTCTTCCTACATCCAGTACAGTATAACTCTTTCCCCATGTACTTTCTTGATGAGGTAGACTGTTCAGCTTATGAAAGGTCATAGAGTTGCGGGTTCATTTCAGAGCTTTGTATTTGAATTAAAACACTGACTAGGTGTTATGCTGATATACAGACATGCTCTGTGATTTTTCATTTATTTTTTTTTAGAAAATGTGGAGTCAAAGTGTGTTTAATACCCCCATCCTGAAAGAAGCCTCTGCATAGTGTACTTAACATCTGTATATATTAGGATATAGGATTTAAAAAAAGCAGGGAAGAACATTTTGCCAATATAAAGGATGCATATTTGCAAGAAGGAGGGTTTAGGGATCAGCATGGCATGTGGGTGCAGGCAGTTAACACTAATAACTTTGTTGTAGTCCCAGAGATAAAACAAAAAGAAAACACAGAGGAGATGGGTTCCATCAAAAACACACCCCAGTTGTCTGTTGTGGTCACCAGTTTTCTTTGGATCCCTCCTGCTTTTAACTTTTCCTATCACATAAAAATATCTATTTGCAACAAGGAAAAGGTCTTTCCACTTGCCATGTTTGATGAAGTATAAATAATATATGTCAACAGAAGTTCCTTGGTGCATGAAATGATTCAGCAAGTGCCAAGAACCATAGTTACAGATTTCTACCTATAGTCATGGTGGCCTAAAAGTGTAACTTTCCCCAAGGAGGAATTACTGGTCTGCAATACAAATTACCTTGAGTTCTTTTTCAAACAGAGGCATAATTCCCCTGCAAATTACTAACTTGTTAAGTGACTTCAGCTGTACTGTTTGATCCATACTTATACATATATTTTTAACTAAAAGTGCTAAAATCTGTATCTTTCCCAATCTGTCTAATAGCTGAAACTTCTTTTCAGAGGAATGGCAACCCCTTTCCCATTCTTTTTCATGAACATTTTGTAGGTCCTGTATTATATGGGAGAATACCCTACCCCAAAGTTTGCTAATAATTACCATTAATAGATCAAGTTACTCATTTTAGGCCCATTCCCATTCCCAGTGGAATCAGTAAGAGTCTCTCCATTGACTTCTGTGAGATATAGTTTGAGTCATTTTACTGTATCTGAAAGGAACACACATATCAATATCTCGGGGGTGGGGGGCATTGCTATTTTTTTTCCTTATATGGAAAACACTTGCGGAGTCTTAAAACTGAAAAACAAACAAACAAGGAAAATCAAATTATTTTGCCTCATATATATACTTTCATAGGGACATCTATACATAGCCCCTTTATTAAGCCAGAGTTTAAAGCTGACCATGTGCATAAGTGCTTTGCTGAATGGGACTGGATTTAAGCACATGCTTTACATTAAGCACAAACTCAGATTCTTTGTTGAGTCAGAACCAAAGGCAAGTGAAAAAGCAAATCTCTACTCTACAATTTAATGTAGCCCTTCAACTTTAATAGTTCTGATTTTCTTTTTCTTTCATTATTATTTATAATTTACATTATATTTTGTGACAAAGTACCTCCTCTGCCTTGGTGGGTCCTACGCTTATTGGATTTGCTCGCCTCAGAGGTTCACGGCAGCCCTCAGTTTGGCCACTTTCGTGGCTCAAATCTGCCGTTCACTCAGTTAGCCTCATCACTGGCCAGCAAGGGGAAAAGGAAGAAGAAGAATCCCCGAAGTCTCTGCTGATTCACCTAGTGGATCGGGGAACAGGCCAGAGACCTTCCCCTCTGGTGGAACCCACAGTCCAGGTCAACTCCTCCGGTATCAAGTAGGGACTTGGGGGAATGGAGGGATGGGGGGAACCCGGGCCCGCCCTCTACTCCGGGTTCCAGCGCAGGGCCCTGTGGATTGCAGCTGTCTACAGTGGCTCCTGTAACAGCTACGTGACAGCTACAACTCCCTGAGCTACTTCCCCATGTCCTCCTCCCAACACCTTCTTTATTCTTACCACAGGACCTTCCTCTTGATGTCTGATAATGCTTTTAATTTCTACCTATAGTCATGGTGGCCTAAAAGTGTAACTTTCCTTCTCAGTCTTCCAGTAGTACGCCTTCTCACTCTCAGCTTCTTGCACCGCTTGCTCCCAGCTCCTCACACGCCCACCACAAACTGAAGTGAGCTCCTTTTTAAAACCCAGGTGCCCTGATTAGCCTGCCTTAATTGATTCTAGCAGCTTCTTGATTGGCTGCAGGTGTTCTAATCAGCCTGTCTGCCTTAATTGTTTCCAGAAAGTTCCTGATTGTTCTGAAACCTTCCCTGTTACCTTACCCAGGGAAAAGGGACCTACTTAACCTGGGGCTAATATATCTGCCTTCTGTCACTCACCTGTAGCCATCTGGCCTGACCCTGCCACAATTTTTATTCTCTAACATTATTAATTCCCATTGAGTTAGTTAAATATAAAATGGCTGTAGCTCTTGGAAACTAAGTATATTTTTGTAAAATATTATTATTTTATTAATAGCCAAGTGTGCATTGCGTTTCTTTAGTCAGAGGAACCATAAATGAAACTCTAGTTTTTGATCTATGCTTAGAAATTAGTAACTCCACCCACCCATCTGTGTTGGTGCATGACTTTTACCCTAACCACTGGAAAATGCCTATAAAATAAATGACAATGTTGAATTGCTATGTACTATCCTGTAGGGTGTGAGTTTTCATCTGACAGTCTCAAAGAATTCCAGTGTCACACACACACAGCAAGGAGGGCTAGAATGTTAATATCAGCCCTTGACGTTATTAATGTGTCACACTTATTTCATTTAAATTGGCATCATATGGAAGCAGACACATAGTCATCTCCAATGACTAACCTCCACAGTTTGAAATGCTGTATCTGTTGTGCTGTCCCGGAAGGCTAAGGTGGAAAATCTCCCTTGGAAAAAGTTATCGTCTATATTTTGCAGACCTTTTCTGTGATGAGCTCATGCATCTGCTAGCATTTAATGTGGTACGAGTCCTGCTTTCTATCAAAACTAGTAAGGCCCACTGAAAAAGCCTCCATGTTACACTGAAATCCAAATTTTTGCCTACCTTGATTGATAGTGATGGCTTGTAAATTTAAACCATATTGCCTAGTCAAAAATTCCAGCTGTTAAAACATAGATAATGACAGGACAGTATAAATACTGCCTACCATTCTCACTACAGTTAAACTGCACACTGCACATTCCATGAACCATAAAATAGATGTTTTTTGGTTTACAGATTGTGTCATCATGGCTCAATGGGTCAGTTTATCTTTGTGTTGGGTTTTTTTTTATTGGTTGGCTGTGATAATAATAAGAACCCAGTGACCTAAGTTGTCCTGTGTGCAAAAAGAGCTTCACCATATGCAGGTTTCACTGCGCTCCCTTAAAACCACTAAAAAAAATTTGGCCCAGTCACCCTTCTGTCAAGCTGCTACTTTAGGCAGCTGCCCCAAAATCCACTGCCTTTGTGAGCTGCCTAATTCACCAATCGTTAAGAGTGGCCCCGGTCTATAAGATGGTCCCATAAGACTAGCCTGCTTTGGGTTTACTTATGAAATTTCACATATGCCTAACTATAGAGCAGTGGCCTACATTCTGTCCTTGCATGACATAAGATTTTTCTCTGCTAGGTTTCACTGTCTCAAGTTGATCAAAAGCTATTGCTTTTAATGGACTTTTCCTAAGTAAAATTTGAGCAAGAATGACAGTTTATGGTTCTTAAATAGGGCCATGTCTTGTCATGGACACCCCCTCCCCCCCCCCCCACCCAGTTTGTTTAAGTTGCAGATCTGTGTGCAAAATAACACACAACAGGAGATATGGACCCTACCATATCAATTGCAGAAAACAGTAGTGCTGTGTAAATAGCGTAAACACCATTTCTGCAACTGTTGGTGTGAAATGTTTATGTTAATTTGCTTCAACTCTCTGTCCACCCCTGTTTTCTGTTCACCTTATTTACTGAAGAATGTTTCTTTTATCAGTTTTAAATTTGCAGTCGTTGATTTCACTGAATATCTCATTGTTCTTTTACCATGAGTGGGTAAATGGACAGCACAAGTATTAGGATATCATGTTAAATCTTTGAACTCACAAGTTATTTCTCTAATTACTTTTCACCTTCGCCTTTGAAAATTGTTCACATTCTTTGGTTTTTATTTAACTGATTTACTGACAAATGCTCCAGTGAGGCAACGCAGGTGGAGAGAGGGGCGATATTTTTAATGAGTACTGTTATTTTTAGTAGCTGGTTAAGACGGAGATAACAGCAGGTAGGCACATTCTCTAAAGAAGAATTTCCTTTGCATCACATTTTTGGACAGTAATGACTCTCTAGTGCATTCTTCATGGTTTTCAGGAGTATTTTTTTCCCTTTGCTTCGTTCTCTTTATTGTTCTTGTCCACTGTCAACCCAAAACATCCTGATTTTTCTTTAACCCAAACTGGTGTGTGATGTTTAAGAAATTTGGAATGAAATTCAAGTTTCCACAAGAATCCTATCCCCTTGTGGCTTGAAAATTGACCAGCAGGATGGAATAACCCAAGCCACAGGATGAGGTGGTAAAGTCTCCCTCTGTCTTTTCCTCACATCTCCTCCTTCCTCTCCTTCCCTCTCTTTTTCTATGTTAACATTGGACTATCAGTATTATAAATTGATTGGCAGCATTACTGTAGGCTAACAGAGTTCTCACTCCCCACCTTCCACATGCACATGTCAACCCAAATAGCTTTAGCATATACAAGTATGGAAGATGCACAAGAAAAATGCACAGAGCAGCAAAATATAATTAGAGCTTCAAAGAGCCAGTGTCACTGAAGATTTGGAAAAACAACACTCTTCAAAACTGGTGACAGAGCAGGCAGCAGGAGATGGGGACTAACGAGGTGCCAAGTTACCATTAACTTCAAACTACATCCAGCAGCAAGGGGACGTTTCAAAACAGCACCAGGAAGGAACCAGTAAGAACTCATGTTTCAAAGCAGAAAGTCTAGTCTTTATCTTCCCTCCAAGTGTCAGTGGTGTGTGCCTGTCTGGTGGGATAATTAAATAGTGTATAGGTTTTTGTTCAGTCTCTTATCTAACTAAAACACACCAGTAAAGAAAGCAAGCACTCATCAATAGTTATACTGAAACAAAGTTGTTCGTTTCAAGGACGCCAGCTTTACTGGTTTACCAGTCATTAGATGAATCTCAATTTTAAAGTATCCGTAAATGAGCAGGTTTGTCATTTTTTTCACCTACACCTAAATAAACATAGGCGGATGGGAGACCTGCCATGGCCAGACTCAGTAGTCGAGGGGGTAAACCCTCACTGGAGAAACTGAGTCAGTGCTGAGTGTGCCTGTGGCATGGGTAAAGCATATCCAGGATCTGCTGGGAGTTGTTAGACACTGGCACAGCTAGGAAAGTTAGGGGCCACCACTTCCACTGAGATCAGGGAAATTGAAGCACAGCTGGATGGTTCTGGGGCCAAAACCTGCTGGGTGTAGTGAGTCATTGATACAGCTAGGTAAATAGCCGTGGGCCAGTACTCCACTGAGATCAGGACAAACTACTGGGAGCAGAGGAATCTCTGGAAAAGAGATCTGGTTTCACACCTTCGGGGGTAACAGATCCCTCTACTGACTAGGGTGATCCATATGGGTGTGACGCAACCACCTTGTGAAGTATGGATGTTAAAGAGGGGGAAAGGTGCCCCTTAGTCTATGGATTCAGGGGGAGTGAGAAGTGATGCCTGGAGAGTAGCCAGAGGCTAATCCTACTGCATAAATGGCAGGGGGAGAGGTGTGATACAGAGGCCCATTGATGGTTCACCACTCTGTGTCAACAAGTTTTGTCACGTTTGTTAAGTTTTAGGCTTAGAAGGCTTAAGGTTTGTTAAGTTTTAGGCTTAGAAGCATATTTTTACTTTTTCTTATGTATAGCCATTTCTATCTTTATTTCTTATGCCTGTTATCACTTAAACCTAGGTTCTTTGTTAATAAATTTGTTTTGCTTTTAACACAAACCATCTCAGCACTTTGGTTGAAGTGGAGGGTTTGTCAACCCCAGTTAAGTTAATAAGCTTTTGTGTATTGTCTCTTTAAAGGAGCAGCAAACTTAATTTCTCTGAGTTCAATTAGAGGGCTGGACACTGCAGAGAGATGTCTCTGGGGAGCTTGGGAATTAGGGTTCGCAGATTGTTACCTGCACAGTAAGGTTTTGGACTGAAGAGTTTGCTGACAAAGCAGACAAGATGGTGTGTCGGGGAGCTGACACACAGCTCAGCAGCAGCACTCTCACTTGTTGAGGCAGAGTAGGTAACAGTGACTTACAATTCTAGGGGTCCTCAGCGGAGGTCACACTGGTGTACTAGTCACTGGGTGAATCTCAACTTTAAAGTATCCTTAGATGGGCAGGTTTGTAATTATTTTTCCCATCATCTAAATGAAGTAGGACTGTCAAGCGATTAAAAAAGTTAATCGTGATTAATCGTGCTGTTAAACAATAATAGGATACCATTTATTTACATATTTTTGGATGTTTTCTACATTTTCAAATATATTGATTTCAGTTACAACACAGAATACGAAGTGTACCATGCTCACTTTCTATTAATTTTTATTACAAATATTTGCACTGTAAAAAACAGAAGAAATAGTATTTTTCAGTTCACCTAATACAAGTACTGTAGTGCAATCTCTTTGTCATGAAAGTTGAACTTACACATGTAGAATTATGTACAAAAAGTAACTGCATTCAAAAATAAAACAATGTAAAACTTTAGAGCCTACAAGTCCACTCAGTCCTACTTCAGCCAATCGATCAGACAAACAAGTTTGGTTACATTTGCAGGAGATAATGCTGCCGCTTCTTGTTTACAATGTCACCTGAAAGTGAGAACAGGTGTTCGCATGGCACTGTTGTAGCCGGCGTTGCAAGATATTTACATGCCAGATGTGCTAAAGATGCATATGTCCCTTCATGCTTCAACCACCATTCCAGAGGACAAGTGTCCATGCTGATGAAGGGTTCTGCTCGATAATGATACAAAGCAGAGCGGCCCAACACATGTTCATTTTCATCATCTGAGTCAAATGCCATCAGCAGAAGGTTGATTTTTTTTTTTGGTGGTTCGGGTTCTGTAGTTTCCGTATTGGAGTGTTGCTCTTTTAAGACTCTTGAAAACATGCTCCACACCTCATCCCTTTCAGATTTTGGAAGACACTTCAGATTCTTAAACCTTGGGTCGAGTGCTGTAGCTATTTTTAGAAATCTCACATTGGTACTGTGACGGGTTGGATCACAGAAACCCCCTTGAAACTGCCAACTGATGTCCCAAGACTACTTCTTCCTCTGCTTTCCCTGCCAGCTTGGGACTCCAGCATCCTGTCTTGTTGAGCCAGACACGCCAGTCTACTCCAGCACAGACCCAGGGTCTGAACCACGGGCCCGAAAGCTACAGACTTAACTGAAAGCAGCTTAAGAAATGTTCCTGTCTTTAACACTCAGATGCCCAACTCCCAATGGGGTCCAAACCCCAAATAAATCCGTTTTACCCTGTATAAAGTTTATACAGGGTAAACTCATACATCGTTCGCCCTCTATAACACTGATAGAGAGATATGCACAGCTGTTTCCACCCCCTT
This sequence comes from Chelonia mydas, assembly GCF_015237465.2. Classification (NCBI taxonomy): domain Eukaryota; kingdom Metazoa; phylum Chordata; order Testudines; family Cheloniidae; genus Chelonia; species Chelonia mydas. The sequence continues at coordinate 328,838,078 of NC_057849.1, read as the reverse complement.
CCCCCCGCCCCCAGGTATTAATACATACTCTGGGTTAATTAATAAGTAAAAAGTGATTTTATGAAATACAGAAAGTAGGATTTAAGTGGTTCCAAGTAGTAACAGACAGAACAAAGTGAATTACCAAGCAAAATAAAATAGAACACGCAAGTCTATGTCTAAGAAAACTCAATACAGATAAAAACCTCACCCTTAGAGGAATTCCAGTAAGCTTCCTTTTACAGACTAGTCTCCTTCTAGTCTGGGTCCAGCAATCACTCACCGTCCCTGTAGTTACTGTCCTTTGTTCCAGTTTCTTTCAGGTATCCTTGGGGGTGGAGAGGCTATCTCCTTAGCCAGCTGAAGACAAAATGGAGGGGTCTCCCCGGGGTTTAAATAGACTTTCTCTGGTGAGTGGACATCCCTCACTCCCCCTGTGTAGAATCCCAGCTACAATATGGAGTTTTGGAGTCACACGGCCCAGTCCCATGTCCATGCATGGCTCAGAACTTACAGGTAGCAGCCATGGGTCACATGCTACCTTGAACATCCTCAAATAGACTTCTTATGTGGATTGGAGCATTCCAAGATCCATTGTCTCTTAAGTGCTTCTTGATTGGGCACTTAATTTGCACATTATTTTCTCAAGAAGAACAGGAGTACTAGTGGCACCTTAGAGACTAACAAATTTATTTGAGCATAAGGTTCTGTGGGCTACAGCCCACTTCATCAGATGCATAGAATGGAACATATAGTAAGAAGATACATGAAAAGGTGGAAGTTGCCATACCAACTCTAAGAGGCTAATTAATTAAGATGAGCTATTATCAGCGGGAGAAAAAAAACTTTTGTAGTGATAATCAAGATGGCCCATTTCAAACAGTTGACAAGAAAAACTACTGTGCTAATAAGTGATGGTGACATAAATACCACCCTATACCAGAAACCTACTGACTGCTATACTTACCTACATGCCTCCAGCTTCCATCCAGACCACACCACATGATCCATTGTATACAGCCAAACTCTTCGATACAACCACATTTGCTCTAATCCCTGAGACAGAGACAAACACCGACAAGATCTCTATCAAGCATTCTTAAAACTACAATACCCACCTGCTGAAGTGAAAAAAACAGATTGACAGAGCCAGAAGAGTACCCAGAAATCACCTACTACAGGACAGGCCCAACAAAGAAAATAACAGAACGCCACTAGCCGTCACCTTCAGCCCCCAACTAAAACCTCTCCAGCGCATCATCAAAGATCTACAACCTATCCTGAAAGACGATCCCTCACTCTCACAGATCTTGGGAGACAGACCAGTCCTCGCTTACAGACAGCCCCCCAACCTGAAGCAAATACTCACCAGCAACCACACAACAAAAACACTAACCCAGTAACCTATCCTTGCAACAAAGCCCGATGCCAACTCTGTCCACATATCTATTCAAGTGACACAATCATAGGACCTAATCACATCAGCCACACCATCAGGGGTCATTCACCTACACATCTACCAATGTGATGTATGCCATCATGTGCCAGCAATGCCCCTCTGCCATGTACATTGGCCAAGCCAGACAGTCTCTACACAAAAGAATAAATGGACACAAATCTGCCATCAGGAATCATAACATTCAAAAACCAGTAGGAGAACACATCAACCTCTCCGGTCACTCAGTAACAGACTTAAAGGTGGAAATTTTGGAACAGAAAAGCTTCAAAAACAGACTCCAATGAGAAACTGATTAATTGAAATTAATTTGCAGACTAGATACCATTAACCTGGGCTTGAATAGAGATTGGGAGTGGCTGGATCATTACACAAATTGAATCTATTTCCCCATGTTAAGTATCCTCACACCTTCTTGTCAACTGTCTGAAATGGGCCATCTTGATTATCACTACAAAAGTTTTTTTTTCTCCTGCTGATAATAGCTCATCTCTTAGAGTCGGTATGGCAACTTCCACCTTTTCATGTTCTCTGTCCGTATATATATCTTCTTATTATATGTTCCATTCTATGCATCTGATGAAGTGGGCTGTAGCCCACGGAAGCTGATGCTCAAATAAATTTGTTAGTCTCTAAGGTGCCACAAGTACTCCTGTTCTTTTTGCGGATACAGACTAACACGGCTGCTACTCTGAAACCTTTCTCAAGAAGCTGACCAAATGCTTTACAAAGACTACTTAAAAATCGAGCCAGTACACAGCCAATATTCATAACTTCAAATACAAAAATGATACATGCATACAAATAGGATTAATAGATTCAGTAGATCATAACCTTTACAGAGATATGTTACATGGCATATGTAGCATAAAACATATTCTAATTATGTCATATATACATTCATAAGCATATTTCCATAAAGTCTTATGGGGGGCACCGTCACAGGTACCTTCTTTGCATTTTGTCAGATCTGCAGTGAAAGTGTTCATAAAATGAATAACGTGCTGGGTCATCATCCGAAACTGCTATAACATGAAATATATGGCAGAATGAAGGAAAAACACAGAGCAGGAGACATACAATTCTCCCTCAAGGAGTTCAGTCACAAATTTAATTAACACATTATGTTTTTAACAAGCTTCATCAGCATGGAAGCACCTCCTCTGGAATGGTGGCTGAAGCATGAAGGGGCATATACATGTTTAGCATATCTGGCATGTAAATACCTTGCAATTCCAGCTTCAAAAATGCCATGCAAATGCCTCTTCTCACTTTCAGGTGACATTGTAAATAAGGAGCTGGTAGCATTATCTCCCGTAAATGTAAACAAACTTGTTTGTGTCTTAGCGATTGGCTGAAAAAGAACTAGGACTGAGTGGACTAGTGGGCTCTAAAGTTTTACATTGTTTTGTTTTTGAGTGCAGTTATGTAACAAAAAAATTCTGCATTTAGAAGTTGCACTTTCATGATAAAGACTTTGCACTACAGTACTTGTATGAGGTGAATTGAAAAATGCTATTTCTTTTGTTTCTTTTTTACAGTGATAATATTTGTAATAAAAATAATAATATAAAGTGAGGACTGTACACTTTATATTCTGTGTTGTAATTCAAATCAATATATCTGAAAATGTAGAAAAACATCCAAATATATTTAATAAATTTCAATTGGTAGTCTATTGTTTAACAGTGTGATTAAAACTGTGATTAATCATGATTAATTTTTGTAATCGTGATTAATTTTTTTGAGTTAATCACATGAGTTAAGTGCGATTAAGCAACAGCCCTAAAATAAACCTAGTTGGATGGGCGATGTTCAATGTAAAAAAATACTTTCTTCTGGGGCAACTAATTGAAAATGGACAATAAATGACTAATACGGAGAAAACAGCTGGACATGGGAAAATGTTAGGGGGTCTCAATTGACCTCAGAGGATCTATTCCTTCCATTGCAAACACTTCAACAACTGTATAATCTACCTGGTGAAAATGGTATTTCCTGAAGCTTAAACATCTTTTGAAGGACATATTCAATCCACAGGCAGTGGAACTGCCAGAAATCCAGAGTTTCTGTTGTTCTGAAGAGAGCTCCCTAGGTTTTCCAGACCAGTTGTAGCCTCTTAAGAGTTCCTGGCCCAAGTGACTCTCCCTAATTTAGATTATCTGTGCTGGGCCTGGAACAAAAAAATGTATATAAACCTGAGCCCTAGCCAATGGGGAAATGCCTTGCATTAAAAATTCTTTTGTTGATATATGATTAAGGCTGATCCAGCAGAAAATTATATTTCATTCACACTGGTCTCCACATAAGTTACAGTGCTTGGGTTTTCCCAACACAGACTGCTTCTGGAGATGTAGGTCTCCTGGAGCCCTGCTGGCTCATGTGTTTTGCGACGGTCCCAGGATCCAGTCTTTCAGGTTAGAAGTAGATAGGAGGATTAATATGATGATGGGTACAGTCTTAGAAATTACTTTCCAGAACTGTGTTTTGGAATATATCCCAACATCTTGGAAACTCTCTTGCTCTTGGAAAGCTTGTTTCTATAGTGCACTGCTTGTAGACAAATGGCTTATATTGCTTTGATGGAAGAGCAGATTGCTTCCAGGGATAGAAGCTTGGCAGAGAGAGCTGGCTGGCTGGCAACTACAGAGTGAGTAACATTTCGAGAAGATGGGCCTTAGGCAAATTTGAAAAGATTCAGTCTAACTTTGTACAGGCCTTGATTAATCTCTAGAGGATGAGAACCGAAATGTCACTCTCATTACCCTCTCTCTTCCCTCTCCTCCCCCCACCGCTCTGTTTTCTGCCCTCCCATTCTTTTATCTTGCTGTCCCTTTTAAAAACCTTTACTTCTTTAGCTCCCTTTTTTGCGTGGTTTTACATCTACCCAAACAGCTGACATACATGTGTACCACCAACCTAAAACTGAGATGAGTTCACCAAGCAGAAGGATTGAATTTATACAAAAAGAAAAGGAGTACTTGTGGCACCTTAGAAACTAACAAATTTATTTGAGCATAAGCTTTCGTGAGCTACAGCTCACTTCATCGAATGCATTGTGAGCTGTAGCTCACGAAAGCTTATGCTCAAATAAATTTGTTAGTTTCTAAGGTGCCGCAAGTCCTCCTTTTCTTTTTGCGGATACAGACTAACACGGCTGCTACTCTGAAACCTGAATTTATACAGTATGCTGAAATAAATAATATGGTTTCATATACTTGTTTGATGAGTGAATCTGTAACACAGAACTGGCATTGCTGGAATATATGGTATCATATATATTTATAATACAAATTCTTGATGATTGTACTATGTATATTTTGGCAATCTAATTGTCATAACTGTACTTTCTCCTCCTCTCCCCGCTTATTTTTGATGGGGAAAATTTTAATAATACATAAATTTTAAAAAAGGTTTCCAATTAACACAGTAATCACATACCCCGCAAAAGAGACAGAGGACAACTAGATACTTCGATATTTATCTACCATTTGTTCAACACTCAGACAAAATACACTCATCCGCCAAAAACCAGCACACCTGTCCAATTATTTTCAATATTAACATTTGATAGACACGCCTAGTTTGTTAAATATGTGTAAACAGAGATTTCACTCAATCTATAAAATCACCAAAAACAGCATGTCTTGGGTAACGTAAAGGTGCACACTCTGTAATAAAGGTAACACCCTATTAAATGAGCTGAGGATTATATTACTGTTTAACGTTTCTCTAAGCAAAAGCTCACTGTTGTAATGAACATTGTTTTGGCTCTGATATTTACATGGCAAAGATTTGTTAACACTTCATAAATAAATAAATAGTTTTAAAAATATTTTCTTCTTTTCCAAGACTAATTTTGGAGTACGTCTGCAACATAAATCACATCACATGTCCTGAACATTTTAATCAAAGATTCATTCCTAAAACTTCCTAGTACAAAGAAGACACACAGTAGCCTCAAATTTATGCTCCATTTATTATGCCATCTTATCTAGAGAGGACAAATGCATTTCTTTGCTAAATAGTTATTGAATATTTAGATAATTTTAGAGGAGAGAGGGAAATTTCCCCTCACTATGCCCATACAAATGAATCACTGATTCTAATACATGCATATTTCAGTAAATGTTGCAGTGTAGTATGCATGCAAAGGTGTTTTGTGGAAATCAAAGAATCTTTATAACAAATTTATTAGTGAACAATGGTAACCTTATTTTCTCCACACAGAAAAAGTCAATTCAGTTCAGAGATATCAAACACATTAAAGCTAATCTTTTATTCTTTTATTTTAATGTAGTATTTATGCTGTTTTCTGTGACTTTCTTTAAAGGATCACCTATTTCAACTGGACTGGCACAAATTTGAGAGAGGACGAGGCAGGTGCCCTTTTGATCCCAGCTCCTCCTTCATCTCAACTTTAATTGGTAATGAACTTTATGTCTCAATCTGCAAGGTGCTGTCAAACTGTCTTTCTGAGTCTCTTTCGTCAGCTCTCCTAGGTGTTATCAGTATTTCTCTACAGCCTTTGGCATGTCAGACTTACTTCTATCAGTGATGCCCACATTAATATTACATTCCAGACAGTGTTAATTTGAGCAAGTGCATCTCAGACGAGTGAGCAGATGTTATATTTCATGTGCTGTTCTACAAACATAACTGATTGTCACTTATTGTCAAAGATTCATTCCTAAAACTTTCTAATACAAAGATTTTATATACACAGAGAACATGAAACAATGGGTGTTACCATACAGACTGTAACAAGAGTGATCAGGAAAGATGAGCTATTTCCAGCAGGAGAGTGGGGGGGGGGGTACCTTTTGTAGTATTAATCAAGGTGGGCCATTTCCAGCATTTTACAAGAACAGTAGGAGGGGAAATAAACAAGGCGAAATAGTTTTACTTTGTGTAATGACACATCTACTCCCAGTCTTTATTCAAGCCTAAGTTAATTGTATCCAGTTTGCAAATTAATTCCAATTCAGCAGTCTCTCTTTGGGGTCTGCTCAGCCTCGACCTCATCAACCTTAGCCTGGACCAGTCCACACAAGAGATCCACTTCCTGGACACGACAGTGCTAATAAGCGATGGTCACATAAACACCACCCTATACCAGAAACCTACTGACCGCTATACTTACCTACATGCCTCCAGCTTTCACCCAGACCACACCACAGGATCCATTGTCTACAGCCAAGCTCTACGATACAACCGCATTTGCTCCAATCCCTCAGACAGAGACAAACACCTACAAGATCTCTATCAAGCATTCTTACAACTACAATACCCACCTGCTGAAGTGAAGAAACAGATTGACAGAGCCAGAAGAGTACCCAGAAGTTACGTACTATAGGACAGGCCCAACAAAGAAAATAACAGAACGCCACTAGCCATCACCTTCAGCCCTCAACTAAAACCTCTCCAACACATCATCAAGGATCTGCAACCTATCCTGAAGGATGACCCATCATTCTCACAGAACTTGGGAGACAGGACTGGCCTTGCTTACAGACAGCCCCCCAACTTGAAGCAAATACTCACCAGCAACCATACACCACACAACAAAAACACTAACCCAGGAACCTATCCTTGCAACAAAGCCCGTTGCCAACTGTGACCATATATCTATTCAGGGGACACCATCATAGGGCCTAATCACATCAGCCACACTATCAGAAGCTCGTTCACCTGCACATCTACCAATGTGATATATGCCATCATGTGCCAGCAATGCCCCTCTGCCATGTACATTGGCCAAACTGGACAGTCTCTACGTAAAAGAATGGACACAAATCAGACGTCAAGAATTATAACATTCAAAAACCAGTCGGAGAACACTTCAATCTCTTTGGTCACTCGTTTACAGACCTAAAAGTGGCAATTCTTCAACAAAAAAACTTCAAAAACAGACTCCAAGGAGAGACTGCTGAATTGGAATTAATTTGCAAGCTGGATACAATTAACTTAGGCTTGAATAAAGACTGGGAGTGGATGTGTCATTACACAAAGTAAAACTATTTCCCCTTGTTTATTTCCCCTCCTACTGTACTTGTAAAGTGCTGGAAATGGCCCACCTTGTTTATCCTACAAAAGGTTCCCCCCCCACCCCCGCTTTCCTTCTGGTAATAGCTCACCTTTCCTGATCACTCTTGTTACAGTCTGTATGGTTTCAGAGTAACAGCCGTGTTAGTCTGTATTCGCAAAAAGAAAAGGAGTACTTGTGGCACCTTAGAGACTAACCAATTTGTTTGAGCATAAGCTTTCGTGAGCTACAGCTCACTTCATCGGATGCACCCATTGTTTCATGTTCTCTGTGTATATAAAATCTCCCTATTATATTTTCCACTGTATGCATCCGATGAAGTGAGCTGTAGCTCACGAAAGCTTATGCTCTAATAAATTTGTTAGTCTCTAAGGTGCCACAAGTACTCCTTTTCTTTTTATGGATACAGACTAACACGGCTGCTACTCTGAAACCTGTCATTCTGGAGATAGTTTTGTGTTGTCCTGTTTTTCTTGATGTTTTCAGTTTACATTTCAGTGGCATAAAATTTGTGGATTTTAATATTTTTTTGTTGTTTACCTCAAACACCAAATCTCAGTTTGTCCAGAGGAGGAGGGGTGTTAATAGACTGTACCATCTTGAACTAAAATCAGAAAGCTGATCCCTAGTATCACAAAGGTACTTACCGTGAGTGGATTATATTCAGATACTATGTACACGTATCGCTTCACTTCAACATATTATTTTGGTGAGATTTCCCTCCAATTCATGTAAAATCCTTGAAGTTACTTTTGTTCAGCAAAATCTAACATATTGTAATGCATTCCCAGTATCATTCATCACAGCTCAAATAACTTCATATTTAGTGGTTGTATAGACATGGAAGATGCAGAAAAAATATTTTGGCTGACTTCCCCATGCCCCATGAAGTACGGTTGAGTATGGGTTTTTCACACACTCTTCTTCTGTCTGTGTTTCAACCATTTAATAATCATTTAATGATCACACAGTGAGATCTGCATAGGTATAGGGGTCCACCTGCACAGAGCGTAACCGTAGGATTGGAGCTTTGCAGTCCGGTTCTGCAGTTCTCAGTCTTTACTCAGGCAAAACTAAGAAAATAAATTAGATTTGATTCTGCTCGAACTGCGAGATCAATGTGAGTTTTATTATTGTTTGAAATGGAAGTCAGATTGTGTCCTGATTGAGCACTTCATGCCAGGGCATAAGGTACTTAGCCTTCATGCCTGGATCTTGGAAAAAAGCAGTTTGGGGTACATCTACACAGCATTTTAAAACCCAGGAGTCTCAGAGCCTGGGTCCGCAGACAAGGGCTCCCACGACAGCAGCTGTGTAGACAGGCTTGAGCTTAGGCTCTGAAACCTGAAGAGGGGGTGGGTTTCAGAACCTGAGCTCCAGCCCAAGTGACCACCTTTACACTACTGTTTTTAGCACTGTAGAACAAGTCCCGTAAGCCTGAGTCTGTAGACCTGGGCTCTGAGACTGGCTGCTGTGGATTCTGAAATGCAGTGGGCCGTATTCTTATAGGTCCCATTCTAGAAGCTCTTCATGTGCCGAATTTTCCTTGAAGTCAATTGATGTTCCACAAATGCATGGTTTGTAGGATCTGACTCCTAAGAGCCTGTAATGTTTTTGTATCAGTGGACAAATGATCTCACCATTTTCTACTAAGCAGTATGAAAGTTTCCTAAAAACTTTAGGTTCACCAGGAATTTGTTTTATGTTAAGAATCAGATTAACTTTTCTAGGAGAAAGTCTTCCTTTCAATGCAAATATAGCCAGCTTGTCTACATTCTTACAAATCTTTGTGAGGAAATGCTGTATTCTTAAAAAGTCATACAGCAGCTCAAGGAACCTATCCTTGATGTTATTTAAAAAAAGTACTTTTCTGAGGGTATAAAGTTCTTAAAGGTATACATATTTATATATTTTCTGTTATTTAAGGGGCTCTCGTATTCATAGTGAAGGGAAACGGCAAACACTAGAAGACTATGTTTTAATGTGATTTTTTTTTACCTCTTTGAGGCCTACAGTGGAGCAACCACAGAAGACATAACACTTGGCAAATGAACAGAATGAATTCTTAGGGCATCTCATGAGATCATGTATTGTAGCTGTTTGGGTTTGTGGCACACGGTTGACAGTTTGGGGGGGATTTGTCTGGAGGACAATGAGAAGTGTAGAAACAAGCATTGTAGCCATTAATAGATAACTGTTTGTGTGGATGGCACCAAAGCAGCAAGAGTGAAAGGCTGGACTATTGCTATGTCCAAGCAGAACAAATAAAGGGTAATCTTTGGATCAGATAAGGCAACAGGAAGATTAGTATTGTATGAGAAAACAGGCTAAGACTTACTCAGCCTAAGAAGACTTTAGCCGTTTAGCTGTACATGGAGCATTCAGCCATAAAAGGAGATACGAGATAAAGAAAATAAGAGGATGAATGAGGGCCTAGCCACAGGCCCTTGAGTACCATATTTGTGTGCTGGCACCCAGCTTTCACCAAACATACGCCAAAGAGGCTTGTGCATCTGAGCACCATGACCAAGGGATTCTGGCTCATTTCACGTGAGAGTAGGGGCTTTTCTTGTCCATTCCTTCTTTCTTGCCCCCTTTATCTAGTATTGGATTTGGCACCTCACTAGACAAGCTAGTGTGTGCTTGAAGAACCATCTGCCCAGCAGAAGGGCTGGTCCTCAACACCAGCACTGGCTGGCAAGAGTGTAAACCCAGGGGGGTTTTTTATTCATCCCAGATGAAGAACGAATATATTGTCATATGGCTTTGTAACAAGGGAAAAGGAAGTTGTAAATAGAGAAATAAGTAAGATTTTCAAAAGCACCTAAATGACTTAGGTGCCTAAGTCTTATTAAAAGTCAATGGGAGTTAGGCTCCTAATTAACTAGGGCCGAGATCTTCAAAGATATTTAGGAATCTAACTCCTACTGATTTTAATAGGAGTTAGGCACCTAATATGGAGAAGATGGACATAAGTCACTTTTAAAAATGGGACTTAGGTGCTTTTGAACATTTACCCAAAGGCTTTTAACAAACCATAAGCTTAACCCAATTCCCTTTTTTATTTTAAATCTCTTTTGAAGGCTTTGAAATCTGTTTCCATCTTTGTAGCCTGCGGGCTTCCTGCCACCACCAAACCCTCCATTCTTTTGAGACCTCCGTCTAAATTTCATATTACTCCCATTTTGGTTTATTATAATTTGTTTTTAAGCAGGAATCCAGCATCCTTCCCAATGGGCTGAACAAAATGACTTTAAAGTTTTATGTACCTACCTCTTTAAGTGTGCATTTTCAGTTCTGTCCTACTCAAACCCATCACCATGGTATCTGACCATTTATTTTGTGCCCATCACAGTGGCATCTGAATGCTTTACAAATTTAAGTCCATATTATTGTTCTGAATAAAGACCTGCATTTTCTTTTCTCTCCCATAGTCTAAAGTTGAGCTAAATTGTTTAGAATGTCACTTCTTTATTCTATCCTTCTATTGCTCTCTCTTTCACTCAGTTGTTCTCTTTCCCATTCCAAGAACAGGCATAAAAAACCAGAGGGATCATTATCTGAATGGATTTTCCTAGATAGAAAATAGACATTAAAATCTAGTGTAAATTTATCACAGCTTGCTCATAAAGTATTAGATATATCAAAAATTATAGGCCTAAACTGTTTTATCAGCCACTGTGGTCTTAGTCAATCAGCCTGAGTGATTTATTACAGAGCTGCTTTGACTATTGAAAGCATATGGGATGATAGGGGGATTTTTGTATTGTTCTGTTTTTAGAAAATTGGTCCAAGAGTTTTGTATGGAATTTTTCTAACCATTTACATTTTATGCCACATCTCTGCAGCTGAACATTTATTCTGTTTCCTTATGCGGACAATATGTGACAAGTTTAATCATTCAGAATAGAATTTTCATCACAAGCTACTTTACCATCTGGTTAGATGACCTGTCATAAAACTCAATAAAATGTGGGATATTCAGTTTTAAAGCCAAGTCAGGAACTATGATTTTGTTGAACCAGGATTTTTAATTGAAGGGCTGAAATACACAAGCTTTTCTTTTGACCTAAGTAAACCTATTTAAATCTGATTTTAGTCATACATATTGCAAATGATCTTCCAGATTTAACCATTTCTAAACTTTAGAATACTTGCCATTGGGGTGCTTTGCCTTTTTATTCAAAAGAGAGTCAGATCACTTCAAATGCAAAAGTTATAGCTTAGCAGCTCCATAAAAAGGAGTACTACTAATGGTAACTCTTAATATTTCCATTGTTTTACTACTTTCACTTCAAATTACTCATACCAAAAACATCACCAACAACGGAAGCACAGCCATTTCTGAGGTAGAAATAGCCTATCTATTCTAAACTTGCAGTAATTTTAAGAGAATTGGAAAATAATATTCGTTTGATATTACATGAAGGGTTCAACTAAAAGGAATGTTGCAACCTTGTGCTGGAATTTGGCACCCTTTTAACCTTGGGTTATACCTGTACTCTTAGGAGAATTGTCGTGGGATATGGTCATGTGTTTTGTGTCACATCAAAGATGAGATCTTCATCACGACACTGCCCTCTATCAATTTGCTGGGATATTGCATTATTGATAACTGTGAGGATACCTGCATTGTTTCTTTTAAAATGTAGCAAAAAGCCAGGCAAGAGGGAGATTGGTGAAGTTTCCAGGTAACATCTCTGTAAGGAATCAGAGAGAGAGAGTAGCTTTGGAGACAGCACTCCTGATATCTAAAAAAGTTTCTTGTTCAGTGTTAGAAGAAAAGGATTTTGTGCTTAGAATCATAGAATCATAGAATATCAGGGTTGGAAGGGACCCCAGAAGGTCATCTAGTCCAACCCCCTGCTCGAAGCAGGACCAATTCCCAGTTAAATCATCCCAGCCAGGGCTTTGTCAAGCCTGACCTTAAAAACCTCTAAGGAAGGAGATTCTACCACCTCCCTAAGTAACGCATTCCAGTGTTTCACCACCCTCTTAGTGAAAAAGTTTTTCCTAATATCCAATCTAAACCTCCCCCATTGCAACTTGAGACCATTACTCCTCGTTCTGTCATCTGCTACCATTGAGAACAGTCTAGAGCCATCCTCTTTGGAACCCCCTTTCAGGTAGTTGAAAGCAGCTATCAAATCCCCCCTCATTCTTCTCTTCTGCAGACTAAACAATCCCAGCTCCCTCAGCCTCTCCTCATAAGTCATGTGCTCTAGACCCCTAATCATTTTTGTTGCCCTTCGCTGGACTCTCTCCAATTTATCCACATCCTTCTTGTAGTGTGGGGCCCAAAACTGGACACAGTACTCCAGATGAGGCCTCACCAGTGTCGAATAGAGGGGAACGATCACGTCCCTCGATCTGCTCGCTATGCCCCTACTTATACATCCCAAAATGCCATTGGCCTTCTTGGCAACAAGGGCACACTGCTGACTCATATCCAGCTTCTCGTCCACTGTCACCCCTAGGTCCTTTTTCGCAGAACTGCTGCCTAGCCATTCGGTCCCTAGTCTGTAGCGGTGCATTGGATTCTTCCATCCTAAGTGCAGGACCCTGCACTTATCCTTATTGAACCTCATCAGATTTCTTTTGGCCCAAACCTCCAATTTGTCTAGGTCCTTCTGTATCCTATCCCTCCCCTCCAGCGTATCTACCACTCCTCCCAGTTTAGTATCATCCGCAAATTTGCTGAGAGTGCAATCCACACCATCCTCCAGATCATTTATGAAGATATTGAACAAAACCGGCCCCAGGACCGACCCCTGGGGCACTCCACTTGACACCGGCTGCCAACTAGACATGGAGCCATTGATCACTACCCGTTGAGCCCGACAATCTAGCCAGCTTTCTACCCACCTTATAGTGCATTCATCCAGCCCATACTTCCTTAACTTGCTGACAAGAATACTGTGGGAGACCGTGTCAAAAGCTTTGCTAAAGTCAAGAAACAATACATCCACTGCTTTCCCTTCATCCACAGAACCAGTAATCTCATCATAAAAGGCGATTAGATTAGTCAGGCTTCTTTACCATTGTCACTTGAAACAAAATCAGTTCTGCATTATCCTCTTTTTTGCACATTTTTGAAACTTTTACACTTTTTTGCTTAGAAGCACACAATCCTGTTGTCCTGAGTTGTCAGACAAAATTTCAGTTGCTTTCTAGGACTGCAGAAATTGTCCCTTAATTTGTTATTTCTAATTAAAAGCACTCCAGAGCAAAGCCTAACTTGATATTAATGAGATAAAAAACAGAAGATACCATTAGACACGTTAGATAGTGTGCAATGCATGTATCTTCTCTAGTGAGATAAACTACACCCACTCAACTGGGACCACACCAAAATCAGATTCAAACATTTGTTACACAGTCTACCTAAAGGCTATATGCTGTCAAAGCCTTGTTTGCTGGTTAGAAGCAGATTAGTGTGAATATTTTAGAAAGTCAAGCAAGAAAATGCATCATTTCCCTATACACACTATAACATTTTACAGGTAGTTATGTTAATCATGTGAATAAATTGTTTTGGCACATCCTAAAAAGTTTACAGTAACGGACTGTAATGTATATGTGATCTTAAAGCAATGAGAATCTCATTATTGAAGTTTAAAGAATCCTAATGCTGCATCTGTTTATTCCTCATTCAGAAAATGTACATTAGAGAAGCGAGCAATGTTGGCTTTACCCTGGATTCCATCTGCACCTAAAATTCTTAGGGAATTTTGAATGTACTAGGAATGCAGAATTCAGCCCTCTTTTTTCAAATAGCAGAATTTCCTTTCCATGTATGAAACTCTTCATCAAAAATTATTTTTAACCTAACCATTGGAGCAACTTACCAAGGTTTGTAGATTCTCCACCACAGATAATTTTTAAATCCACATTGGATTTTTTTTTTCTAAAAGATATGCTCTAGTTCAGGGATCGGTAACCTTCGGCACGTGGCACATCAGGGTAATCCGCTGGCAGGCCACGAGACATTTGGTTTACGTTGACCATCCGCAAGCACGGCCCCCCGCAGCTCCCAGTGGCCGAGGTTCGCCATTCCCAACCAATGGGTGCTGCAGGGACCAGGCCTGCGGACAGTCAACGTAAACAAAATGTCTTGTGGCCTGCCAGCAGATTACCCTGATGGGCTGCGTGCTGAAGGTTGCCGACCCCCACTCTAGTTCAAACAGTAAATAATTCAGGGGGTCCTGCTTTTTTTATGGGAGATCAGACTAGATTCCACAATGGTTCTTCTGCCATTATAATCTATGAATCTGTGAGTTGCGTCATTGTTAACATGTTCTGAAATGTTTTCCCTGTGAAGTAAGCTATCACGGCCCACTAATCCAAGCTCCTATTGCTTTCCCCTGATTTCCCTGATGAATCTTCTTGATATGGAATCAATAGTTTGAGCTATTAGACAAGCAAATAGTCAAGAAAAAAGAGAGAAGATATTTATTTGGTTAATCTGTTCCCTACTTTATATAATTACTGTGCTTACAGAAACACTATGTTTGTGCAAATTTACAGAAAGACAGTAGATGGGGCACTAAGCTGGGAGTCAGAAGTTCTATTTTGGGTTCTGCCCTGATTTAGTGGAAAGTACAAGCAATTAACTCTTTGTCCTCCAGTTTGAAATGAGATGCCTGATGATATTTACTGTCCTTTGTAAAATGCTTTGAGATCTACAAAAGAACTCTGTATAAGCCTTATTCAAAGACAATGCAAAAATCTGCCATTGACTTCAGTGGCCTTTGCATCAGATCCTAAAAGAGCTGAATGTTGTTATTAAGGAAAGTGGAGAGCAAAATTAGAAAAAACATAAGAAACTTATAAATTAAGGTTACAGAAGGAACAACCATCCTGCATGTCCTGTATTTTTTTAATTATATAAATCCTGTAACATAAACAGGGAATATATTAATCTACATTCTTAACTAAAAAATAAGAATGGAAACTACTACTTATTATAAGTGCAAAATGACAGCAGGGATGATTAATTATGGAAATTTATCAGCATTTTGAGACATTTGTGATTCATTCTGTATAACCTTAAAGTTGCATTCAGGTAAGTTTTGTTTTTTGTGGATTTTTTTGTTTTGTTTTTTGTTTGTTTTTGGAGGCGCAGTTTGCATTTCATTTTCTTGAATTTTTTTTTCCTAGAAAAGAGAAACATGGAATTGTCTTTTGTGCTCCCACTTAAACTTTGATGATCACCTTTCTTTGAACTTAATGGGATGTAGAAGGAATGCTGTAACCTATTAAGTAAAATCTGCCAAATTGACTTCAGCAAAGTAAAGGCTTCAGGCTTGGATCCATATTTTTGTCTGGAGAAGGCAGGCAGTGTTAACAGTTCTTTAATTAATAAAATCTCTCTCTCTCTCTCTCTCTCTCTCTCTCTCTCTCTCTCTTAAAACACAAATCCTGCCCCAAGCATAGATTTTACCCTGAAAAGGGAAAAGTGACAGACACTGCACAAAGTTTGACTTGATACTGCACAACGTTTTGATTAAAAAACTAGAACTATATAAAATTAACATGGCACAATTAAATCGATTACAAGCTGACCAACTGACAGGCCTCAAAATGTAATTGTTAATGGAGAATCATCATCAAGCAGATGTGTTTCTAGTGGGATATGGCAAGAATTAGTTCTTGGCCCTATGCTATTTTACATTTATATCTGTGACCTAGAAGAAAAAATAAACTCATCCCTGATAAAGTTTGCAGATGACATAAAAATTGGGGGAATGGTAAGTAATGAAGAGGGCAAGTCACTGGTATTGAGAGATCTGGATCACTTGGTAAGCTGGGTGCAAGAAAACAAGAAGTGTTTTAAATAGCTAAATGTAAATGGATACATGTAGGAACAAAGAATGTAGGCCATACTTACAGGATGGGGGGCTCTATCCTGGGATGCAGTGACTCTGAAAAAGATGTGGGGGTCATGGTGGATAATCAGCTGCACATGAGCTCCCAGTGCAACGCTGTGGCCAAAGGGGCTAATGTGGATCTTAGGATACAAAACAGGGGAATCTTGAGTAGGACTAGAGAGATTATTTTACTTCCATATTTGGCACTGGTGCGATCACTGCTGTGTCCAGTTCTGGTGTCCACAATTCAAGAAGGATGTTGATAAATTGGAGAGGGTTCAGAGAAGAGCCCCATGTGTTACAGGGATAGAATCTAGGAGCTCAATCTATTTGGCGTAACAAAGCGAAGGTTAAGGGGTGACTTGATCACAGTCTATAAGTAGCTGCATGAGGAACAAATATATCATAGTGGGCTCTTCAGACTAGCAGAGAGAGGTATAACGTGATTCAGTGTCTGGAAGTTGAAGCTAGACAAATTCAGATGGGAAATAGGGAGTAAATTTTTAACACTGAGGGCAATTAACTATTGGAATAATTTACCAAAGGTAATGGTGGATTTTTCATAATTGACAGTTTTTAAATCAAGATTGGATGTTTTTCTAAAAGATATGATCTGGGAATTATTTTGGGAAGTTCTATGGCCTGTGTTATCCAAGAGGTCAGACTAGATTATGATCCCTCTGGCCTTGGAATCTATGATTCTAAGTCCAGTAGAGACTTTGCTATTGAATTTACATGGAAGGTGCTGACATACTATGCGGTTGGGCGGCAGTATAAAACCCTGAGATAGAGATAGGAGAGCACTACATTAATATGCACTGTGATAGCGGAATCTTCACAACAGGGGGATAAAAAAGTAGAAATCTGAGCCAGAATTTCAAACTTGGAGGCATCAGGTCAGTACCTAAATCTATTTTTGAGGGTGCTTTGTACATATGAAAACCTGGCCATTTATTTTGATGCCATAATATGATTTTAAAGGCTTGATACAAAGCCTATTGATGTCAGTGGGACAAGAGAGAAAACAGAAAATCCATGAATACCAAAAAGGTAAAAGTTTGCAGAATCAAGTTAAAGTTCTTGTGCTGGGACCACTTCCTGTCATGCTGACCGTAGCATAATCTCATTGTTTCCTTGTACTTCCCCTGTTAGCTACTGTCTTATACTTAGATTGTTAGCTTTTTAGGCCAGGGACTGTATATCATTTCTGTGTGTGTCTAGCGCCTAGTATAATGGGGGTTTGGTCCATGGGACTTGTAGGTGCTATTGCAATACAAATAATAAAATGGTAAAAAGAAGTACAGTAAATGGTTATTTACATCCCTCTTCCAGCTGATGGTATTTTCCATGTTTTGACTGTCCTGCTAATCAACTTGTTCAAAGCAGAGAAGCATCATGTTTTGAATTATAAATTTCCACAGTTGTAGTGCTATGAAGCAGCCTGTGATTTGTCAGATGGAATTTTTGAAAGGCGATATATGGGTTGTGTAGTTCATTAATCAATATTGCAAAGAATGTTTTGAATATTATTCAGACACTGGCAAGCTCTCTTGTCTTAGCACACTGGGATTTTGTTTTTTGGTTTTTTTAATTTCACTTACTGATATGTTACATGGTGGTGACTCAGTTTTTGTTATAAGGTAATATCCATTCTTCAAGAAGAGAAGCCGAGGGGAAAACTTCCCTCAGTTCTGAATCAGCTGAGGTCTCTGAACCAGCCCCAGCTGCCAGACTGCTGTAAACTTTTCAGAATCATTATTTCGACTTATGGTACCATTAAGTTCTCATATAACTCTTAACAGAAACATAATCCCCATCTATAGGGGGATGTGCACGCAAAATTTGTGCTTTCATTAAAGTCCATAATCACTAGCAAATGTTATTGATCAGTACGTTTATTTTGATTAGGGAGCGAGAAATGGTGTTACTGAAATCTCCACACAGATTACCTTGGAACTGGAAATAATTTACTTCCTTCTGTTTGTTCAGTTTGTGGCAGCTGTTTTATTTTATAATGTAAGGCTGCCATCTACTGGTCATAACAAGCTACTTTTTTAATGAAACCTAACCAAATGCTAATGTAATCTCAGATTCATAAGTGGTATATTATTGAAACACCCTAAAACAGGCACTTGATGTAACTTGAGCATTTTCATATGCGCTGTCTGCATCCACTTGGAACAGCAAGTGGTCGGACCGGATATCAAACACTGAAGTCCAGTCCAGTGCTGCATGGCTAATGTTGAATCCCTAATCCTTGCAACTTCACTGGACTGGTCACTTCGTACATATGGATGCTGTGTGACTCCCCAAAGCCATATTTTATGGACAGTTGAAAATGGGAGTACATATGCTAGGAGGCCAATGAAAACAATACAAGAACACTCTCAAAGCCCACCTAAAAGCTGGCCATGCCGACCCAAACACATGGGAAGCCGCTGCTGGTGGTTGATTAGGATTGCGGCAGACCTGCTGGTCTGAAGTTAAAGCCATTGAGAACATCTGAACAGAAAAAGCCAAAGAGAAGCAGGCTGTGGCAAAAGCACGTGGCCATATCTGCCCAACATGTGGATGCATCTGCGGATCCCTCACTGATTTACATTTGCCCAAGAAAACACACTGAAACAACTTGACTCTCTTATGTCTACTATGACTATTATTTATTTATTAAGAGGTGGATATCGTCCTCTTATAAAACTTTGAAATAAAAATTATGTTTGGATATGTTTTCTTTTAGAAAAAGACAAATGTGCTACATTTTAATATAGTTATTAAGTAGAAATCTATGAGCTAAAAACATAAGGGGCAAAGTTTTCAAAACAGCTTAGCTTCCATGTAGGCACCTAGAGAATGGTTGGATTCTTCAAAGTGAGCAGAACCTAGCTGTTCTCATTAAGTCTCTTACGGACAGATTTTCAAAAGTGATCAGCACTCAACACGCTGGGCACTTCTGAAAATCTGGTCACTTCATTTTGGTACCTGAACTGAGCTCTTTCTGAAAAATCTGGCCCCATTTCTGTTCACAGCTGTCTTTCAGCAAATATCCTACCACCAGACTCCCCCACCTCAATCTTTCCATTGGGTTATAATGTTCTAAAATAACATTCTGAATGCAAATGAAAAGATTAACGCCATTTTCCTTAGAAATATAGTTGGTATAAACAACCATGAACAAGAAATAGGATTACAATAAGGTAAAGCATTTTGTTAGTCTCTGATACTGAAGCCTCAGCTCCCAGTGAAGTCACAGTATGTCACAGAATCAGATTTATTATTAATTATTATTATTATTATTATTTATTTTATTTATATATTATCTGTGTATTACGTAATACCTAGAGGCACCATCTGAAATCTGTCCCATTCTTCTAAGCACTATACAGCACAGAGTAAGACCCTGCTGTGAAGACCTTTCAGTCTAAATCAGTGGTGGGCAACCTATGGCCCACGGGCCGCATGAGGCCCATCAGGGTAATCTGATTACAGGTTGTGAGACATTTTGCTGACGTTGACCGTCTGCAGGCTCGCCCCCCCCCCCCCCCCCCCCCCCCCCCCCGCTGCTCCCAGTGGCCGCAGTTCGCCTTTCCCAGCCAATGAGAGCTGCGGGAAGCAGCGGGCCACAGGGACTCCCGTCACTGGTCTAAATTGACAAGACAGACAGTGGGTGGGAGAAAGAAACATGACTACCTCCATTGTACGGATGGGGCGCTGAGGCAGAGGCAGATTAAGTGAATGCCAAAGGTCACACAGGAAGACTGTAGTAGAACCAGGAATTAAACCCAGATCTCCTGATCTTAGTCCAGTGTCATATTCGCAACAACGTCCTTCTTTTCTAAGGGCCTGAAGTCAATAAGACTCTTTTCATCAACTTCAATAAGACATGAATCAGGCCATAGATCAATTAAGTGTAGGCACCTTTTGAGGAGCACAATTTGTTTTTAGACAGTAAACTTCACCTTATAAAAAAAGTTGCATCTATAGCATGCTATTCTCTCTTATTATTTATCATTTGTATTACAATACTACCTCAGAGCTCCAGTCACAGACGAGGACCCCATGGTGCTAGGTGCTGTACAAACACAGAAGCAAAACAGTGGTCCCTACCCCAAATCGCTTACCTAGTTTCTCTTCCTTATTTACTGTAGCTAAGAGTTCTGTATAATGAGGAATGGTGAATCTGGTGGAACCTTTGGTTTTGCTAATCTTACTAATGAATATATTGGACTCTCAGTATAGACATATACAGCATGGGAACTTTTTCTCCTGTAATTTAAACCCATCAGGTATTTTTAATCCTGAGGTTGTTTCAGTTTTTAACAAAATGTTTTTCTCACAAAAGAGAAGCCTGCACTATGTTGGAGAAAGCAGAATTCCTCGCTACCTTCCAAAAGCTGGGCTGGCTTCCAGCAGGCTTCTAACACCACCGTCTTGTCCAAAGTATTAACTACAACTTTCCTATGTCTTGCAATTATGGGCTGTGGGGTAAAATTGTGCCACGGGCCAGCATCCGTTAAACATTCCCATGGGTTGGCTTTTTTCCTAATGTTTTCAGTTCGTACACAACCTCACATACTCAGTGGCTGACTCAATCTCTTGGCTAAAGTTGTAGAGAATATTAACAAGTTGTGTCTATCATGGTTTTTTTTTTTCATCACCACTTCCAGAGTATCTAGTAAGTACAGTATTGCCCTAACTTGTTTACTAATATGTCTGGTCTGCAGGGGGTGAGCTATTTGCTGGGCTCTACAATGACTACTGGGGGAGAGATGCTGCTGTCTTGCGTACTATGGGTCGTATACCACATATTCGAACTGAACCTGACGATGAGCGTTTATTGAAAGGTACAGGAAGTGAAAGAATACAGTTCATAAAGTTAGGGAAATCTTTGGAGCTCTGTTGTTTATCAGAAATGAGAACTACAGTGTCATGAGCCAGATTCGCACTGGATCCAGCACAGAATTTTAGAGAGGGCTCCTTTCAGAACAAGGTCTTCCCAAGAGGTTGAAAGAGTGCACCAACACATGCTTGCAGCCAACAGTGGACAATGTGATTCCACAACCAGCAGGTCATCTATGGAGAGTGCATGCTTAGGGAGACTAGATGTGCTGATTCAGTGCATCAGCTAAGGAGCCTCCACCTTAAGCCCAAGAGAAGACGGAGATGACAGCCCTGTTGCCTGCCTTTTCCAGAGGGCCTCAGAGCTGGGGAACAAAGAGGCAGGCTGAGGCAAGGAAGTGCAATTTGGATCTGTTTGCGCCAGTGCAAGTGAATTTGGCTCATTGGCTCTAAAATGTGGTTGTAGATTGGAGGCATCTCAAAAGAGCGGTGATTTGTTCAGATGCTAGGGGTGAATCCTGGTCCCACTGAAATCAATGGGAGTTTTGCCATTGACTTACTGAGTTGGGCTTTCAACCTAGATACAAGGCCTCATTTGACCAAACCACTTAAATATGCACCGGTACTTAACTTTGAGCATGTGTTTCAACCTCTTGACTCCAATGAGACTAAATACATGCTTGAGTAGTTTGCTGAATCGCGGACTTGGGTACTACAATGGCAAGTACTATATAAATGATCTCAGAGATAATTAAAAAGGTAAACAGATGTACTCAATACATAGGCAAAATTGATCTTATCTCTAAGAGATGTTCTCTGTTTGTTTAAAATTAGGTTTCATGGTGGTATGGTTATAGTTTTGTTTTTTAATTTCCTCTATTTTTACACTGTGATTATGAAAAGGGGAAATATTTTAAAATATATATGTAATATATTTATATTTTAATCAACTAGAATAAAATCCCCAACTTAGTCCTCAATGACAGCAACATCTTAAAACAGCATTATGGCTCCAATATCAGAGCAGAAGTTTATGAAATATTTACAGAAGCATCTTATAATGATATCATGTCAGGTCCTAAGCTTCTTAAGAGGTCATGTCAAGGGAATGAATGCTGTTCTTGCTTTTGAAGAAAACTGTAAATGCTTTCTCAGAATGACTTAGGATGACAAGGAATCACTCTGCCCACAAGAACTCTGCCCAGGTTTGTGTTAAAGGTTCACAACATGGGCAAACCCAAATTTCAGCTTAGTAATGAAAACCCAAACCAGAAAAGTTTCACGTGGTTACCATTTCCTAACAAAGGTGTACTCAGTGCCTTCTAACTACAGGCACACCTCTGTTTGCTGAACAGAGCTGGACCTTTATCTCACTGGGTAAAAGGCACTTTGTCTGAAGCCAAAATTGGTATTCCTGGGCTTGTTTTGTATGTAGCCAGAGATTGCTACATAAACTCAGTGCCAAGTTTCAGCCTAATTTAAACTAAAATGTAAAAGCCCCAGAGAACAGGGCGGGAAAGAGATCTTTTCCTTGAACATATACAAAAGAGTATTGATATGCGAATTGGAGCTATAAAAATATTTTTGAAGCTAATGTTTTCCACATGTTCTGTAGATACCCACCCAAATAAAATAGGTTTCTACTCTATTTCCTCTCCCAAAATGGTAGATCTTTCCCTGGAAAATCTCTGCTTCCTTTATTATATTTTCCTGTTCTCTATTAAAATGGTTAATTGATTTTTAAAATATTTATGATGTTTTAATAAACTTGAGCCAACTCTTTTTCTTTTTCTTCCTTTTTAAAGAACCAAAGTTTGTTGGCTCATACATGATTCCTGACAATGAAGACCGGGATGATAACAAAGTCTATTTCTTCTTTACTGAAAAAGCGTTAGAGGCAGAGACAGGCGCTCATGCCATTTATGCCAGAGTTGGACGAGTGTGTGCGGTGAGATTCTTTTGTCCTGATCCTCTAGTAGAACAACTTACTGTGTGTTCACTTTTTCATACATTCTCCTACCTTCAGATGTACCATCAGTTAGTATCTGGGGAGGAGGAAGGGCGTCAGATGGGTCTGAACAAAAATCCCACATCTAACCATCCTCCAGTTTTGGGAAGTTCAAAATCCTAACCCACTTTTGGGCTGGAAGCTGAACCTCCACATCCAAACACTATTGAACTCTTGAGTGAGGAGGTTCAAAATCGAGACATGGATCCACGTTTTGTGGTTTAAGCCCATCTCTAGTTCTTCTGCAGTTAAGTGACACAGTTTGGTAATAATAATGATGATACTTAGCACTCAGTGTTCACACAGCATTTCCCCAGCCAGATTCTCTCCTGCATCAGAGCTCTCCTCGGAACAAGGGGTGGAGGATGAATAACTGCCTGTATAAGGGGTTGGCTCCAGCCCCAAAGCCACTTACAGCTGCTGCCAGGCCATTCTAAGTAACACCATGCTTTATGGTCCCTACATACATGGGAGGATATGGGAGCTCAGCCACATGCTGTCGGCACATATCTTCCTGCCCCTAACGTGCCCCCTACATCAGGGATTGGAGGAACAGTATTCCCAGGGTTACCAGCAGGGAGCTCTCCTTGGATTGGAATATTCTGCTGCTCATTTGCAGCCAGTTTCTAGCCTCTTTGCATGAATAGCAAAAACGAGCCACATCACAATAGATCCAGTCTTTCATGTGGAGAGCGCCTTTTAAATATGAACTAATTAATCCTTGCAATACCGCTGTGAGCTAGTAAACAGCATAATCCCCATTTCACAGATGAGGAAAATGAGGAAAAGAGGTGAAATGATTTGCCAAGGTCACACACCAAATCAGTAGCAGAGCCAGGAATAGACTGCAGATTTCCCAGTGTCTAATCTGCCTTTGAAGGCAGCCACATTCATTCTTCATAACTAAAGGAAGACTGATGGATGTACAGAGAGCAGTATACAAATGGAACAACATGCAAAACTACTTTATTAGCAGGAGACACAGGATGTTACACTTACCCTCCAGCAAACGGCTTGTTAAAATTTCTTATGCAGCACCTAGTTAAAAGAGAGTCACGTATATGAAACATCCTAAATAGGGATGTTATCAAACTGAAAAACAGATTCTCAACATCACCAATGCTTGGGTCAGCAGCCTCAGTGAAGATAGTTCGACTGGGATTGATGAGAAATTTCTGGAGGCACCCCTGATATCAGTCTTGGGACATATTTGCAGGACACTGTGTGGAAGGTTGCCGTGAATTAGCCCTGTCTGAACCTGTTCCAGAAACAGATTTGGGGCTTCTGTCTCCAAGTCTATTGATCCAGACTGTATATTTCATGTAGAAATATACAGTCAGCTAAAATGTTTGGACTATTGAGTTAATCGACTGTAGAAATAAATGAGAAGGGTTTACAACAGCTGGACAGGTAAAACTAGTTGCAGCCCTAGTATTTAATTAAAAATTCTTACAAACCCACAGCTTTTAATGAGAAATTGGATAAATCTCTACAGTTTTACTAGAGACTGACTCCAAAATAATAACACAAGTGGAATAATAGAAATGTGGTTTGAAATTGTATGCTTCAGACATTGAAAGGCACGATGAGAGCGCAATTCAACATTGAGTATTGTTCATCTAGATGCATTCCTCTAAATTACATTTATTATTTGTTTCTCTCTCCACACAGAATGATATGGGAGGACAGCGAATGTTGGTGAATAAATGGAGCACTTTCCTCAAAACCAGACTGATCTGCTCTGTGCCAGGAATGAATGGAATCGATACATATTTTGATGAATTAGGTAAATATCTTGGACAGAAATAAAGTTACACCACACTGTACAGAATCTGAACTTCTCTGCTAATCCCTTTTTACCCCCAATATAGGACATGTATCATTAACAGGAAGTGACTACTAATATTTGGATTACAACAAATATATATATATATATATATTCCATATATTTCCAATACACATGTTTTTTTATATTTCAAAATATATTATAATATATAAAGTATATTTACAGACTAGGCTAACTTCCATTACACTTGTATTTATTTATATCATGTTTTTAAAAGCTGTGTTAAATTAAGTAGTGTGTATCGAGAAATAACTTTACACTGTTAACAAGCAGTCAACTATATCTCCTTTGGGACTCGGAAAAGTAGGTGAGCTATAAATAACATTGTGTTTTCATTTTTACAGAGGATGTGTTTTTGCTACAAACTCGGGATAACAAAAATCCAGTGATATTTGGACTCTTTAACACGACAAGGTAACTAGCTAGGAAAGATGACAGTAATAGAGGCATATTTGACCAGTCTATAATTGAGGAAGATGTCAGTTGTGTAATAAATATCATATAGCTGATACACATTGTATAACTGATCAATTTAATTCTGATGCTATACATGCCCTTTCCCCTCACCTTCAGTAATGCAGCTGCTGAGCAGGGCTGGCCTTACCATGAGGTGAACTGAGGCGGCCGCCTCAGGTGCCAGACTGTGTTGGGGGAGAGGGGGCACCACTAGGACCCAGAGTTTCAAAGTTTTGGCCCAAGCGAGGGGGCATGAGGGCATCATTTGAGCTCCCCGCCTCAGGTGGCAAAATGTTGTAGGCCAGCCCTGCTTCTTAGGGTAGTGAATTTAGTATATAAAGTGAAAATACATAGCTTCACTTAGAGCCTAATCGAGGGGTCAGCAACCTTCAGCATGCGGCCCATCAGGGTAGTCCACTGGCGGGCCACAAGACATTTTGTTTACGTTGACCATCTGCAGGCATGCCCCTCCTCCCTGCAGCTCCCAGTGGCCGCAGTTCACCGTTCCCGGCCAATGGGAGCTGCGGCGGGCCGTTCCTGCAGACGGTCAATTTAAACAAGATGTCTCGCGGCCCGCCAGCAGATTACCCTGATGGGCTGCATGCCGAAGGTTGCCAACCCGTGGCCTAATCTATTGTCCACTGAAGTCAATAGAAGGACTCAGATTGACTTTAGGTGGTGTTGTATCATTCCCATAGGTCCTGACTCAGCAAGAAATTATACAAATGAATAGAGAAAGGCTATGAGTAAAAGGATGGTCTAGAGCTTAGGGACCCTCGTCTAGAAGGTGGGAGGCTGAGGTTCAGTTCCCTGTTCTTCCATGGACTTCTTGTGTGACTTTGAGCAAGTCACTTATCTCTGTGACTTAATTTTGCGTCTGTAAAATAGAGACGATAGTACTTCTCTACCTCAAAGAGGTGTTGGGAGACTAAATACATTAAAAATTGGGAAGCATTCAGATACTATGATAACGATGGAGGCCATGTTAGTACCTGAGATAACGTAATCAGTCCCATTAAACTCAATGGGACCAATCACATGTTTAAACATAGACATATTTTTAAAATATCTTGCTGAATCTAGATTTCATGAGTACTCATTATTAATACATTCACAGGGTATGACATTTATGTAATAAGTTCTATTAGTATGATTAATTCAACCACCAAACTGTACACTACAGCTACAATCTTTGCTTTAACATCTTTGATTTTTATTTTATAGCAATATTTTTAGAGGATATGCTATATGTGTCTATCATATAGCTAGCATCCGAGCAGCCTTCAATGGACCGTACGCTCATAAAGAAGGACCTGAATACCATTGGTCTCTGTATGAAGGAAAAGTACCTTACCCCAGGCCTGGCTCGGTAGGTACACGAGAAACCCTATTTTCTGTTGTGATGTCAGTCTAATTCAAGTTGGGAAGAAAATAAAATAAACAGGTCATGGTGCACAAATATCATAATGTCCAGAATTGTGATAATGAGTATTTGATATCAATATGATGCTATTGAAAACGGATGGAATGACTCTAGCAGTAAATTATTAAGGCTATCAACAATATATTTTACCCAAAGTAAAACAATGAGAGTTAGATCCCTAGGGGCTCAGGGGGCTTTGGATTAGACCCTAGTTATCACCTCATGACTCTGTCTACAAAGATTGCATGTTTTGGTGGTTTTGGGGGGCAAAAAATAAATTGAAGTGGTAACTGACTTTTTTGCAATATCTCCAATGATTTCTGGTTTTAGTCATCTGGGAATAGCATGAAACCATGCTTTCTCAAGGTATTTCACTATCTCTTTTCTGGCCCCTGCCAGGACCAGGATATGCAATGGAACAGGAAAATGTTAAGAGCAAAAAAATTATAGAAACATAGGACTGAAAGGGACCTTCATAGGTCATCTAGTCCAGTCTCCTGCACTGAGGCAGGACTAAGTATTATCTAGACAATCCCTGAGAGTTGTTTGTCTAACCTGCTCTTAAAAATCTCCAATGATGGATATTCCTCAGCCTCCCAAGTAATTTGTTCCAGTGCTTAACTACCCTAAAAATTAAGAAGTTTTCCCTTATTTCAAACCTAAATCTCTCTTGCTGCAGTTTTAGCCCATTAATATCACGTCCCGTTCAGTCTTTACTTCTCCAGATTAAACAAACCCAGTCGTTTCAATCTTTCCTCACATGTTTTCTAGACCTTTAATCATTTTTGTTGCTCTCCTCTGGACTCTCTCCAATTTGTCCACATCTTTCCTGAAGTGTAATGCTCAGAACTGGACACAGTACTCCAGCTGAGGCCTTATCAATTCTGAGTAGAATGGAAGAATTATTTCTTGTTTCTTGCTTAAAACTCACCTGCTACTACATCCCAGAATTATGTCTGCTTTTTTTGCAACAGTTTTACATTGTTGACTCATATATAGTTTGTGATCCACTATAATCCTCAAATCCTTTTCTGCAATACTCCTTCCAAGGCAGTCATTTCCGATTTTGTATTTGTACAATTGATTATTCCTTCCTAAGTGTACTTTGCATTTGTCCTTATTGAATTTCATCCTATTTAATTCAGACCATTTCTCCACTTTGTCAAGTTCATTTTGAATTCTAATCTTGTTTTCCAAACCACTTGAAATCCCTCCTTGGTACCATCCACAAACTTTATAAGTGTTCTTTCTATGCCATTGTCCAAATCATTTATGAAGATATTGAATAGAACCAGAGGCAGGTCAGATCCCTGAGTGACCCCACTCGATATGCCCTTCCATCTTGACTGTGAACCACTGATAACTACTCTCTGAGTATAGTTTTCCAACCAGTTGTGCACCCACCTTATAGTAGAATCATCTAGGCTATATAAAATGTTAAACCAAAAAAGTTAATCCACTGTTTTGAATCTTACTTCAAAGTTCTCATTCAATTTGATGCAGGTTTTGCTCAAAGGATCAAATGGTTCTTAATTCCAATAATATAGGTAAATGCTCTAACTAGGAATAAGGTGCAGATTTTTAACAGTGAGGGTAATTAATCATTGGAACCATTTACCTAGGGATGTGGTGGATTCTCCATCAATTTAAGTCTTTAAATCAGGATTGGGTGTCTTTCCAAAAGATATGTTGTAGCTCAACCAGAATTTATTTTTGATGCAGAAATTATTGGGGTGAAATCCCATAGCCTCTGTTATGCAGAAGGTCAAACCAGACTATCACAATGGTCCCTTCTGGCCTTAATAAGTATGTCTGCCAGGACCCTACAGATCCTGGCAGACATACATATTACCAGACTATCACAGTGGTCCCTTCTGGGCTTAATATGTATGTCTGCCAGGACCCTGCAGATGGATGGATAGACTTGATCTGAACCAGTTCCCACTTTCTATACCTTCTTCTGAGCATCCTGCTTTCCATTCCATTTGCCAAACGATTCCAACGATTTGCCAAATTTGCCAACATGGAGAAAGTAAATAAATATTTTTTTTTTACAAATTTGTGAAGAACAGAGTTGCAACAAGAACATGAATGTGCTTCTTTCTCGACTTTGTTATGACTTTTCCCAGAACTGGATCTTAGTACCAATGCACACTAAGTGAAAAGGAAACCCTGGGGCATACTCTGCAAACATAATAGAGCTGGCCTTTTTCCCATGGCATATTTTGCCAGTATACAGGAGCTGGCATCTGCACAGTTGTTTGTGCCTGGCATATGAGTTTTTATTTGGTGTATTGCCAGATTTCTGACAGGGATCACTTACACATTCCTTGCATAGAAAGAGGGGAAGAATTTCTATGATGGTGCTTCTTCACAGGCATGAACCAGCATCCCTCTCTCAGGCTCCCTCTGAATGTCTGTCTCTCATTTTCGATGTCTCTAAGGCTCTTAGATCACCATGGGATCTAAACACCACTATTCTTACTTGCCACATGAGCTTCGATGCTTTTAAAAAGGTTCTCAGCACATTCACATTCCATGGATATCAATGGTAGCCAAGGGTGCACAGTACCTCTCCAGAGTTTGTTAGTACCTCACAGGATCAGGCCCAGGGTCAAGAAGGCCTGATTCTCCTCTCACTTCCTCTGATGTAAATCAGGAGTAACTGTGTTGAAGTCAAAGGAATTGAATCACGTAAAGCTGTTGTGAATGAGAGGAGAGTCAGACCCCAGATTTTTTCCTCCCCCCATACAGCGCCTTCCCCACAGTTATCTTCTGTGTAACTAATTAGCTGTACAAGGTATTATTACCAGCTGCAATTTTGTTAGGCTCAACAAGCCTTTCCTGTAAAATGTCAGCCTCATGCAGATTTTTGGCTGTGTGAGGCCCATTTACATATGTAACATGTTTAGCTAAAAGAAAAGGAGGACTTGTGGCACCTTAGAGACTAACAAATTTATTTGAGCATAAGCTTTCGTGAGCTACAGTGTGCTACACACATGCTACACACATGTTGCTTTGAAATGTCACCCCTTTATCTTTTAATTGGCTAAGGGTTTGGTCTCCTGAGTTTACCAGTGGAGTAAACAGTTTGCTGGTTCATTACTCATGGTATTGCTTTTGCTTTGCTATCTGAGTCAGTATTAAGCTTTATACTAAAAACAATCATATTCAAAAATAAACTTTGTGTGCAATCCATTTATCACAGAATCACAGAAATGAGAGGTAGAAAGGCCAATTAGCTTATCTAGTCCATACCAATGCAGCTTCATTCCCTACAGTGTAATCTCAAATTCACCATCCGGTCTCATTTAAAATGACTGTTGGCTTCTGCAGCTTCTTTTGGAGTAGGAGTCACAGACCAAAATACAATAGAATATATTTCCCTAAAAAGATTATCTGGGATTTGAACAGTGTAAATGAGATTTATATCATCTTGATGTCACAGGGCTTTTTGTTCCTTTGTGGATGTGGGGACAAGCTGGAGACAAACTTCAGCTATTGGTGCTGAATCAGGATAAAAAGACTGGCAAGTAAAATGCCTAATTTTCAGCTAGGAGGTGGAAGGAAACTGAAGTAATCATCTCCCAATGTAATACTTTCTGTGAGACTGCTATGCCAGTTATTGGATCTGACAAAATAAGAGGAAGTGAGGATGCACCAGAAACAGATTGCAGAATGGTTGATTATTTTACAAAGATTAGATTCTTCTCAACTATTCTGCAAGTCTGTATTCATTCCTTTTTCAGGAAGCAAATCCCCCCTATCCCAGAGCAAGGACTGAGTAAAACTGAATGAGGATTTCCACATTAGTCTCTACATTTCTGTTAGGAAATCTTTTTAAACAAATCTGAATGTCTGAGTTTTCTTTTTTTCTGAGCAAGTCACTAGCACTGAGCCATTAAATGGAACTTTCTGGTAAGAAGGACAAAACAGTGTGCTAAATCCTCTGCTACACAGGAACCAAATTCATCCCAGTTGATGGGGAGACCGGTAAAGGAGCTGTGTGCTATTCCAACTTGACACCCATATCATGCCCCTATTCTTCATAGCATCTAGAGGCCCCAACCAAGACCAGGGCCCCATTGTGCTATCATCATCACGAAAGGGACATTGCCAACTTGCAAATTCAGTGGCACCTGGATCAGTCTCTGGCAAGGTGCTTACAGTAGTCTAATGGTATATTCAGTTTATGTCCATCACTGGCAATCTTATCGCACCACCCAAGCTTTTGGCAACCATGTGATTGTTGGACATGTAGCAGCATTCCTTGGTATGCATGCTTCAGAATTTGTTGGTCTTCCATTCCAATAATATGTCTATATTAAGAAAGTCGTCCAAACCAAATCAGTGCTGATGGAGGGGTTTGACTTTGAATATCCTGAATATTTCTAATCTTCTCTTCCCACTTGATATGGAGCAGCTGACGAAGATGATGGGAATCAAAAATATCAGTCTGGGGTTCTTCAGCCTTCCCCAGTGCCCATGTTTCATTGCCATACGATAAAGTTGGTATAATTGTGGTTCCATAAATCCTCAGCTTCACAGCAAGCAAAGTAAGCTGAAGGCCCTGAAACAAGGCAGCAACTGCTGTTCTGTGCGTGCTTTTGAGCATCCTCCAGCCCTGTCTGTGACTCTGCCCATGTATTTGACTGCTTCCAGCTACTTTTTGCTCTACCAGATTGGACACCAGCTGCAGCAATTCACCAAACTGAGCGAACAAGACAATGGCTTTGGTGCATTTGAGATCTCAAAATAGAATGATCTTCAGGTGAATGCCACTAGTGGCTGTTTCCTCAAGCTTATCCAGCAACCAGTCAATATGGATGTTGAACAATGGTGACATAATGCAGCGTTGCTGAACTCCCATAGAGACAGGAAACAATGCCATGTATCTGTCATTGACTCAGGCACAGAGTTCAATTCCATTAGAGTTCTTCTGTCAATGACACTGTCTTCCTCGGGACTCTGAATTGCTCCATTGTGCTAGAAACTATGCAAACAGAGAGTAAGGCTCAGTCCCTGGACCTTAAGAGCGAACAGTTTAAACAGAGAAGATAAACAAAGGGTGGGAGCAGAAAGAGAGGGATAGAGAGGTCAAGGTGAAGCATGATTTGATTGGGGATTGGTCCTGCTTTGAGCAGGGGGATGGACTAGATGACCTCCTGAGGTCCCTTCCAACCCTGATATTCTATGATTCTATGATTCTATGTGAGTGACAGAGCCTGAACCCTGAGTCCCAGTTCACTGAATCGTGTTGCCTTCCTATGCTTGAGGGTGTTATGGGACCTGGATCAGCTGGCTATGCTAGCTTTATGCTAGCTGAAGATTCAGCCATTCTTGACTGAGATTTAGGGCAGCTTTAGAGTCATCTGGTGTTGCTTCAGTAGAACAAAGGGACTTTTGCATGGACCAGGCACCGGCCCTCTGAGTTTGGGTGTGGGGACCCGACTTTCGGGAGTGCCGTGTTGGTGGTGCCACTTCTTGGAAAGATGTTGGTTGCAATGATCCCAGTGCCTTCTCCATGTTTAGTTAATTCTGAGAGCAATAGTGACAGAAGAAAGTGACAGGTTACAGAGTAGCAGCCATGTTTTTCTGTTTCCGTAAAAAGAAAAGGAGTACTTGTGGCACCTTAGAGACTAACAAATTTATTTGAGCATAAGCTTTCGTAGCTCACGAAGGCTTATGCTCAAATAAATTTGTTAGTCTCCAAGGTGCCACAAGTACTCCTTTTCTTTTTAAAAGAAAGTGACAAATCTTGCTCACCTCTATGAATCAACGTCTATCGATGTTGGCTGTTGGATGAGACTAGGTGGAGTCTATAAACTGGGGGAGAAGAGCAGTTTTAAATCACACAAACCCAGAGCTCACATATTTGGTAGAGCTAGACTGGTTCTGGCAGAGTCTAGAGTCTGTAATGTCTGCTGGAAGTATTGCTTTGGTCATGTGAGTAATCAGGCTACTACTCCTTTGTCACATCTAGTGTATTTTTACTGTGGTGCTTCTGAAAACAAGACCAGCTTCCTCAGAAATGATGAAACTTTAGAGGCAGCTGCATCTACCAATTCCTTTCTAGAGTTTTTTTATTGTTTTTAATTCAAAAATAAAAGCCTGCAAAGGATCGTTTTGATCAAATCTCTCGAGTTGGAACTTTGCAACGGAACTTGGCAATGCTACTCGATGTGCTGTTCAATCTAGGGAAAACGGAGGTTCAGCTTGTCTGAAAAACCCCAAACCTTTCCCTTTATTACAAACAGCTGGTGAAACGTCATCCCTAGGCTGATTAGACAATTACTTCAAAGTCAACACTGAGCATTCATGGAGCCAACCCCCACAAGTGGAAACAAACAGCTCCCGCTTTGACAAGTGCAGGAGCTTGTTATTGTCAATTATAGTTGGCTGCAAGTTTAAAATGACCATTTCCAGTAAACATTAAGAGGGTTTTATTTCATTTTATTGATTGAAAATACAATTTAAATAGGGAGAGCCTGCTACTGTGGCTTTTCTTGAAGTGCTTTTGAAAACCACACTGTCATGTGGAGATTGGGAGGAAGTGAATGTTACTGAAATATTTCCAGCTTGCTCATAAACGGTTTCAATTAGAGATCATGAGGCAAATTTGAAATGAAGAATCTATGTCAAGTCAGGGGACATTATCCTGTTTTTTTACATAATATTTAAAAATTAACTTTTATGGATAATGCCACAGTTTAGCCCTACAAATAAATTTAACCTAATCAGTAAATTCACTTCAATCACTGACTTATAGTGTGCTTTGCCAAATGGTAGACTGATCAAAGCAAACATTGGTATTTCAGGCTAACCTGTGATATATAATACTGTCATTATGAAGTAGAAATGAGAATTAAATGCAATACCACTAAGCATCTTGAGATGAAGAATTACTGCTGGTGCTGTGGGATTCATTTTTAAATGTGCTTAATTTCCTATTATGGTACGTTTTGCAATCAAAATTAAACTATAGATTGATACCAAATGTTGCTGTTTTGCTCATTTTACATGGCTGGCTGTACTGAGTAGAAAACTTCTTTCTTCCTACTGTCTTACGATTAATGAAAAAAAGCCGAGAACCATTCTGATAACATTTTCGATCAAAATTTGAGGGGAAAAGAGGCACTACACTTTTTGTGAAAAACTAAAAATGTTGATCATGTAAATTTTTCATCAAAAAAATCTTTTTACAAAAAAAGCCATTTTTCCAATAAAATAAACCTCTCTGGGTATGCCTGAAAATGGGCTAGCCTACCCGAGCTAGTTTGAATCCAGCTAACTCAGTAACAACTGCATTGAAGACAGCTCAGCACAGTCAGTAGAAGCCCTGCATGAATCCTGGGTATATCTTCAGCTCACTAGCCTGCAGAGTCTGAAGCCTGTGCTGCATTGTTTCTGCTGTTGTTACCCATGTTAGCTGGATTCAAGCTAGCCCAAGGAGGCTAGCCTGTGCTCAGCTTTTGCTGCATAGACATATCCCATGTCTGAAAAAATCCTGATCAGCTCTACTGCTAATGTATTAGAGACATGGAGCTAATTTATTTCTGTAATACGTTATGAGAGGCCTTAACACTGGTTGGAAAACTGCCTTTGTGTAAGTATATGTGTGCATGCATGCACGCATATTTATATATACACACACCTGCATGTGTGTATATGTACATGTGTGCTATATGGGTGTACACCCACATATGTAGATAGATACATACAGTGGTCAAATTCAAGCTCTCATTGTAATTAAAAGCAGAATCTGGCCCTCGGTATACATTTGGGACCAAACTAGAATGTCTTTTCCTTAATAAGAACTAAATAAACTCCTGTTGACTTCAGCCAGAGTTCTATTTGAGCAAAGACTCAGCTCATTAGCAGATCCTTGCCCCTGCTTCCTTCTCATTGCTAGTCACCCACTGTCTACTGCTCGGACTTTGCCCTCCAGCAGTTCCATCTTCTTTCATGCCCCCTTTATTCCCCAATCCCTCAAACGCCCATGCCTTCTCTTCTCCTGGGAGCTGTGGAGAGTCAGCATCCTTGAGAATGAGGCCTATGCCATATATTATCTATGCCAGCATTAAAAAAAATCCATGTGTATAACCAGCCTATCACATGTTTTTACAGTGTGCCAGCAAAGTCAATGGCGGTCTGTATGGTACCACCAAAGACTATCCTGACGAAGCTGTCCGTTTTGCAAGGAGCCACCCACTGATGTATCAGCCCATCAAACCTGTTCATAAAAGGCCAATACTTGTGAAAACCGATGGCAAGTACAACCTAAAACAAATATCGGTGGATAGAGTGGAAGCTGAAGATGGGCAATACGATGTCTTGTTTATTGGCACAGGTAAATAAAAAAGATGGTATCTTATCTTTTTTCCTCCCACTTTCAACAAACCTATGACACCTCTCCAAGATTAAGCTGTTTCTGTTTGACAGGCATCAAGGTGAAACCACAATCCTAATAAATAATCATACTCAACATTTCCATAGCACGTTTTATCTGTAGAGCACCAAATGCAAGGAGAGATTACAAGTCCCCGGTTCACCACTGGAGAATCTGAGGCAGCAATTTATCTAAGGTCATTGAGCAGACCTGTGGCAGAAATAAAAATAACAAGGGCTGGAAAAAAAGGATTAAAAACTGGAGCCTAGGTTTTTAAGAATGGGGGCCTAAAATACAGTTCCTGCAAAGGGAGCTGATTTTTCAAAAGTGCAATTCCCAGTGATCACAGTTCAGTGCCACACCTGAGACCCAGATTCAGAAGATATTAAAATAAGTTGTCTGATTTTTAAAAAAGTCAGTGCAAGCTGCTGGCTTTATTACTTACTCTGGGGACCACATGTCTAGAGGCTGGTGTTAAATAGAAGCAGTCAGTTTTTAGACCTACACTGTGATGCAGTACCAGGAACTTGTCATTGGAAGAAGGGATTGCCCCATCCTGCAATTCAAAAATAAGCTGCAAAAAGTTTGAGAGTTCTGCCAAGTTTTCAGACATCCCTAATACATTTTGATTTCTCAAAATACCTTTTTTTTAGCAAAACAACTTTGGAAAAGGTCAAATATGTCACAAGCTTTCATATTTCGAAGTCTGGGCAGGCACACAGAATGTTAACATCCTTTAATGCCTAACTGTTTTTCGGAACTTAAGAAAACGTAAATAAGGCCTGGAAATAGACTTGAATCTTTGCAATATCGAACTTGTCTGGAAATGATTGAAAGATTCATACTTCTAAATTTTATCATAGCAATAGGGATTACTTGCCACAGGCACTAATGGCCAGTTTGCCAAACAAAAAGCATTTAATGCAAGCTATCTTTTAACTAATTAAATTTAGTTGGAAACCATATTTCACTGTTCAAAGGATACAAAAGAAGTGTGCTTGTAGAATAGCAGTGTGTGCTTTACATTAATACTGTTTTCTAAACTTTTACATTTCGGTTCCAGTATGTGGTGAAATTAATCACATGCCATGTTCCTTGTCATGTATGTGTCTGTGCTGGATTTCATAACATTGACTGTATATTTTATGCTTTACACTTGTATATATAGTAAAACTTGCATGTTCAGAAAAGCAAATAGGTCTCTGATCAAGCAAAAGAAAAGCTGTAGCCAGCAGAGCCACTCACCATAGTTAAGTAGGTGCTTAAGTGCTCTGCTGGACTGGCGCCTAACTGCAGCTTATTCTTCTCTTTATAATTTGTTCTTTGGCGAAAAGAATTTTCAGCATAGCAATCTTGTGTTCGGCAACTTTGAGCCCAATCATGCAGTGTTTACTCTGGCAAAAAAATTCAGGGGTGCCCTTGGTATTATTTTGCAGGAAAGGGTCAATCTTCCTCTATCTGGATCCAACACCTGAAGTGTTCATGTGGTCTAACTATGAATTGAGTTGTTTGAATGGCTTATCAAAGAGGAAGTCTAAACTTCAGGGTTAACGTTCCACAACATGCTTGTCAGCTGGATTCACAGAGGAACTTAGTTATGAAAATCTGAGCTCCGGGCAGTAATTCCTTTTAACTGTTCCCTGAAAAAATGGACCTCTTTGATCCATTTTTTCTTTGAGGAGAGGTGTTGGAGCCTACTTGAATGGCTCCTTTTTATGTGCATCTCCTTTATCTCTCCCTGAACTTTTTTTTTTCCCCTGGTGCCTCTCTGGTTAATTTCTTTCTCCTGTAAATCAGAGATGAGTGAGAATAACAGGAGACAGGAAGCAGCAATTGCCGCTGCTGATGACAAACTCGCAGCCTCGGAAAAATAAGGGATCTTTAATAACAGGCAGCAAGACAAAATGAAGTAGAGGGAGACCAACAGTTATTCCAATGTGTTAATTTATTGTAACACAACTGCAGTGGGAGGCAGTATTGTATAGTGGATTGACCACGGAACCGAGAGACAGGGCAACCTCAACTGTGTTCCTGACTCTGCTACTTACTTGCTGGGTGGTCTTGATCAAATGACTTAACCCTTAAAGATCTCAGGCCCAGATCCTTAAAGACATTTAGGCACCTAGCTCCCATTGAACTCAGTGGGAGTTAGGAACCTGAATACCTTTGAAGATTTAGGCCTCCATTTCCTAACTTGATGTCACATGTATTTTTATGTTCAAGATTCAAAACCAAAGTGGATAATAAAAGAACTAATAATATGAAATATATTTCCAA
Source organism: Chelonia mydas (assembly GCF_015237465.2). Lineage (NCBI taxonomy): Eukaryota > Metazoa > Chordata > Testudines > Cheloniidae > Chelonia > Chelonia mydas. The sequence continues at coordinate 328,800,492 of NC_057849.1, read as the reverse complement.
GTTTGGTAGGTTTTTATTCAATATCAGTTTAAAGAAGTTATTTTGATCTTCGTCAACTGACAAATTAATATTACTACCAGTTATGAATTATAGGGTGTTTTCTGTTTGCTTCCAGATAATGGGATTGTGTTGAAAGTCATTACAATTTACAACCAGGACACAGAATCAATGGAAGAAGTGATTCTTGAAGAAATGCAAGTATTCAAGGTACAATGCCCTGTGTAAGAAACATATATCCAACTGTCACAAATCTAAATTAAAATGCCTACAGTGTATCAATATGAGTGAAAATACAATATCTGTGTGCAGTGAAACCCTCTGATGAGACTCTAGTTTTTTCACAGGAAATCTTCATTATAAACAGAGGTTTAATTGAACCGGAGTTGCACACTGAATACTGAAAGAGCTGAAACAAGTCAGGAATTTCACTCTATGGTTTAAATCACAGAAATGCAGAGCTGCAATGTTCTCGAGAAGTCATGTAGTCCATCCTCTCTTGCGAAGGCAGGCCCAAGTAAAACTAGACCATCCCTGAGAGGTGTTTGTCCAACCTGTTCTTAAAACCTCTATTGATTGATTGGATTCTACTGCCTCCCTTGGTACCTATTCCAGCATCTAACTGCCCTTATAGTTAGAGAGTTTTTCCTAATATCTAACCTAAATCTCCCTTGGTGCAGATTAAGTCAATTGCTTCTTGTCCTATCTTCAGTGGACATGGAGAACAATTGATAAAGGGCTCTTTATAATAGCCCTTAACATATTTGAAGATTGTTATCAGATCCCACTTCAGTCTTCTTTTCTCAAGACTAAACATACTAATTTTTTTTAACTCTTTCCTCATATATCAGGTTTTCTAAACATCTTTGTTGCTCTCCTATGGACTCTCCTATTTGTCCACATCTTTCTTAAAATGTGAGGCCCGAAACTGGACTCAGTACTCCAGCTGAGGCATCACCAAAGCAAAGTAGAAGGGCAATTACCTCCTATGTCTTACATAATGATACTTCTGTTAATACACTGCAGAATTATATTCGCCTTTTTCACAGCTGCATCACATTGTTGGCTCATATTCAATTTGTGATCCGCTATAACCCCGAGATCTTTTTCTGCAGTACTACTGCCTAGCCAGTTATTACTCATTTTATATTTGTACTTTTGATTTTTCCTTCCTAAGTGTAGTACTTTTAACTTGTCTTTATTGAATTTCATCGACTCCAAATTGTAAAGGTCATTTAGAATTCTAATCCAGCCCTCCAAAGTACTTGCAACCCCTCCCAGTTTGGTGCCATCCACAAATTTTATGAGCATACGCCCAATGCCATTATTCAAACCATTCATGAAAATGTTGAATAGTTCTGGACCCAAGACAGATCTCTGCAGGGGACCCCAAGCAATAAGTCCTCCCAGTTTGACAGCAAACTATTTGAGCATGGTTTTCCAACCAGTTGTGCAGTTTAATCTAGACCACATTTCTCTAATTTGCTTATGAGAATGTCTTATGTTCAGACAGAGCCTGTAAGATTTTAGGCTAATTTATAGGAAGAAGACTAACTATTTGATTTTATCCCTCCCTAAAAAATAGTCAATTAAGCACCTAAATGGGTTAAATTGCAAGCATAAAATTGCACCCAGGTTACTGGAGAAGGTCCAGCTAAAAACCAGGGCCCAGAAAGAGAAATTCAGTCTATGCTGTGGGCCAAATCTTGAGTCCCTCCTTAGAAAAATTTCCTGTTGCATTCAATAAGAATTTTGCCTGATTAAAAATCACAGTTTTTGGTGTGTAGCAAACTAGATATAATGAAATCCTACCCAGAGAGGCACTACAGTGCTAGGACTACAGGGCTTGGACCAATAAGTGGGACCCAGTGTAAGTTCTCAGTATAGTCGATGAGGACTCTGTTCTGCCAGTGTCACAGGAAGTCTGAGAAAAAGACAAAGGGGCAATGCCACGAGTTGGAATGCCTGATAATTTAATCTTATCTATAGTCAGCCTGCCATGTATTAAGAACACTCCGCTTGTCATATTGAAGTGAGACAAAGGGGATCGGTGAAACCAGGACTTGACATGACTGCCGTGCTCCCATTAGGTTTGATATTGTTCTCTGAATTACAAATGTATGGTTTTTAAAAATCACTTTTTATAAAAATAATAGTTCTCAATTTCCTTCATTTACTTCACCCTGACAAAGAGTCCTAGAGAAAATGAGGGTACTTCACATGGTATAGAGAGGAGAGCCTCATATCTTGAGTAAATACTAATACTCTTTCTGTTAAATATACAGTCATCATAAACAAGGCATTTCTTTTGATTTCCATGTAAAGCAAAGGACTAATCTCTTTTTTTTTTTTCAGGTGCCAGTTCCTATTATTTCTATGGAAATATCTTCAAAGAGGGCAAGTATTTTTCTGTGTTTAAAATAACATGACTCTGTAACTGAAATGTGGCAAAGATCTAAACTGTATATAGCTGGGTACTGTATATAAAGAGATCAGGTCAAGTAATATATGCTAATATTTTAATATAAACTCATAGTTAATCATGCTCTGCTTTTTATGAAACATTTAGGTTTTTCATTGCTGAATAAATCTGCGGCATTCACATTAGCATCCATTTTAAAGCAAGTGAAAAGCAATCTAATTCGAGAGTTGCTGGCATAGTAATCGCACAAGGAATCGCTTGAGAGACAGGGACTTTGTTGCTGATAAATTTGAAGTGATTGAGAAAGGGAGCATGGAGATTTCAGTGTAAGGAGGCCTCCTTTGTACTCCGCACCTTCATATTCAGTGGCCCCAGAGAGTGTTGGGCATGATTTAAATCACAGTTTCTGAGTGTCTGCCAGAGAGGGTACGATTCAAGCAGTCTTCATGATGCTCCTAGCTCTTTCTCTCATCGGGCACAAAAGACCCAGCTGGGACTCTCCATATCAGTCCAAGCTGGCCCCAGATCTTCATTTTAACAGAGGATGGCTGAATATCAGTTCAAATGATTGGTGTCAGTCTGGTTAGGGGGAGGAATTCTAAACTGAGTCCATGGCTTTCTGGGGCAGAAAGGGCTGAGCACCACAAAGGGCTGTTGGGGGAGACCCCTCTCTCCCTGATAAACAGAAATCTGGTTGTTTTGAACAAGATCAGGACCAACCCTCCCTCTCATGGGGCCACTGAACGTGGACGTGGCTAGCACAAAGGAGGCTCTCCTGGCCCGGAAATCTGCATGCTCCGGTGGCCAATCACTTTACATTGATCAGCAACAGATTTTTCCTTAGTCCCTGTTTCCCTCAAGTTATTCCCTGCTGTGATTATTGTGCCAGCAATTCATGAGTCAGACTGATCTTCCACTTGCTTTGATAATATGAACCCCACAGATCGCAGTGAAAACCTGAATGTTTCATAATGAAACAGAGCGTGATTAACTAATGTGAATGAGTTCACCTTTAAATATCACACACTATTAGATGATCTCGCTCTTATATGCACTTATATGCATTTCACATTTTTGCCACATTGTATATGCTCACGTGTGTATATGTTATAGGTGGTGCAGGTAGCAACACCTACGGTTGCCCAGTAATTCCCAGTGTAATACCCTGTTTTCAGTTGCTTATAGTTTTGCCAAACTTTACCTGCTTTGGCTGAAATTTTTCATGCCAGGGTGTTTGCCTCGGGCTGACTTTAGAGTTTCAGCAAAAATGGTTCAGCCATTTCTGAGTGTGAAATAAGAGGAAAATACATTGTTTCACCCATGGTAACAAATTGGTTTGAAATTCTTTTTTAGAAGCTCTAGCGTCTCCATGTTTTGGAGCAGGGACATAAAATTGGGCACAGAGGTCACCCTGGCATCAGGGATGTGCCTTTTGCAGATCCCATGAAAAACACCCCAAAATGGCCAAGTTATGAGCCTTTGAAAAAAATCTCAGTTCACACATGCTCAGTAGTGACTTGTTAGAGTTTGGCTGGTAATTCTCAGAAAATTCCACTGCACTGAGCATGCTTCAGCCCCATACAATGCCCCACCCCTCAGAGCAAGAGAACTTGCTCCACCAGAGCTGCAGGAGCTGAGCAGGTCTTTCCCTGCTATTGCTCCTCCCAGCGACTATGGTCCACTGTCATGCCTGGCACCGGAACTTAAAGCAGGACGATTGTTTGTGAGTGTGTGTGTGCTCTCAGTGCCACTCCCGACACACACCTTTCTGGCACTCCTCAGCAAGGAGAAGAAGGAGGAAGCAGCCTGACTTGAGTGCAGAGAGGTGAGGTGCAAGGAGGAGAGCAGGAGTAAGGGTTGCGGGGAGGGGAGATAGGAGCAGATGAAGGTAGCTATGATCTCATCAGGAGCAGAGATCTGGGGAAAGGAATGGACAAGAACAGAGGAGGGTGAGGGGATAGCAGCATACATGGGGGCAGGTGCAGGAGTAGAGGGGAGGAAGGGATAGGCGCATGAGGCAAAAAGGTTAAGAGCTGGGCAGGGGATAAGAGCAGAGGAGTGGGACTGAGGCAGGAGCTTGGACCAGATGGGGGAGAGAGGCAAGAGGAAGTGGGGGAGGACCCTGGGCTAGGGGGAAGAGAAAATATAGGAACAGAGGTGGGGGGAATGGAGTGGAGTGGGGGGATAGGAGCAGGAACGGAAGAGGGAGGAAGTGGGTAGAAACAGAGTTAGACAGGTATAGTGAGGAGAGAGAGAGAAGTGTTTATAACCACTAGAACACACTCCCCTACGGAGCCTAGAATTGAACCCAGGAGTCCGGAGTCTGAGCATTCCTTTGCTGTCTCTCAAACAGCTGTGAAACCCTCTGGCAAAGTTTGTCTCATCCCCATCTTGTCCTGGCCCATAGAGATAATAACAGCGTAAATCTGCTGCCAGTTTTTCAATTGGCTCGAGTGCCAGAGCTCTGTGCTGGGACTCTGTAGGTCCACATCCTGCTGATAACCCACAAAGGGGATTATTATGGTTCCACATGATGGAATTTCTGTTTTTTCAGTTAGCTTTTTTAAACACTTAGAAAATTACATCCAGAAAAACTACATTAAAAGAATGTTAAGGTCAAGCACTTTCAAAGTCAAGCACTCAAAAGTTAGGAAATGCCAGAATTGAGCTTGCCTGTGCAATCTTAATTCTGCCCTTTTCTGCATATGCATTATGTGCGTCCTTTAATTATATGACCACATACAATTATATGACCTGCCTCATACAGTGCACAGGGTAGCTCTCCAAGGGGGCAGAAGGGAATTAAGCGTGCATGGGCAACTGTAAAGCTGGCATTTTCTAAAGTTCAAGTGGCAAATGACCTTGTCTTTTCCTAGTAGATGCTCTGTCCATAACAGTGTGTGCTACATTTTCTACAGCAACAACTGTACGTTGGATCTGAGTCTGCCGTAGCACAAGTGAAGTTCCATCAGTGTGACATGTATGGCACAGCCTGCACTGACTGCTGCCTAGCAAGAGATCCTTACTGTGCTTGGGATGGGATATCCTGTTCTAGATACTATCCCACAGGAATGCAGGCAAAGAGGTGAGAACTGTATTTTGCTACAAAATCCTCTTTGCATAATAATTATTTAAAGAGTTCCTATTGCAACAGAAATGGTTTCCTTTCTCCCCCTCGTATAAATAACTGAACAATGATATACTTTAGCTAATGATTTATTAACCCAGCCTTAGGGAGTACAGAAGGATAAATGAACATGCTGACATGCACAGATGTTAAGTGCACACACTTCTTAGGAGCTAGACACGCTGAGTGTTAAACAAATGTCTGATGTTCCCAATGCTGCAGCTTGAAGACACGACTTCATTCTCTACAATGTGCAATAATTTATTTGGATTGTATTTGATGGTGAACTATATAATGCAACAGCCTATAAAAAGAAAGAAAGAAAGCAAATATATTAACAGCCAACTATCATTCTAAGACATATTCAAACAGTGCCTAGCTCTCTATCAATATATTGTAATGATTATTTCATAAGTCAGCAAAAGGGCATATTATTTATGATACAGTCCTTTCCTTGATTTACTTTTAATTGCTACTTCTGCAAAAACATGCTCATATTTATTAGAACTACAACTTGGCCATTTTCAGCAGGGTTACTTTAAATTAATGCAAAGATGTGTTCCTTTTGTACTGAGAGGCTGCTGAAAAAACAGTGATGATGATGCAGTCCATGATCTCTCCAAATCCACCAGTGCTCTCTTAAAAACAAAACAAAACACAGGCCTATGGTTTTTCTTCATCCACGATACCTCATGCTTGTCCTCCCATGACTCTAGAAGCTTGGTAGTCTCAAACCCATTGCTAATTGTCGCTAGGCAAAATGAATGCTTCTGTGATTTTTGAAAAGGTATGGGAAGAGAATTGGATAGCGCAGTCTTTTGGATAGAATACCTCATAGCCATAAAAGATCCAGCTAAAGAAAGAACCTATCAGAGCATTCTGTCTTTGCAAGATCCAAGTTAAGCTAAGTAGGAATTCCATGACATGTCTACACATTGTATCAGATCCTCCTTGCATAACTCATGGAAGCAGTCCCAATGGAGTAAATGGAGACCACGCACTTGCCTAAAACCAGAAGAATCTGGCTCAGATTGATACAGTCCTGGAAAGTATTGATGGAACACATACATCATCCATTATATTCTGGGCCAGTGAGCATTGTTCCCTACAGTATAAGCAGGAATTGGATGATCATAATTATATTGCAAATTAGATACTCATCTAATCACGTAAATGCCCTGGAGATTCCTGATTAATCTATTTAACTAGGAACTGTGTGGTGCAGATAGCCTCATGCTGTCTTGCTAATGCACCTCAACAAGATTCTGGAGGGTCTGTCTCTGGAGAGGAGAGAGTAGTTCAGTCTCTCCATTCACTGCTGTTAAGTGCTAGCTATGGTAATGGAGGCTTTGTGATGTCCACTATTAACTGGACTTGAGACCACAAACTTACTTCACATGTGGGAGGTCACTGAACAGATAGTAACAACTTTGCTTCACTATCCAGCTGGTTCAGGGTGGAGAGACTGGGCTGTTGGAAAAAGTAGGTCTCCGTAGAGAGTATGGAGCCCTTCACCCTGCACCATCACCACCTTTCAATGCTTCTGGGTAAGATGCAGGTCTGTGGTGGCTGCCTGCATTCTGGAATCATGCAGAGATGTTGACCAGCTCAGCACTCAACACCCCAGAAGATGTGTGTTTGAGTTAGGGTTAGCCATGTCTCTGTTCTCCAACTTCCCCCTGCCTTGTGGGTGGAGGGCTGCCTTAGGGAGTAACCAAAGGCACAGCAAAAAACATCAGTAAACAATCATGCCCTAACACATGTGGAATGATTGTGTTTGTTTCTGGCAGCCCCAATGACATCATGCCACTCTCTGCCATTTTCATGCAGCACTCCCCTACCTTGATTTGATCCTAATACTAGCCCAGCAGCTTGAATTTGGCCCTAATTGAATGGAAGTGAACACCATATATTTGGGTTGGGTTTGGAATCTTAAAATCAGTCATAATTAATAGTGCAAACTCAAGCAGAACCACGTCTGGGTAGTTAATTCCACCCCTCCTTTAAAACTTAATGAGTGTAAGGCATGAAGTGTGTTTAGACAAACATGAAATAGAAAACCTGCAGGCTACTACATGTTGTTAAGTATGTTGCTAAAGAATGTTGTTACTGCTGCCAGGTTGTTCTGGCTGCTCAATACTTCTGTTCTTGGAGCTCCGGTGCTATCAGCACTAGAAGAGAGTGCAGCCTGCTAATTCAGCAGACCTCAGTGTTATAAAGAAAGAATGACCATAGGCATTGTTTGGTGACAAAGGCACTCAGCCAGGTTTATAGAGCTAAAGGTTCTGGCTTCTAATCCCACAACCATGATAACTACATGGTAACCCCAATTCAACATTGTACTAGAGTGCATTGTTGTTTTTAAGCACATGTGTAAGTCTATGCCTATAGAAAACACTTAAGCATGCGATTAACTGTAAGCATGTGTTTAAGTCCTAAAATGGGATTAAGCATATGTTTAAAGTTAAATTGATGTTTAAGTGATTTGTAGAATAAGGACCTAAATGCTAACCCCAAAGTCAACATGGTATTAAAAACTAAGATGAGTGAACATGAGTGGCTGGTAAAGAAGGATATTGCTATAATAGGAATCACAGAAACTTGGTGGAATGATGACACTCAAGGGTACAAAATATATAGTAATGACAGAATAGATCATGCTGATGGGGGAGTGGCACTATATGTGAAAGAAAACATGGAGTCAAATTTGTAACAATCTTACATGAGTCAAACTGTACAATGTAATCTCTGTGGATATAAATTCCATGACCAGGATGGTGATGGTGATTGTGAAATGCTCAGGGAGATTAGACAGGCTATAAAAATAAAAAATCTCAGTAATAATGGGGGATTTCAAATATCCCCATATTGACTGGGTAATGTCACTTCAGGACAGGATGTACAAATAAAATTTCTAGACACCATTAATGTCTGCTTCTTAGAGCAGCTAGTCCTGGAACCCACGAGGGGAAAGGCGATTCTTGATTTAGTCCTAAATAGAGCAAAGGATCTGGTCCAAGAGGTGATTATAGCTGACCTGCTCAGTCATAGTGACCATAATATACTTATATTTAACATCCTTGTGGTGGTGGGTGAAAAGGACACCAAAGAAGCCCACCACAGTAGTATTTAACTTCAGAAAGGGGAAACAACAAAAAATGAGGAAGCTAGTTAAATGGAAATTAAAAGGAACAGTCACAAGAGTGAAATGCCTGCAAGCTGCATGGACACTTTTAAAAAACACGATAATAGGGGCTCAAATTAAATGTATACCCAAATGTATACTTTAAAAATTGGAAGTAAAATCCAACTGAGGAAAATAGAAAGGAGCATAAACTCTGGGATGTCAAGTATAAGAGTATAATTAGGCAAGCCCAAAGGATGTGAGGGAGATTCCCACTCCTGAACCATTCTTTTTAGGTGACAAATCTAAGGAACTGTCCCAGATTGAGATGTCTGTAGAGGAGGTTTTGGAACAAATTGAAAAATTAAACAGTAATAAGTCATGAGGACTAGATGCTATTCACCCAAGAGTTCTGAAGGAATTCAAATATGAAATTGAAGAACTACTAACCGTGGTATGTAATTATGACGGTGTGTACCACCCTTTTGAGGCACCCTGCTGGAGGCCTCATGGTCCTACCACACCGCCTGGGTCTTCCAGGCTAGACTAGAAAGGCTTAAGGTAAGCAGCCAATCGGCATGCAGCAGGCTTATGTAAAAGGAGTTTCAAGGCCTGAGCAAGTCAGGTCCTGGCTGGGACCAGAGGGGCAAGGAACAGTATTTGTTATTGGTCACATGCAATCAAGAAGAGAATCAGAAGAAGGGCTCTGGTGGGACTTGCATGAAGTGAGAAGGATGAGGATTTGAGAACTTCAGTCATGAGGTCAGGGTGAAGAGAAAGGGGCTATGTGGGAAAAGGCCCAGGGAATAACAGCATGAAAGTGAAGGAAGCAGTATGGGGCTGCTGTATATGAGGTCCCTGGGCTGGGACCCAGAGTAGTGGGCAGGTCCAGGTCCCCCCACCAGCCAATGCTGGAGTGGCTTAAGCCCCAAAAAGGGGATATGACTAGTATAAAAGTCCAATAAAAGGGATTTAAAGGTACCCAGAGACATGACTGAAGACCCTGGTGAGGATAGACTTACAGGTCTGGTGGGACTCTTTACTAATCCCGAAGAAGGGGATAAGTTTCCTATAGAAGCGAGAGCAGAGGTCTGAACTTAAAGGAGCGCAAGAGCGGCAGAAGAGAGAAGGCATCCTCAGGAAGGAGAGGCTGAGTCCATCTTGAGCCAGGGAATTGAATGACTTTACTTCATATTCATTTTGGACTTGAATACCCAAGAAGCAGTTTATCCATTTTACAACAATGTGACTTGGCCAGAGGGCTGAGCTACTGAAGACCCACCTAATGAGGCCAATAACCTACAGGAGTTCCAGGACGAGAAAAGGATGCAGCACCACACCCAGCTGACAGAAGGCACTGCCGAGAGTAGAGTGCCCTGTCTCAGTCACCTATTACTTAAAACAGCTTCTGTACCAGATGGCTGGAGAATAGGTACCAAATGCCAATTTTTAAAAAAGGCTCCAGAGGTGATCCTGGCAATTACAGACCAGTAAGCCTAATTTCAATACCAGGCAAATTGGTTGAAACTATAGTAAAGAACATAATTATCAAACACATAGAAGAACATGATTTGTTGGGAAAGGGTCAACACAGCTTTTTTAAAGGGAAATCATGCCTCACCAATCTATTAGAATTCTTTGAAGAGGTCAACAAGCATGTGGACAAGGGTTATCCCATGGATAGTGTACTTGGACTTTCAGACAGCTTTTGACAAGGTCCATCACCAAAGGCTCTTAAGCAAACTAAGCAGTCATGGGATAAAAGGGGAGATCTTCTCATGGATCAATAATTGGTAAAAAGACAGCAAACAAAGAGTAGGAATAAATGCTCAGTTTTCACAATGGAAAGCTAAATAGTGATGTCCCGAAGGATTTATACTGGGACCACTGTTGTTCTACATATTCATAAATGATCTGGAAAAAGAGGTAAGCAGTGAGTTGGCGAAGTTTGCAGATGATGCAAAATTACTCAAGATAGTTAAGTCCAAAGTAGACTGCAAAGAGTTACATAGGGATACCACAAAACTAGGGGACTGGGCCACAAAATTCATTGTTGATAAGTTCAGATTAATGCACATTGGAAACATAATCCCAGTTATACATACAAAATGATGGGTTCTAAAGTAGCTGTTACCACTCAAGAAAGAGACTTTGGAGTCATCATGGATAGTTTTCTGAAAACATCTGCTCAGTGTGCAATGGCAGTCAAAAAAGCTCACAGAATGTTTGGAACCACAAGGAAATGGATAGATATTAAGACAGAAAATATCAAAATGCCACTGTATAAATCCATGGTACACCTACACCTTCAATCCTGTGTGCAGTTCTGGTTGCCCCATCTCAAAAAAGATATATTAGAATTGGAAAAGGTACAGAGAAGGGTAATTAAAATTATTACGGCTGTGGAACAGCTTCCACATGAGGAAATACAGGGACTATTCAGCTTGGAAAGGAGGCATCTAAGGAGGGATATGCCAGAAGTCTACAAAATCATGAATGGTGTGGAGAAAGTGAATAGTGAAATGTTATTTAGTCCTCCACATAACACAAGAACCAGGGTCACCCAATGAAATGAATAGGCCTCAGGTTAAAACAAACAAAAGGAAGTACTTCTTCACACAATGCATAGTCAACCTGTGGAACTCATTGACAGGGATATTGTGAAGGCCAAAACTGTAACTGGATTCAAAAAAGAATTAGATAAGTTCATGGAGGATAGATCCATCAATGGCTATTAGCCAAGATGGTCAGGGATGCAACCCCATGCTTCGAGTGTCTCTAAGCCTCTGACTGTCAAATGCTCTGACTGGATGACAGGATGGATCACTTGATGATTGCCCTGTTCTGTTCATTTCCTTTGAAGCATCTCACATTTGTCACCATCAGAAGACAAGATACTGGGGTAGATGGATGATTGGTCTGACCCAGTGTGGCCATTCTTAAGTTCTTATGTTGTAACAATTGGTCTGATGAACTAAAACAAGTGTTTTATTTCATCAATTTCAAATTATTCTTGTTTTAACATGTTCAGATTTTTTCTGAACCATTGTCCTAGCCTTTCAATCAGGCTTCTCTTACCACAGCTGTCACTCACAATAGCAAAATGTCACCAAACAGATGGATTTGCCTCTTGAATGGGGCAACAAATAGAGGAAAGTGCTGCAGGGTCATGACTTTCATTAGCCATTAGCCCATGCACTGATTATCATGAGCCAGAGCACAATTCATGTCTTCTGATATCCTATTCACCCAAAAAGAGGCCTCAGAAAAGACTGATGGAGCTCATAACAGAGTTTACAGTCAAGGCCAATGTGTGAAACACTTTGTGTATTTACACCTAGGACTAGAGAATCCAAGTCCTTAAAAATGCCCCCCGCTGCCCGGGGTCCTAAATATGCCTTGCTAGAGGATGCTTTATTCACCCTTCTCAGACTCTTAACTGTGGGTATCGAGAGGCGCAGCTGCCATCTTAATGTCCAAGTAAGAACCACCATGGCAAGATAAAAAAAGTCACATGATTATGACAAAATTCCAGATTTCATTTAATAAAAACAACGTAAGGTTCTAGTCCTCATGACTGTGAAGAAAAACTTGAAAATATAAACCCAGCATAATTAGCGGTGAGATGTCTTCCAGGAGTCCGCAGAGAGCCTGGAACAATAGTTGATCTGCCCCATATAATTCTGAGACCTACCAAGAGCAGGTTCCTCCATGTGTGATGATAGGATCAGAACTCCTACCTAGATTCCATCATCATAAAGCAACTTCCCTAACACCTCCCCATCCCCAGCTTAAAAATTCAATACGTATGGTATTCCATTGGCCAGATCCTCAGCTGGTGTATAGCAGTCGAGCTCTAATGAAGTCAGTGCAGCTGTGCTGATTTACACCCACTGAGGATTTGGTCCCCTGTGTCCTGGTGGCAGGAAGAACTGTGTTAATTACTGATATTATTTAAATAAGAAAAAAGTCATTAGGTTTGGCTTATTTCTGCTATACATTGTATAGAGTAGGTACACATATGAATACAAAAATAATTGTGCTCTAGGAGGTTCGCCATGTTGTCTGTTCCTTTTAATCAGCTATTCAGCCTTGCATATGCAAGACTGATAGTTCTGTATAATTGTTTTTTATGCAAACATAGGAAAATTATCCTGAGTTCCAACTGTAAATTTTAGGACTCAAAATTCTGCATCTGACAAGGTGGTAAACTCAGCTTCCTGATACTTTCTTTCTTAGCAACTAGCTTTAATCTTATTTATCGTTATGGTCAGAGAACAAAATGTTTAAAATAATAACATCCTTCTTGTTGGTATCCGTCGGAGAGTTAGGCATTTGCATTTGTTTTCCATAGTTTTGTAAATACCTTGTTTTCAAAAACTGAGAGAGTATTGTCTAGTGGTTGGAGCCAGGATTCCTGGGTTCTTGTCTCAGCTCTGCCAGTGACTCAATAGATAGCCTAGGGCAAGTCACCTCCTGTGCCTCAGTTTCCCCTTTGGTAAAATGGGAATTATAATACCAATTATGTAGGAGCATTGGGAGGCTAAAGTGATGTTTGTAGAGTATTTTAAGTTCCTCAGATGAAAGGAGTTATAAGAGAGCTAATTAAAAAAAACCCTCCACACAGATTGTAAACTGTGAAAGACTCAGAACAACTTTTCTGCTAAATAGTGTCGTGTGTGTGTGTGTGTGCGCACGCGCATGCGTAAAAGTGCAAAGCAACCTTGCAGCCAGTAAATTCAACCACTTAGGAATTCCCCTGCCTATGGGAATACCCAGTTACTGTTGAGTTGCTATAACAGCTTCTATCACAGGGCCTCTAGGGCTCTGGCATACAGGGCATAGTTAAAGGAAGAGAATGTTTACAAGATACAGCAGCTTTCATGCTGCTCCAGATTTTGCCAGGGACCAGAATGGTGAACACAAAGAAAGCTTACAGCTGCCTCTGGTCTCCTTTCCCCTAAACTAGCACCGTCTTGGTCCAAAGTATCTGGTTTCAGTATCTATGGATTGAGTCAAATGTACATGTCTGAGACTTTCTTTTAGACACATCAGATTTCTACAGAAAGTCTCCTCCTGCAGGCATCTGAGCACCTTCAGTTTAAGTGGAGGAAAACAATACTGGTGTATGAACTTAACTCCACACAGTGCTGGCCAATATTTCAGCAGGAAGATCTAGTTCCCTGAATTTCTAATGATTCCAACTTTTATGTAAAAGGTCAACAGTCCACAAGTTAAGCATATTTCTTAAAACAATTCCATTTTTTTCCCCCAGACGTTTCCGCAGACAAGACGTTCGACATGGAAATGCAGCTCAGCAGTGCTTTGGCCAGCAGTTCATTGGTAAACCACACACAGTGCAGCAGAATGCTAGTGAATGCCTAGAGCAAACAGCATGGCTTTGACACAGGAGAAACATCAAGGGCTGAGTCTGACCTCAGTTACACAGTTTTTATACTGATGTAACTCTCATGATTTCAGTGGAATTACTCCTGATTTACACCCTTGACATTAGAAGCACACTGTAAGGACCAAGATCCCAAAGCAGGAAAGCTTTCCTATTCAAGATGGTGCTTAACCATGTACTGTGCTTAAGTCCCATTGGATTCAATGAGACTTAGGAGCATGCTAAAGTGCTGTCCTAAATAGGGATGGACTTGCATGCATGCTTAAATGCTCTCCTGAACCGCAGCTCAAATCATGCAACATGCTCAGTGCTCTCACATCCCATTAATTTCAACTACTGCTACTGTGGGCAGTGTAAAAACGTAGATAGGTAGCAGCTGCCAGGGTGTGCTGAGATTCTCGCCAGATTAGGCCCAATAAATCTAAAGAAAAAGAATCAAAGATCAGGGGTTTCTCTGTGACAGATGTTTCTCCAGAGAATTTTTTGCTGAAATGTATTTTTCCGCAGGATGGATTAGAATTTGAAAGGGAAATATTTCAAGATGAAATATTTGTTAAGTTTGCCCTTGGACATTTCATACCATCCATTTTCAGCAGGATAGCTTAATGTATTTCTGCTGGAAAAAAATAAAGGACATCTATGGCCCACTGTGACACTTAATTGCAAAACTGCATGCAATGAAGATCGTAGATTTGATTGAGAACTACACTAGGAACCTCACAATAGAGCACAGCAAATGTAAATAAAGAGAGAGAGAGAAATCATAATGGTTATTAATTCCCAGGCTTCTGGACCAGAAACTGATCATGAGTTGGTATCAGGAAAATAATCGCCCTACACTCCACTCCTCTCATAGTGCTATAAGAAAATGAACTAGAAAGACTGCTGCCCTGTTCCACTATAGCACGTCCTTTGTCTGTTCCGCCATGTATTTCGTTATACATAGGAGCCTGCAACTGACTCTTGGTTAGTCACATTCAAATGAAATTTTTAGTAACGTTTGGATGGCAAAGCTATACACTTGTACTTTCTGTGCATGTGTTGTAGAGATCTGCTGTAGAGCTGGCCTGGGAATGGTTTTTCCATCCCATGAATATTTTTGCGAGTTCAAAATTTTTTCCTATCTTGAAGTAAAGAAAAAAATTGACATCTCAAAAATACTTGCAGTCTGAAAAATTGTGTTTTTCTTTTGTATTTTGGATCAATTGAAACAGTTTGTTTTGATAATTTTGGAATGTTTTGTTTTGATTTTGATCTCTCGCCCCCCGACCCCCAAACTTTCTTACAGTCTAATTAGCCTGTATTTTGAAACACAACGTTGCTTTGAACCAGAACTTTTTGTTTTGAAAATGTTGAAATGAAACATTTTGACAATTGGGATCTTTTTCCTTGACAGAAAATTAATCAAACCTGACCTGGTTTCGTGGACAGTTTGGTTTCGATGAATCAACATTTTTAGTTAAAAAGAAAAAAAAGCCTATCATCAAAAAATTCCCAACCAGCTCTAAGCTGTACAAATTCTGGGCACGCCATACAAAACAGTTTAGATGTTCATAGGTTTTGAGTGTTTGATCATGTAGCATACTAAGAAATCTGATCCCAATCCTGCAAAATAATTTATGCCATGCTTACTGTCAAGCATGTAAGTAGTCTTATTGGTGTCATTGACTTAAAATTAAACCCGTGTATATGTACTTTGCTGGAGGGATGCCAGAGTGCTTAGCGCTTTGCAGGGTCAAGCCCTACAGACACATGCACAATCACAACCACCTGACATGCAGTACCTTGGTAGGCTACTTTACCTTAGGGCTGGATCCTGTGAGATCCTGAGGTGAGCCAGGCCTTCCATTCCTCCTGGAGAGAGTGGGAGCAGAGGGTGCTCCACAGTTCACAGGATAAGGCCATTAGTAGGTACAAAATTTCAATCACTACCTGGAGGGCTATGGGTCAGATTCCATTCTAAAGGTGAACCTCAAAGGAGTCCTTAAAAAGCCCAAAGGAAACGTGCTTAACGAAAAGAGTAGCATTTATTTTAGTTACACAACTGGCAAATAAATAAGAATCTTACTTTCCTTCACAGGAGAAGCCCTGGAGAAGACTGAAGAACAGATAGTATATGGAATAGAGTACAACAGCACTCTTCTGGAATGTACCCCTAGAACTTTACAAGCGAAAGTGATCTGGTTTGTGCAGCGAGCCCACGAAGCCAGGAAGGAGGAGGTAATTTCCCATATAATTCTAGTTATACCATGTTTATAAAAAGGGTCAGTCATATTAGGGATCTTACAGGTAAATGAGCCGTCAGTGAAACAGCTGGTACCAGTTGGTGGAATTTACAAAGATTCGAAGATTTTTAAGGGCAATTGGGAACACTATGATTATCTAGTCTGACTTCCTGCATAAACAGGCCATGGCATTTTACTCAGTGATTCCTGCATCAATCCCAGTTTGTCGAATGAGAGAATAGGTTTTAGAAGTGCATCCACCAGTGGCTTGCACAAGTCTTTCATTTGGGGAGGCTTACATGCACATGCCAGAAGCTCCCTAGAAGTGGAGGGACCACCAGTCCCCAGACAGTCGCCCCACACCCCGAGGCCCCATCTCCTCCCTTGAGCCCGCCCCCCACTCCTCTTCACCTCCTCCCTTAAAGCCCCCCCACCCACGTCTCCTCTTTGCCTCTTCTGCTGAGGCCCACCCACCTGCCCGCTCGCTCACTCCTCTCCGCTTCTTCCCTCAAGGTCCCCCACCCACCCACAGCTTGCTCCTCTCCCCACAAGGTCCTCCCCTGCCCACTGGCCACTCGCTCCTCTCCATGCCAGAGAGGAGCGAGCAGGGGGTGGGGTAGACTTCAGGGAAGAGGCCGAGTGGGAGCAGGGCCCTGGGGCAGAGAATAGTTGGGGTAACAGTGACTCCCCCCGCACGCTTCTGGGGACCTTCGCCTCCAGCACTCCGAAGGTGGTGGGCCAGCGTGCCTCCAAAGGGAGGTGACCCACGCCACATCCACAGCATTTGCCCTCCTGCATGGCCAGCCTTTTTAGGAGAGGCTTAGCCTCCCTCAGCTTCTTATACGCACCACCCATGAGTCTGTTTCAATCTTCTTTTAAAATTTCAGAGTAATGGAGAATCTACCACATCCCTTTGCAAATGATTCCAATGACGAATGTCTATCACTGTTATCAATTTGTACCTTATTTCCAGTTTGAATTGTCTAGCTTCAACTTCCAACTATTAGTTCTTGTTATTCTTTTGTATACTAGTTTAAAAATTTATGCCACCATCAGATATCGGCCTTACAGGTTGTGATCAGTGCTATCGATCTTAGTTACTTATACGGTCCCTGTTAAAATTTTCAGTGTATTGATCCTCACAAGACCTCTGTAGTGTAGGGAAGTGCCATTTTTCCGAGAGGGAAACGAGGCACAGAGAGACGAAGTGACTTGCCAGTTCTCACACAAAAGGCCTATAGCGGGCCAGTAAATTGAACCCAGGTTCCTAATGTATCCTATGCCAGCACTGTCACCACATAACCTCCTCCCTCCTGCAATAAGTGTAACGCTGTATGTCCTTGGAAAAGGCATGTTACAGCATCTTAGATTTGTGTCCTGTAAATACTCACTGCTGAATTTGTAGCCAAGTCCCTACAGTACATTTAAAAATGATTGCACTGCTGTTTCTAATGCAGTACTAATCTTGTACTTACTGTGACTGCATTGATAATACAGTGTCATTGGCTCATTTCTCAGGTGAAGACAGATGACAGAATTGTCAAAATGGACCTTGGCCTCTTATTCTTAAGGCTGCACAGGCTGGATGCCGGGACCTATTTTTGTCAGACTGTGGAACACAGCATTGTTCATACAGTCAGAAAAATCACGCTGGAGGTAGTGGAGGAAGAGCGTGTAGATGAAATGTTCAACAAAGACTATGAGGAGGACATACCTCACAAAATGCCATGCCCAGTGCAGAGTAGCATTCCTCAGGGATCGAAGCCGTGGTACAAGGAATTTCTGCAGCTAATAGGGTACAGCAACTTCCAGAGGGTCGAGGAGTATTGCGAAAAGGTGTGGTGCACGGATAAGAGGAGGAAAAAGCTGAAAATGTCCCCGTCCAAGTGGAAGTACGCCAACCCACAAGAGAAGAAGGCACGCATTAGGCCGGAGCATTACCGCCACCCCAGGAATGTAGTTGGCTCTTGATGGACAAAATGGATCCATTATTTTTGGGAGAATTTTTATTTGGACCTAAGGAATAGGGAGAAATCAGTCTTGGGTTTGGTAACTGACACAGGTTTTATATATATATATATGTGTATATATATATATAAAATAATGGGACTGAAAACAGAAAAGTGTTCTGTTAAGTTATAGCTTATACTCATGATAACTGTCTAGAGGTAATTTAAAAAAAATCTGCTTAATTAGCTGTTTCTAAATAGGTCATTGCATTCAGAGTTTTCCATTTAAGGAGAACATGACAATCATTGTGCATTAGTCAATTTCCCATGTGGAGCATGCTTCTGCTGTATATTCTTGCATATTAAGGAAATATTAAAGTAAACTCATATAGTTAAGCATTGACAAGCAGAAGAAAAATGTGATGTATAATTTCCGTTGGTTTCACAAATGTCCTATTGCTTCTAAAAGCAGCACATTGCAAGATCTTAGCTTTCACTTGTGGCCTGTTTGCTTGTATTCGTAAGAGCCACAAGTTTTGTTAGTGTGGTGTACTCTTATTTCTAAAGATGTTGAAGAGGAATCTTATTTACTTCCCATCATTGCTTGTCTTTACCAGTAATTTATGAAGCACAGTGTACTACTATCACAACTAAATAGTGCTGCCTTGTAACTTGATGTAAGTCAAATGCATGCGGAGAACAAAAACAGAATGAAGTTCTTCAGTATAACTTGCTGTAAGACCTTGGAGTAATAGGTTAGTGAGAGTGTAAATCATGGTTATAGTAATGGACCGTTGGCTCAGTAGATATAAGATTTATAAGAATGCCCTCTTGTGGCAAAAGAGAACATTTCCTTACATTGGTGTTACATTTTCTCCAGAAATTTATATACTTGAGTGTTATCTACAGTCTCCTGATTTGCAGCCTAGCTGTTAGTGCCACAGTCTTTCTACTGCATGTGCTGAAATCTCAACTATTTCAAACACAGGGTTAGAAATTACTTGTACTGGGGAATAGAGCTTAAAGAAATAAGCAACATATTAAGGTATTCAATGTAATATGCTTTTGGTGCAGCAAATACTGGTGAAAGAGGCAGATCGTGAAAACAACTTTATTTGTATAGTCGCATGGTCTGATTTACCTGATACGGAATCTCTTCTTAGCACAGCTATTTTGCTGAACTTGTGAATTCTAGGGATGTGGGATCAAAAGAATAAGAAATCACTTACCACCTAGAATTTTCAGAGTATCACTGAAAAAAAATACAAAGCTTTCATTTTATTTTTGATTTTCATATTTTTCTTAAAAGTGTAGCACATTTTAGCACGAAGAGTTACAGGAGAACTCGGATGTGAACATGTGAATTAGAACTAAAAAAAAATTGGAAATAAAAAGCGCTACCGTTGTGATATAAAAATATGAATCACAAATAGCACAGTTGGAAAACTCTAGCTGAATGTGAGTTCCGCAGGATCCTTTCCCGTCGGCTGAGATGGGTTCTAGTGTGTGAATGATTACATCCCAATTGTGTGGCGCCACTAGATAAATCAACTGCTTCAGTCAGTACATGACCCCAACCATAATGAATAGCCCCAAGTCTATAAAATTGGGCTGTCTCACAATTTTGAGGTAACCAAACATATATTTCAGGGATGTTCCAGTTAACAGGTTCATATACAACTCTCATTCCACCTTCAACTTTTAATCAAGAAACGGTGTCTGGGATTAACGTTCTGGGGCACACAGATTTGTTATTAACCTAGCAGTCCTGTTATGAACCTAACACTGGAGTGGAGGTCATTGCTGTGCACTCCAGTGTCTCTAAGACACACTGTATGTGGAACAAACAAAACAGTGTGTCTGAGAGAAGGCAGTTGCTGGGATCAGAGTCTAAAGCTAGCATTGGAGTGAGCTCAACTTGGATCTTATCTCTTCAAAAGCATCATTTGCTCGGAGCAGAGAGTGTCTTGGTACTAAGAGGGATGCTGTTTGCAACTTGCCAGTCAACAGAAGCAAAAGGAGAAGCAGGATTTCATATTGTATCAATCACACAGATAGATAAACCTCTCTAGCTTCTAGTTATTTTAAGTAGGCTGTAGTTTATCTAAGAGTTTGCATGGCACATAGCTAGAGGGGCTGGCTCAGTGATCCAGTGGCAAAGGCAATGAGGAGATCAGAGCTTTCTGCTCCCTTGACCAGGAGAAGCAGAGAACGTTATGGAAAGAGCATGTACAGCTGCTTTGGGAGAGCGAACATCTTGTAGCCACACCCTTTTGCTGATGCTGTGTATGGTGTGAACACCCAGTGCAGGAAGCACCAGATGAATTCCTTCAGCAATGCCAGTTTGGGGCTGAAGAGGCTTTACTCCAATTAGGATCATATATATTGCTACAGGTTTAGCAATGAAGTCTACAAAGTAGGGGAGGAGAACATATATACCCATAGGCATCCCTACCTATTACTTACCTCCTCTTAATTAGCTCAGCAAAATCTGACTGGCATACACATACCATCTGACTCCCCCTCGTGGTAAATTATTACAACCCCACTGAAGTTCTCCAGCGGCAGGCAGGTAGTAGGTTGCTCGACATTTAAGAGTAGCGAGTAAAGAAATGAAAAATACTAATAGGAGAGATCCCCTAGGCTAGAAGGAAATATAAATTCCCTCCCCCCCACCCCAGGTATTACTGGACATAAAGGCATTCAGGTCTTCCAAGTGAAAAATAATCTCAAGCAATTCATAGATTGGGGGTTGGGGAAGATGCATGATGTCTGTCACGGCAGAGATACATTTGTGTTATAGGAATATAATGGGGGTTCTTTATTCAGGCCACTGGACTTGAACAGCCTTTGGAGTTATCCCAAGCTCTCTAGCTCTCAGAAGAACTAAACACAGCCTGTCCAGTGACGCCACATCTCCCCAAGTCTTGGTCTAAACTGAATCATCATAGAACATGTTTGCTCCACTACTGGGGTATCCATAGAATCTACAGCCCTTTAAGGGTGATGCTGGCATTTTCATTAATTTGTTGTCAACCATTTCAGTGCTAAAGGCTTATGCCAGATGCAGTACCTCATAGTGACAGAAATAACAAATTCTCTGTCACTCTGAGGAAACTAACTCAATTATGTGTATATGTAATTCTCTGAGATTATAGATGGAAATCAGGTGATCCACAAACCAGAATTTGTGTTTCAACACAATATATTTTTGATAGTTTCCTTTCCCAACGTTTGTTAAATGTTGAGAATCATCTTAAATTCTTAGCTTGTTCAGGGCCAGTTTGAGGATCTTTCAACCTTCATCATTAGTAGTGACTGTAACAACTCCTAAAACTTGGTTAAACACAAGATCACCTTTAAAATTATTATGACGACTGCAGAAGAAGAGCAAGTGTGACAATAGTGCATTTGAGTCAGATATGCATTTTTCTGCACAGAGGTGCTTTTATAGTAGGCAATGTTATTTAAAATGCTTCTTTGTGTATATACGGGGTGGCATTGTGTGTATCTTTTCATTATGGATTTGATGTATTTTGTATGTGCATGAAGTGGCCTAATTATATCATGAAGTACAGTACAATATTTGGGTGATATAATCTGTATGGCTTCCTGTTATTTATTTCGGAGTATGTGGAGCAGTATTTATTTTCACTGATCACCCAGTGGATATATGATCTCCCATCAATTTCTAGCGTGGATCGCACATTTCTGAGGGCAGAATTTCGTAAACAAACGACGGGAGGATTATAATCTGTAGCCGTTCACTGAGAGGTAACATGAGTTAGTGGACAAGGAACTAGAGGGCTCGTCTACACTAGACTTGCTATCGCTGTGCCGCTGTGGTGCTGCTAGTGCAGATGCCCTATGCTGACTGAAGAGAGCTCTCCCATTGGCCTAATTACTCCACCTCCCCGAGCGGCGGTAGCTGTGTTGGCAAGAGAGTGTCTCCCGCCGACATAGCACTGTCCACACCGGCGCTTAGGTTGGTGTAATTTACATCGCTCGGGGGGGGGGGGAGGGGGGAGGGGTGGCTTTTCCACCCCCCTGAGCAAATTAAGTTATAGCAAAGTAAGCGCTAGTATGTTCAAGCCCTGAGGACTCCGTAGGCCTGGGCTCTGACGCTGACCTACTGTGTTACCTTGACAGGTCACTTCACAGCTCTGTGTCTCTGTTTCCCCTCCTGCTGGTTTTCTTTCTTGTCATCTTAGCCCCTGGTCCGGCAGTTTGTCGCAAGAGGCACTTAGAGAGTAATCTCTTTGGGACAGGAGCTGTCTCCCGCTATGTGTATGTACAGCTCCTAGTATGATGTGGCCCTGATCTTAGGGCTTCGAGGCACCACTCCAATACAAATAATAATTATTATTATTGCTCTAAAACTTTTTGTTATGGTGTAGGGGCAAGGGTGCGGAAGATTGGCGAGGAGCTAAGTGGTGGACTGCGTATGTGACTGGATGTAAGCGGAGGATGCAGGCTGTTTCAATGAACTTTGTCCGACAGACCCTGCCAAAAGACGTTGTAGCATAGCTCAGCATATTTTTGCCTGTAAACAAGTTAGTTTATGTAATAAACATAAATCATACGTATAAGAATGTAACCAGCTGTTGACCCCATATAACCCCAAGATAAGCGCGGAGATTATAGTGCTGCAGAGGACTCCCCCCCGGCGGAGTCCTGCCTGGTCAGCTGTCCCGAACGGCCAGAGTCCCCTGCAGCCCCCCCGCGCATCCTAGGGGCTCCCCGCGCAGATTGGAGCACAAGTTCTTCCTTCCTTCCTTCCTTCCTTCCTTCCTTCAATAAAGCATGGTTTACTATTCTTAGGCCTGAGTGTCCTCCTTTCGCTGGTATCTCCCCCCCAGCCCTCGCAGGCATATATGGGACCTCTGTCTTGTATACCTCAACATAGGCCTTAAGACTCCCTAACTTTTCTGTAGTAAAGAAATGTCTCTTTTATGTAGCCCAAATTTGTGAAAGAAACAACACACACACATACATACAAATGTGTGGACCTTCATTTGGTTGAACAGATGAGTCATTTTGAAATGCCACACAGATTATCTTCCAGTGTAATTAATATACTGGGGGAGCTATATTTTTATTAGTATTATTTTGGAGAAAAAAATCAATTTTCTGTCCTTGAAAAAATAGTGAACCCGTTTCCTTTGTGGAAAAACAAATCCATGAATATCCTCATTCAACCCAGGAGCAGTGAAGTTGGCGTTATTTATGCCGCCTCATGTCTCTAGGTCCAGAAGTTACACATGCTCTTCAAAGCTGCCCTGTCCAGATAAGAGGCACTGTAAGTGAGCTTTTTTACATTTGTGACCTAGCAGGATGTTTGTTATTCCCATCAGCCCTGTGAGTCCATTTCTGTTCACCAAACTGCTGTTTTCTTTCGAGATTTTAAAGAGCCAGAGGGAGGATTCCTGTTCATTTACCACCAGTAGTTGGTGCAAATCAAGCTGTGATTGGCAAGTCTTGTTTTTTAAGTGATTTTTTTTCCTTTGATGAAATACTTTGCCTGAATAATACTGTAATCTTGCAAAACTGGAACGTCTGACAGGCTCATGATGCATCAAATACGAATACTACCAGCTATCATTATTTAAAACAAGGAGTTAATCAGTGTTTTATAGTGTCTCAGACCCCAGTCCTCCAACTAAACCCACACCCACAAACCCTGGTGTCCAGACAGACCACTGTTGCAGTCTGGCCTGCGAAGACATTATTGCCCCTCCAGACCAACGCAGAGTATAATACTATAGCTTAGATTGCAAAACACTCTGTTATACAAGGATGTACAGAACATTAACCCGCTATTGCCTTGTGCTCAGAGGTCTCTAAAGTCAATGGTGCAGAGGTCAGCCAATGTGAACCCAGCCGCAGGATTGGGACCTTAAAGGCCAGTGGTTTAAGGCTCCAGTAGGCACTAGTATTGCAAGCAGGGCTCCCTTTTACCTACAGGGATCCTGTAACAGGGTGCTTGCCAGGAGGTCCTGAGCCAGCCCTCTGTTAGCCCAGCTCCAATTAAGAAGCATTGATTGGAGCTGGCTGAGTATGCCACACCTAATTGGATAGAAGAGAAGCACCTGCAGGCCTCATTAGCCAGGGGGCTATATAGGGCTGACAGGAAGGCAGTAAATGGAGGGGTAGCAGCAACAAATAACAACAGCAAGGGAGGAGCTAAGAGCTGTGCAGCCCTGCTGGCTGGAGAAGCTAGCTGTTGTACAGGTTGCTACTTGGCAGCGGTCTGTAAATAGAAGGTGGTGGGAGCTGACACTGTAACTAAAAGGCATTGGTGATTGCACTCAGAAGAGGTCTCTGGCTGATTTGTTGCAAGGACATGTGAACTCCTTACTACAGAGCCTCACTGAGTTCAATGGAGATTTGCATGCTAGAGAGCATGCTGCTGAGAGAGAGAGAGAAATAAAAGTGGAGCCGATTGCACCACTTGGCCAGCAGATGTCTTATACACCAGGGGATCTTTCAATTTCAGAGAAGCTTAACTTGTTTTGGGATCACAGAGCCTCTATACCAGTCCCCCCCACTCAGACCCCCTCCCCACATGCTGCCCCCCAAACAGCTTCCTCGTTTATCCAGCATAAAAAAAAAAGTGCGTGAATGTACCCTTCCCTGTGCTATACCCATAGATGACAGTTATTTTATGTGCAAACTAGAACTGAACTCTCTTATAATCTGGGCAATGAAGTCTGCTCAGGTTACACAGACAGTAAACTGGCTTCAGATCTGATTAGTGGCAGACTTTGTGTCTGGCAGTGAAGTTTGGCGTGCAGGGGGTTTTCTTTTGGTGCATGAGGGACTTTCACCTCATCAGGAGAAGTGTGGCAAGTGAGCCAGGGCCTGCTCAATTTAAAATCAATAGCGTTTCACCATGGACTGCAAAAGCAGCGGCCCGATGTCTCTGTTTTCACTCCTGTTGACACAAACTCCTGATGCTTTCAAGCTGAGAGTTGGCTGTCTGCCTGCGTGAATGTGCTGAAAACACACAATAACAGACACTGGTGTGGATCGTAGCATTGTGAACAATGGGAGGCTGATCTCTGAGCCATTGTGCTGTTTTCTGGTATATCGCCTGAGTGCTGTAAAAACTAAAACAAATCCTCTTTATGCTCATGTTCTTATAATAGGAGGTGATGGTTTCACTACCTATAACAGTCAGCATTTAGAGAGGGGCAGGAAGGGGCAGCTCCATTTCCAGCCCAGGTAACTGGTGATGCCCAGGAAGAAGGTTGTAAAACCGCTCGACAACCTTCTGTAGTGGGGAGGATCCATGCAACAGAGGATTTTCCAGCCTCTACCTTTGAGCATGCATGGTGGATGGAGCTCTCACAGAGTCGGATTCTACACCATACAGAGGGGCCCCTCCACATTTTGACTCAAAGGCCTTTCTGCCTAAGAACCATACCAATACGAGGGAACCTTGTGTGGCTGTCAAGGCGGGGGGCAGGATTTGACCCATCCCAAAACCTTAATATTACAAGGGAAGTTATTGTTTCCTGTATACTTTGTGAAGCAGTACGCAGAGTATGGATACAGCCTCCTCTCCTTATGTTTGTTCATGCCACACACAGCATCTCTCGCTGACTGAAAACAAGGGTGCAGATATGTGCTACAGATTTTTATCTTGTGGACATCTGTCTACTGAAAATACCAAATTTATTACACACCAGTTACTAAGTAGATGGCAACTGGCATGTCCACTTGTTGGTCTCTTCTAACCGGGGCTGGGTTTGAACTGATGACCTAGAGAGAAAGGTGTGTAGCCTACCCATTGTCGAGTCCTTCAGTCATCTGTTCCCCAAAGACATAGTTTAACCACAAACCTTGATACCTTTGTTCCATCCATAATTAGTAGTATGTTAAAAGGACAGGTTAAGTACGCTTAATCCTGCCTCAGCAAAGGGGGATGGATTAGATGATCAGTTGAGGTTCCTTTGGTGCTACATTTCTATGATTCTGTGGTTGTCTCTGCTCCATGACATCCAAGTTAAGATAAATTGGCAGAAGAACTGACCCCATTGTGTGACATTGTTTGATCACTTATTTCCACAGTGACTGACTATTGGAATTGGGCATTTTTGTCATTTAAAGTGGTAAGGGGAACAAACAGGGTATAAAATTTTGCTTGATGACTTTGAATTATGGAGGGGTAAGCTTTTATAAATGGAACTAGAAACAAATTATTTCACAAAGGTTAATGAAAACAATAATGCCCCTGAGGAGTCCCCCACAATAAGTCAGTGAAGGCTGAGCCTTGAACTACTCGGCCTTGTTTGCCCTTTCATGGGGGCTAATTGGAGAACTGCTGCTGGGTTGTTAGCTTCACCAGGGATTCCTATAATGCCAAAAGTTACTGTAACTAACCCCATCCGAGGCCTGAGCCTCGAAAATCTGGTAGCCCTGATTATCATGCTATCAACCTCTGGGGCAAGCACTGATGACACTCCAATTATCAGAGCCTCTGGGCCATCTAATGCTTGGTGGCTTTACCCAAGAATAACACTCACATGTAAGGATCAAATAATTACAGGGACAGTTACTCTTGGTCTGGAATACCTGTTGTTTAACATGCAGTGTATTTCATTTTAAATTCACTAAGCATTGGGTATAATTTAAACTGCTAATACAATGATATTAGTTTTGATAATTAAGGCTAAGATTTAGTCATGGGGATTTTTAGTAAAAGTCATGGATAGGTCACAGGCAATAAACAAAAATTCACGGCTCATGACCTGTCCATGACTTTTAATATATAATACCCCTGACTAAAACTTAGCAGCTCCTGGGGCCCTGGGCGCTGCTGTTCTGGGGGCCCCAGGACACCGCTGCTATGGGGGCCCAGGGGCTGATGGCTAGCCCCTGCACTGGCTGCGGGAGCTGACTGTCCCCAGCCACTCCTGCTCTGAGGCCTCGGGAACCGCTGCTCAGGTGCTCCCCAGGGCCGCCCCTGGTACCGCTGCTCGGGTGCTCCCCAGGGCCAGCTGTCACAGGACCGCTGCTCGGGTGCTTCCCCAGGGCCAACCGCCCAAGCAGTAGCTGGTGCAGCTGGCCCCAGGGCAACCTCCAGGACCACTGCTCGGGCACTCCTTCGTGCTGCCTCTGGGACCACTGCTCAGGTGCTCCCCAGGGCCAGCCGCCCCGGGACCACCTGAGCAGTGGACAGTGCCCACTCCAGCAGCGCCCGGTGCATTTGGCCATGGGACACCTGAGCAGCTGGCCCCGGGATCACCTCCACCAGCCATTGCTACTGCAAAAGTTACAGAGGTTGCAGAAAGTCACGGAATCAGTGACTTCCGCAACCTCTGTGACAGAATCCCAGCCTTAAAAAGAATTACTGTAATTCATAACAGGTGGCCCTTTGATCTAGACTAGCTGACCCCTCTGTGATATCCTGCAGACTTACCATCTCCTATGGAATGGAACACACACACCAGTACTAAAAGTTCTTCTTAAATAGACAACTGAGATCTAAACTTAGCCCCACTCTGTTTATGTGTTTGGTTCTTGTGCCAACATTGAGATGGTTAGTCTGTTCAGCCAACGCATTTTGTGGCATGTAAATTAACAACTGTCTGAGTTTTCTGTGCCCATGGTGTTATCCTCAGTTTCCTCCCATTACTCGAGGCTGATTGGCCATTATATATATGTAACCCACTGTCCAGTGTATATTACATGCTACTTTTCTAGTGTCTCATCCACAGAGCTCATAAATCTGCTACAGCTATAAACTCAGATGGTGCTGACTCATGCTTTTAATACTGGAGGTCCTCGGTTCAATCTCTGGTGACAACCCATAATGGAGGTCTCTATGGATATACTTTTGAATGGACCAGTTATGTGCCAATTACATGGACTCCTAGAGCACAGCATCATGCAGTACTTATACTAGGCTCTATGCCCCCCAGTGGCTGCCTTCTGGGATTTGCATTACTATACTACTTTTAGGTTCATAGTCTTCTACAATTTCTATCTATATTAACAATTTGTAGCTCTTAATTGTACCATCAAAACAAATCTCTATTTTGGACCCTAAGAATGAAATCCTGGCCCCATGAAAGTAAATGACAAAGCTCCCATTGGCTTGAAATGGGCCAGGAATTCACCCTAGGTGTTTTTATATTTTTGGGTTTGAGTTTTTTTGTTTTGTTTTTTGCATGTCTCACCTTTAGAATTTTAGCACCCCAAAATGTCTTACTAGTCTAATGAGGGTTTTTTTCTAGCAGTTGCAGAATTCCTAGATTCCCTTCATTTCTAGTATAAAGTCAGTTATTTGAAGGGATTGTATTTAAAAATAACATTAAGGGGAAAACACACACACACACACGCTACCTTGAAACAGACTGGGGCCTTTGCTTCTTAGCACAGACTACTAACTCTTCTTCAGATCGCGGTAAAGCACTAGCAACCTGAAACAATCCTTTAATACACTACAGAGCTTAATATTCTTAGAGACATATCTGCATTTGATTAAATATAAGCAGCAAGGTGGCTGAAAATGTACTTTTACACAAACTCAAACTGTGAACCAGTTCCGGAAAAGCTCATGTTGGGGATTATCAAGGCTAAATCATAGATCTAAGCCTTGTCCCTTTTTAAAATACACCACATGATAACAGAATACATTAATACACCATTTTGTATTTAACTGGATTTCTGTGCATAGAATGGGTGTCTTTTAGGCATCTCTTGAAAAAATTCAAAAATCCCCATATGGGGAAGAATTCATTTACTGCCTAACTTCTTTTGAGTTTCATTTCTGAAATGCAGTTTAATTCTTTGGGATATTTATGATCTTGTACTACAGAAGCATTAATGGTGCTCAGTGGATGAGCACCATATGTCCTACCTGCTCATAATAACTAATACATGTCTAATTTTGTATGTGTGGTATTGGGTACACATTGCAGACAATGAGCCCAGGGTTCTGGTCACCTACTGCAGCAAGGCGTGCACCCAGCTCTTGTGGGAGCCTCAGAGCATGAGTTCCAAAGTGCTGCGTTAGCCTAGAACTAAATTCCCCCCCTTTATTATATTTGAAAATGCATCTATTGCGTGGATTTTCCTTTTCTGCATTATTTCATTTTCTTTTCCAAAACTCTATAAATAGTTTTTTAACCATCAACGTTTTGCACTCATCATATGTACTAGCTACTTTGTGATACCAGATGATCTGGGCATGATTCTCCGCTGCTTTGCAGTCATGTGTTTCTGTGCATAGGTGTACTATGCTACCAATACAGAATGGCAGTGTATTACATCCACTTTGCAGAGATCTACATGATTTCGTGGGGTGCAAAACAGTGGGGGATCCATACCCGTTTGGTCCCTATATGCGGGACCAGCATTGGGTTCTGTGAGGCACTGTACAAAGTAGGCCCTATGACACCTCAGGCACACTATATTAATATTTGTAGTTTATGTAGTGGAGTGGAAATATCTAGCAATTCTTGGGCTGGGCTGGGAGGTCTAACTGGTACATGACCAGATCTCATTAGGAAATGCAAAAAGGTTTTGCATCTGGGAATAGGTGGGTCAAGAAGCTTGTCTGTTATGCTGAAGATTCAGAAAGCCATTTTATGAAAACCCAATTTAAGCCTTATTTACACATTTATATACTGGCCTCATGTTAAAATGTAAGGAGCACTTCAGGCCAGGTGCACTGGAACAATTTTTATAGTGGGAGTGTTGAAAGGGGGCCCGTTTGGTCACAACACAGAACAAATTTGGCCCGTCTCAATCTACAGATGGGTGGTGTCATAAATATAAAGGGAAGGGTAACCACCTTTCTGTATACAGAACTATAAAATCCCTCCTGGCCAGAGGCAAAACCCTTTCACCTGTAAAGGGTTAAGAAGCTAAGATAACCTCACTGGCACCTGACCAAAATGACCAATGAGGAGACAAGATACTTTCAAAGCTGGAAGGGGGGAGGGGCGGGACAAAGGGTCTGTCTGTTTGTGGGATGCTTTTGCCAGGAACAGATCAGGAATGCTGTTCATAACTCCTTAAGTTAGTAAGTAATCTAGCTAGAAATGCATTAGATTTCCTTTAGTTTAATGGCTGGTAAAATAGCTGTGCTGAATGGAATGTATATTCCTGTTTTTGTGTCTTTTTGTAACTTAAGGTTTTGCCTAGACGGATTCTCTATGCTTTGAATCTGATTACCTTGTAAGGTATTTACCATCCTCATTTTACAGAGGTGATTCTTTTACTTTTACTTTAATTAAAAGTCTTCTTTTAAGAACCTGATTGATTTTTCATTGTTCTTAAGATCCAAGGGTTTGGGTCTGTGCTCACCTATGCAATTGGTGAGGATTTTTATCAAGCCTTCCCCAGGAAAGGGGGTATAGAGCTTGGGAGGAAGACGTCTACAAGTGGGCTCTTTCCCTGATCTATGTTTAACATGCTTGGTGGTGGCAGCATAGGGTTCAAGGCCAAGGCAAAGTTTGTACCTTGAGGAAGTTTTTAACCTAAGCTGGTAAGAATAAGCTTAGGGGGTCTTTCATGCAGGTCCCCTCATCTGTACCCTAGAGTTCAGAGTGGGAAAGGAACCTTGACAGGTGGATAGGCCAAACCTGAGCATCACTGTGACCCTGTGCACCAGGTCACAGCTCCAGGATTGAATCAAAAATAATTTGTGAAAATTCAGTGGAAAAAGCCATTCTTTATTGAAAAAAGTTGGATGAAAGTAATTTGACCAGCTCTAATCATAATGCAAAGTCTGTCACAACATTCAAACTAAACTGTTGGGATAACTGGTAGCCCTGCCTGTGTTAGTGCTCCTTACACTGTCCCTCCTCCCCTTTAGAGTAGAGGGTGATGGAGCAGCTTCCTTTGCTCCTTTTGTATCAACTTGTAATAAGGTAATGGTGCTGCAGCCAGTAAAGAGTTAACAGGTCCAAGTTGGTCATATGGTAGCTTGGAGCAGAGTATAAAAGGAATCTGGGGAGCGGAGGAGAAAGGTGTGTCTGTGTGTCCTCTCAGTTCCTGGCTGGCTGAAATAGGTAGAATCTCTTGTGATTACTGCTTAGGGTTTTTATGGGTGATTTGCTTTTGTTTTGTGGATGAAAAAACAAGCCCTGAGGAAAAGGCCTTAATTAAAAGGGCTAATTGTTAAAGTTTTGCTTCCCTTCTCTGGCTGGTGAAATCTGCCCACCAGCCTAGACACCTATTAAAACAATGGATTTGCCACCAATGTCTATAAAAAAAACAAAGAAAAACTCACATTTCAGAAACAAAAACCAAAGCTTATTAAAGCCACCGTCAATCAACACTACAAAACTAATCCTATGAAAAGCCACTGCCATGCCGTAACAGTATAAAACAAGCAATATATTATTAAACACAGAAAACTACATTAACAGACCACTATTAAGAATGCAAAGTCAGTTGCACTCCAGAAGTTAGGAAATAGCAGAATTCAGGTGGCCTGTGCAGCCTTAATTTTGCTATTTTATGCATATGGATTACGATAGTCTTAAATTACATGATCACAACCTATTTTTTCCATAGGACCTCTGCTTTATTCAGTGCAAAGGATAAACTAGCTCTGAGGAGGAATCAGGGTTGTATAGTGAAATAGACTGTTGTTTGTAGGCCTCGGCCTCATTTGTTGCCGAAGTTGGAAGGTGTGAACTGCATGAGGCAGAAGTTTGAAGGAAAAGAAAGGATGGTCTCATGGTTGAGGCCCTGTGTAAATCATAATTTCACAAAAAATCATGAAATTAGCCCACTGCAGTGATCTTTCCAACAGCAGGGAGGCCAAAGTACATCTTGAAAAAACATGGCATTCGGCTAATTCAGCAGCTCATTGGGGAATTGGGGGGCCAGCAAGCGAGAGGGGGTATCTCTCCTATGGCACTGGCTGGATGGCCCAGCCTGGCCCATAGTAGGGATTGGAGTTTAGCTCGCTTCGTGCTCAGTTTTGGCCCAGGCTGCTGCTGTGGCTTCCTGTCCGGTAGGGTTGCCAACCGTCTAATCACACAAACCCAAACATCCTTGCCCCGCCCCTGCTCTTCCCCTTCCCCAAGGCCCTGCCCCTGCCCTGCCCCTTTGCCACTCCATTTCGCCCCCTCTCCCTCTGTCACTTGCTCACAGCCTCACTCACTTTAACTAGGCTGGGGCAGGGGGTTCAGGTGTGGGAGTGGGTACAGGCTCTGGGCTGAGGCTGAGGAGTTCAGAGTGCTGGAGCAGGCTCCGGGCTGAGCCTGGGGTGGGGGGTTGGGGTGCAGGAGGGGATGAAGGGTGTGAGCTCTGGGAGGGAGTTTGGGTGCAGGAGGGAGCTCAGGACTGGGGCAGGGAGATGGGGTGCCAGAAGGGGTGAGGGGTGCAGGCTCCGGCTGGGCGGTGCTTACCATGGGTGGCTCCCGGTCAGCGGCACAGCGGGGCTAAGGCAGGCTCCCTGCCTGCTTGCTCTGACACTGTGCCACTCCCAGAAGCAGCCTGGGAAGGCGGGGGGCTCTGCGCAATGCTCTTGCCTGTAGCCCCCCCTCCTTTTAACTGGGACCATGGTGACTGGTCCATCCCTATTGGCCCAGTGCAGAGTTGGTACAATTGCTACCTACATTTTATCATGATATTATCAACCAGCGAGTAATTAGTTTTCAAATGATACCTCACGAGGCATGTTTTGTACAAAGATTATTACAACAATGTGTAGAGTGTGAATACAGGGGTGCTTTCAGTTACATGCATCTGAAATTTCCAGCTTCTCTGAATGCTCTTAGTTCAAGTCTGAGTCAGGCAGAGCCAAATGAGCTGTGAGTGATCTATCGCTCTTATCACTGCTTCTACAAGAGCAGAGTGGTCATTTAAGCTCCATGAGTCATGCTTGACTCACAGGAAATTGCCATCACCAGTTGCTGTGCTCCGAGACCATAAAGTAGGCAGCAGTGAGCGCAGACTAAGCAGACCCTAGGCTTCTTAGTCTGGGCACCAAAATTTCTAGTCACTTTTGAAAATTTAGGCATATATATAATGTAATTTGCAGTTCTATCTATATGCTTTACTTCAAAGGCATAAGATCGATTATTTGAATAGGTATTCCACTGAAATGGCTGCAAGAACCAAGCATAGGTTGGCATTACTAAAATGTTCATGAATAGCTTCTGTTTCTGCATACTGTAAAAGCTCTTAATTTTTTTCTCCTTAAAGCAGAGAAAGTTCTTTAAAAAAAATTAAGCCAAAAATACATGGGGAATATCTAGAGCCTAGAAAGCATAACAAAATAATTAACTCAAGAGCTGATGCTACCATTGGTAAAATTTTCAAAAAAATTTGAAAGCGGTCAAAGTTCCATTTTCAAATGTGACTTGGGCACTTAGGAGCCTGAGAATCACTGAAAGTCAACAGGACCTAGGCTCCTAAATCATTGAGGAACTTCTGAAAAATTTACCAAACATCTTCTTGGAATTGGCCTAATCTGTTGTTGGTGCAGCTCCACTGGCCCATAGTGCTGAGTGCCTGCAGCTCCTATTGAAGTCAATGGGGTCTGGGAGTGTTCAGAACCTCTACGCATTAGGTAGTCAGGGCCCAGGGGCTCCCTTGGGAATAATCAATGGCTCTGCATCTTTCCAGACTCCATAAGAGTTTGTGCCAGGCTGATTTAGGGGCATGTAGGGAGAAGGCTAGGGAAGGGAGTGTGGATGTGCTGGTCCTGTACCCCAGCTATTCTCTGGCTTCTAGGCACAAGCTGGTGCATTCTTCAGAACTCTCCTAACCTGTGTCAGGAGTTGAACCAGAGCCTAGTAGCCCCAGGATAAGGGGAATGGATTGTGCTTTGCCTCTGTCTCAGTGCTACAGAGACAGGGAAAAATTGGGGCCTCTGTGACCCCTACTATGGGTCTTTGCAAGCTGGGATGTCTATACCACCTCTTCACAATGAATGAGACTTTCACCTCTTCCATACTCTTGAAAGTTGCTAACTTATAAACTTAAGCTGTGGAAATAACTAATTTTTTTGCTTTGACCACCGAAATGATGGTTTTTTAAAAAAATCATTTTGGGTTGATCCAGAATGAGATTTTTTTTAATTCTTTGGTGAAATGAAAAAGAAAAATAGTAAAAAATAAAGTTCATTTTGAATTCAAGATTTTACATTTTTTTAAAATGATATTGAGAGAAATTATAAAACAAAACATCTTCCAAAATGAAAAGTTGAACCATTGTGTTTCAGGAATGCCAAAATTGATCCAGGAGAATTTGAGGAGGTTTTAAGGAAGCCAAATATTGGTTTGATTTCTGCTCACTGTCTCCCCCACGTGCACAATTCTAAGGGGAAATCCGTTCCCAATAGATATTGGTATCTTGCTGGCACTGATAGGAGATGGATAGCTAGGGCTGGATCTCTAGTCCTTGGAAGAAAGTGTGACATGTAAGTAGTTGGTGATGGCTTTAAATTTTATACATGAGCATAGGCTAATATTGTCAGCGCAGATAAATGAGCGTTGCTTTGTGTAACTTCTAAAGGGAGAAATCCACTGGGAAACAATTTGTGAACCCTGTAAAATGGCAGCAAACAGCTTTCAGTATCATTGTTAATGGAACTCCCATGTTTGCAGCCCTGTATTTTAAACAGTAGTGCCCTGCACATGTTCACTTGAAGCCTAAAGAATTGTGGTCTCTGTGCCTGTCCCTGCTTTATAAAAATAAATAAATAAATACTGAGGTGCTGAGAAAGTGACTTGAAAGCCATCAAGTAGTATTTTGTCACAGTTTGTGCTATACTTGTGGGAATGGTTTAGTTGATTTTGCTGGAGACTTTTGTCCTTTCCTGGCTGCTTTCATCTGCACTGAAAAGTTGACCAAAAAAAAAGTAACTTCACACATACAAACTGCGGATCATTCAGCCTTGCTAATTATATTAAAATAGTTCTAATTATAATACCACAACATATTTTTATATTTATAAGTGGCAGGTGCTAATTTGTGTGTGTGAATTGTTGCATTTTTAGATTTAGCAAATGAGTATGGTGCTATCTTTTAATTAATCAGTAATCCTGTTCCAGTCTCTGCTCTCTAAAAAACAACTGGAAAGCCAGCTTTAACTGTTGCCTTTGAATTCCCATTTCACAGGGAGGAGCATGGGTAGCAAGCTAATAGGTTCTAGAAATGAAACTGATTTAGGATTTGTGGGTAGGAAAAAACAGAGGTGTGGGCTATGGTGTGTCTACACTTCAGATCTTCCCAATTTCTGGAGTAGCTCCTCAAGGGCCTAAGGGTGCCAGAGTTTGAGCTGCTGTAACTTATGCTGGAAACCAGGCTGGTCCGCAGACTGCTCCAGAATTCGAGGGCCACGAGTATTTAAATCTTCCTTTTGTTTTTGATGGGATCAGCTAAGCTGGTTGTTTTTGAGCTGTTTAGCTGCTGTCATGTAATGGTGTCAGTGTAACACTAGGTACACCATGCTTTGTAGCCATAGCATCTTTTGGTTTCAGCAGGCAAAAAAGCTTTTTTATGCTGCAAATGTTAAACAAACAGAAATCTTAGAAGCTTCAGTCTATTGCCTTCATTCTCTGTTATTATACTGCAGTCATCTTCATGATGCCTGAGTGAATAAGGGAATTTCAACTTAAGATGAAAGGAGTTTTACTCTCATTTAACTTGAGGGTGGAATTTTAATTTAAAATTTCTTTGCATTCCTTTATGGGTTTTTGTTTGTCTCTTCAGTTTATCTTAAGAGTTCTTTGATTTACTATTCTTTCCTTCACTCTATTTCCTGTAGCAGCCAGTCAATCACTGACTCTACCTAGAGAAGCATCAACAGTTTATGAAGACACCAAGCATAACCTGGAACTCATTCACAGGACTGCAAGATGGAGTAAATGGAATGTCTGGATGCCTTCAATAAGGTATGAGAACAAGTACAGACATCAGGGAGTCCTCTCAAATGAGCAGTGTTGGTAGAAGAAATGGAAATGGGCATCCTTTCAGAAAAGTGAACTATATCAGAAACACATCAGCACTAGAATAAATTATGTATATACAAAAGAAGAATGCAAATAATAAAATCCAGTGAAGAACCAAAACAAATATCGATGTATCTTCTCCCTTACTGTGCCCTCTTTTTAAATGGTTGTCAGATACAATATATTCATCAAAATAATAAAAGCACCTTGTGACAGGCAGGACCTTGCTGGTCAAGCTGGGGTGCCCCCATCCATCCAGTATGGGGATGCTCCACTCCGCTGCTCAGTCATGGGCCTCTGCATTAAGCAGGTGATCTCTGCCAAGTGTGGCCCAGCCCCCAGACAGGGTCACCTAAATGGGTGGTTCATGGATTCTGAGCAGCAAAACAATCAAACAGTCTGTAGGATTAGCCCCCGGCCAGGGCAAAGCAGCAAGCAAGCTGCAGCCTCTGAGCAGGGCAAGATAAGCAAACAATCAGTCTATAGATCTCACATCCCTTGGGGCTGGGGCATAGTTTAGGCAGCTTCCTCAATAGGCAGTGGCTCAGCTTCCACGGCAGTCTCCACAGGCGGCGGGTCGTCTGGCAGGTAGTCCAGACTCCCAGGATTTACCAACAGGGGTGCTACAGGTACCTCTGCAGGAACCAGCACTATGCTCCCTTCCTCCCACACAACTGGCCTGGGCTGCATCCTTTTATCTGAGTTCTCCACTTGGAGCATGTGCAGCAGGGAAGAGGGGGTGTGGCCTCCTAGGGCCCACAATGATTGGGCTGCCCTGGCGGCCCAGTGCAGGCTGGTACACCACATCACACATGTGATGTCTGCATGACCCTGTTGTCTATTGGTTGGAGCAGAGAAAAGAGAAGCAGTGTTCTTTCATAAATTCATAATGTTTAAGTCAGAAGGGACCATTAGATTATCTAGCCCAGCTGTTCTCAAACTGTGGGTTGGGACCCCAAAGTGGGGTTGCCAGGGCTGGCTTAGACTTCCTGGGGCTAAAGCCTGAGCCCCACAGCCCAGGGCCATAGCTGAAGCCCGAGCCCCACTGCCTGAGGCCAAAACCCAAGGGCTTTAGCCTTGGGCAGCGGGATTCAGATTACAGGCCCCCTGCCTGAGACTGAAGCCCTTGGGCTTCTGCTTTGTCTCCCCCACCTGCAGCGGCAGGGCTCAAGCTTCATTCCCCCTCCTGGGGTCATGTAGTAATTTTTATTGTCAGAAAGGGATCTCCCACACACACCTATCCAAAACAGTACTCAGCCCAAAAGCTCCTGGGTGGTTTCACACATGTCTTAGATGGGGCTTTTGTCTTTTGTCTTAGATGGGGCTTCTGTTCACCGTGACGTTAACTGAAGGGAGCGTTCACGTCTGTCTACCTCAACAGGGTTTTAACCCAACCCACAACATGATTTCACTCAGCTCATAAAAATATTTACTTCCAAATCACTGATGGAAATGTTGAATAGCATCAGGTCTAATCCCGATCCTTATGGAACCCCACTAGAAACTCACCCATTTGATGATGGTTCCTCATTGACAACTACTTTTTCAGATGTCAGTTAGCCTGTTCTTAATCCATCTAACTTGTGCTTTATTGAGATTGTATAGTGCTAATTTTTGAATCAGAATGTCATGTTTAACTAAGTTGAATGCCTTACAAAATCCTAAGGCTGTGTCTACACTGCATATCTTCCAGCAGCACAGTGAGGGGTGGTAGCTTTGGTGGTCGGAGAGTGTCTCCCACTGGCAAATTACTATCCACACTGGTGCTTTTTGTCATTAAAACTTTTGTCAGTCGGGGGTGTGTTTTTCCTCACACTCCTAACTGACAAAAGGTTTAATGACAAAAGTGTAGTGCAGACATAGCCTCAGTGTACTACATCTATACAATTACCTTTATCAACCACATTTGTAATCTCATCAAAGAATGAAATCAGGTTTGTTTGAAAAGATCTATTTTCCACAAAACCGTGTTGACTGCCATTAATTATATTTCTATCCTTTAATTCTTTATCAGTTGCATCCCATATCAGCTTTTCCATTATTTTGCCGAGGATTATAGGCTAACTGGCATATAGTTACCCAGGTCATACTAATTGCCCTTTGAATATTGGCACACAACATTAGCATTAATCTTCTGGAATTTTCCTGGTATGGCAAGATTTATTAAAAATGAACATCAACGGCCAGAGATTTCCTCCGCCAACTCTTTTAGGACTCTTGGGTACAATTTGTATGGTCGTTCTGACTTAAAACTGTTTATCCTAAGAATATCTTGAGTTCTATTGGTATCTCTTTCTGATTCATCTTCTGAAATTGAGCAAATTACCTAATTTTTATACTTCAGTTTTGCATTTGAAAATAGGTATATCTTCCTTATTTAGTTTGCAATCTGGTTCTTTTTTTCTTATGTGTTTATACAGTGCCTAGCACAAGGGCCCAGATTCATGATTGGGGCTCCTACATGTTTTTCAATACAAATAATTAGTAGTACCTACCTTCTTCACAGGATTAATTAATATTTGTAAAGCACTTTAAGGACATAAAGCAGTAGGTATTACAGAATTGCAAAATAATATTATCAAAAAGTGTAGGGTTGAGAAAATTATTGATGTTCCATTTTTCTAGGTATCTTGTGAGATTATGAGAGTCCTATTTCAGGAAATCACTTAAGCATATGCTTAACTTTGAAGTCAATGGGACTCAAGCACTGCTTAGTGCTTTCCTGAATCAGGGCCTAAAAGTGTTGGTGTGTATGATGTTCACTACAAACTTTCTCTTTGGGTATGTCTACTCTAAAGCTGGAGCTGTAATTTCCAGCTTGAGGAGACATTCCTGTGCAAGTATGTACCTAGGGTCTTGGACGGGATCACATCTGGGGCAACTAGCTCCTCCCCACCACTCACGCTGCCACAGCTACACTTCTATGTTTGGTGTGTTCGCCTAATTAGAGCTAGTGCAGGTATGTCTCCCTAAGCTGGAAAATATCCCTCCGGCTCCAATGTGGGCATACCCTAAGACTTTGTAAGAGCCCCACCTTCATCATCCCTGGTGGAGAATGTGATGGCATTCAAACTTGCATGGCTGTTGACGTGGTTTTTATTATAGAAGTAAAGAGAAAAGCAATGCAATAAATATTAGTGGGTCTGACGGGTGGGCCTTCTGGAATTCTACCTGGTGTACTGGAATTTCAGTGAGCCTCTCCTGCTTGACCAGTCTGGGTTTCCCCTCCCCACTTTGCTGAATTAGGCTCTCCAGCCTCTTGCAACGCACACACACACACACACACACACAGGTAGGGCCGCACCCACTGCAGACACAGACTGAAGTCAGCTCTGTGTGAGAGGACTCCTCCAGCACTCATGTGCACACCCCTTTCCAGAGAGAAACCCAAAATAATACTCTCTTGCACTGTATAGAAAAATCTGTACAGGGCAAGCTCATAAAAATTCGCCCTCTTCCTCAATGTGAAGAGAGATGTGCATGACTTCTTCCTCCCCCCACATTAGAAATTACATAAACTGGGTTTAATAATAAGCAAAATAAGTTTATTAACTACAAAAAGTAGATTTTAAGTGGTTAAAGGGATAGCAAACAGAATAAAGCAGATTACCTTAGTAAATAAACAAATGCTGCAAACTGAGCTTAACACACTAGATAGGTAGCATTCAAATTAGCAAATTCTCACCCTGAGTTATAAACCGGTTGACAGATTCTTAAGGCACAAGTTGCCTTGACTTTCTCAGATTTTCTTACACAGGGTAAAAATCCTTCCAGCCTGGGACTATCACTTCCCACAGTTCAGGCTTTGTTCCTCAGGTGATTTCAGGTGTGTTGTTGTAGGGAGAGTGAGGTCCCCTCATGTCATTGTCCCTCTTTTATATCTTCCCATCGCTTGCTGGAAAGCTTTTTTGCTGTTGTTAGTAAGAAATGTTGTGTTGGTATTGTTTAAATGTGTTTAATTAGCTGTTTTAATAGTATGTATAAGGTAAAGGTTATGTAAATCACTGGCTTTAATGAAATCCAATATGAAGTATATCATCTGTGACTCTCGGACTCCATCTTTGTAAGCAGACTTGTTTACTGTAAAGACCCTGGATTTCCCTGACTCAAACCGGACTGAACCAGTTTTTCCCACCAAAAAGGCTATTTAAGAACTTGCTCAGCACCTGTGCAGGGCTGTCCATTCCAGCATCAGCATGTGCAGGGTCGGGTCTTCCTAACGCTCCAGAGCTAGAGAGAAGAGTATCATCTATCCCACAGCGAGGTTGAGGAAGGAGAGGCCTGTCCTCACTATCCCCACCACAGCGAACTGAATCCATTTTACCATTCTGGAGGGTCCTGCTTTCCTGGTGTCCATCATCCTGGAGGGTATCCCTGCCTGCAATGAAATCCAACAGTCGTCGGGACGCCCCAGTCGTCCTCCTAGTGGACTCCACATCAGCCGGAGAGTAGAAGGTCCTGGGCTTTGCCCCTGTATGCTGTGTCCACTGCGCCTAAATCGTAGGAAAAGGTTTCTGTATTGGGGTTTTATTTATTGTTTTTCTGAATACCAAGGGAGGTTTTGTGGGTCTGAGCTTCAAGCTTCTAAAGCCAGTCACTGAATCACTGCATGGTTAAGTTTGAGTTTCTTCCCTATGTTTTTCCAGTTCTCTGTACCTTTACCCTTAATATACTTACCTTTGTTTGCACCATATTACCTAGTCTTTCCTTCATTTTTATTACATCACACAGGGAGGGAGGGACACCCTTACTGTAAGCTAAATCCACTGGTGATAGACACGGAAGGGAGCCGAGTCTGCTCTTCTGAGAAAAGGGGCTTTCCTTCTCTATCTTTCCCCCTACCATTTCTCGAGTATTTTCTCTCTGAAGCATTACCTTACTCCCCTTGGGGTAACACTGTGACCTGGGTCAAACACTTCCCATTGTATAGAACTATCTGATCTGGGTCAAAACAGTTCCCATTGTGTAGAGCTATCTCTGAGAGGTTTCTATTGCACACAGTTCCTGGGGTAATCCTTACACTTGTGTGCATTTCTTCAATAAGTCACTAACATTGTTTGGCTTCATCCAACGTAGCACATTTGAAATACAGAGACTTGGTCAATTTTCCCAGCTTCAGGTACAAAAATGATACATGCATACAAATTGGATAAACACATTCAGTAATATAGCCTTTCCCATGATACCTTACATGAACCCTCTTGCATAAAGTACATCTCAGTTATGTCATATCCATATCATAAGCATATTTCCATAAAGAATATGGAGTGTAACATCACATGGGGATTTTACTGGTAGCCCACACTAGTGCACAATCAGAGGAACAGAAAGTAAGTGCAAATGAGTTTTCAACTGATCCTTCATGTCTATATCTCCTCCTCACAAAAAATAGTGTGCTGGCCTTGGAGAGGGGCATGAAGTATAATGTATAATTTTCCATTTTCATTCTACTCCTCAGACTGTCATGAGACATTTCATGCTATATGTAGCTCATTCTACCCTTCACATTATCGAGACAATTGGAAGGTGTTATATGCTTTTCTGTTCTTGTTCACATGCTTGTAATGCAAAGGGATTAATATTATGCCATCCTCTGCTCCCATTATGGTGTCTATTGGAGAAACAGTATAATGGGAAAATATACCAGCCATTTAAACAGTCTGTGACAATTCACTGTAGTGGGGAAAGAGGCTAAAATACAAGAAGAAGAATACAGGCATCCATTTTTGGGAAAAGGGACGATGCCAAGAATTGGAGGGAATACATATTGAATAATCCTTTCTGTAACAGCCCTGAGATTCCTCATTCTCACAGTCTTCTTCTCTCATAGTCAGAAGATAAGTGATGGGGGAGGGCAGAAACAGTATAGATCAGCAAGAGATTTTTATTTTTTTGCAACAAAACAACCCATTAGATAGATGAAGTCTTGTTGCCCATGGTAACAGGAAAACTGCATTCCAGCTGCATGACTATATATTTTAGTTTTACCTATTCCTTTCTAAATTATAAATAAAAACAGCAGCAAAAGAGAAGTAATTACGGTTATGCATTGTTTGGTCATTAGAGGGAGATTTG
Source organism: Chelonia mydas (assembly GCF_015237465.2). NCBI lineage: Eukaryota > Metazoa > Chordata > Testudines > Cheloniidae > Chelonia > Chelonia mydas. The sequence goes on along the minus strand of NC_057849.1, from coordinate 328,758,239 downwards.
ATAACAGAAGAGATTTCTTAAGAGAATTCTGTAAAACCTATTGGTTATATGGGTAGTATTTGCTTGCAGCATTTAATGCCTCTAACTGTACGTACAGCAACAATATCCTGGAGGGTAGCCTCTCTTTCCACTGCCAGACAGCTTGGAAGAAGGAGATGGGAGTCCTGTCCGGCTTTGCTTGCATATATGCACGCTATAAAATGTATTGTGCATGCCTTTGCCTGAGTATGAAAAAGTATGTGCACTTTCACATTATAGAGTATGGCTGGATCTGCAAAGGGGACTTGGGGGTTGTCTACACACGCAATTAGACAACAGCAAGCTGGGCAGTGACTCTTCCCTGCACTAACCTTCCATGGTCTAACTGTCCACGTACACGCTGATGATGTGCCTTAACAGTTTGGTAGAGCACTTTGCTCTAGAGCAGCGGTGGGCAAACTATGACCCCCAGGCTACATCCGGCCCCCAGGACCCTCCTGCCCGGCCCCTGAGCTCCTGGCCCGGGAGGCTCGCCCCCGGCCCCTCCCCTGCTGTTCCCCCTCCCCTGCAGCCTTAGCTCACTGCACTGCTGGCGCAATGCTTGGGGTGGTGGGGCTGTGAGCTCGTGGGGCAGCGCAGCTGCAGAGCCCGGCCTGACTCGGTGCTCTGCCCTGCGTGGTGTGTGGCTGGCTGCAGCTGGGCGGCTGCCAGCTCTGGTGCAGCTGTGCCGCCAGCCACTGGTGCTCCAGGCAGCGCCGTAAGGGGGCAGGGAGCGGGGGGAGGGAGGGAGAGGTTAATAGAGGGCAGGGGAGTTTGGGGTGGTGATCAGGAGATGGGGGTGTGGATGGGGTCGGGGTGGTCAGAGGGCAGGGAACAGGGGGGTTGAATAGGGGCAGGGGTTCCGGGGGCGGTCAGCGGACAGGGAGAAGGGGTGGTTGGATGGGGCAGGGGTTCTGGGGGGGGCAGTCAGGAATGAAAGGAAGGGTTGGATGGGGCAGCAGGGGGCAGTCAGGGGCAGGGGTTCCAGGGGCAGTCAGTGAGCGGGAGGGTGGGGAGGTGGATGGGGCAGGGGTCCCAAGGAGCTGTCAGGGGTGATAAGCGGGGAATAGGGGGCGAGGGCCAGGCCACACCTGGCTGTTAGGGGAGGCACAGTCTCCCCTAACCAGCCCTCCATACAATTTCCGAAACCTGATGAGGCCCTCAGGCCAAAAAGTTTGCCCGCCCCTGCTCTAGAGTCATCTTTGAAACACGAATCCTTCAAAGCCCATTAACAAACTGTTAACATGCATCAGTAGGGTGCACACAGAGAGTTAGACCATGGTAGATTATTGCGGGTTAGCTTTACATCTGTCACAAACTGGGGTGTGGGTGGTCATGCCTGTTAGGATATAGATATTCAGGCCTGTCTGTAAAGGCCTATACTCTGAGAATTGAGGTGTATTCTTATCACTTGGCTAGTTATAGAGGTATAAAAGAAAGAATCAAAATCACTGTCTGCTGTTGTAAGAGCCTTCTCTTACTGTGACAGTCTGAGGCCCTGTTCTTAGGCTAAGGCCTTTGGCTAAGCAGCAGAGGCAGCCATAAGCTGGGAAGCGAATGGTCACATCCTCACATTCCAAACTAGTCACATTGAAATAAGGTGCTATTGGGCTGTTAGGAATACAATCCTGTCCTGATAATGCCTATCGCCTCCAGAGAAAGGGAAGTGCCTAGAAGATGTAAAAGAAAACTTAGTTTGAGTTTCTTCCTGTCTGGCAAGAACTCACTTATCAATAGATGTAGTTGTGAAATCCTCACTTCTGTATTGTTTTGTCATTATAGTTCCCACTTTGCTATTGTTTATTTGCATGGTCTCTGTCTGGTTCTGTGATTGTTTCTGCCTGCGGTATAATTAATTTTGCTGGGTGTAAACTAATTAAGGTGGTGGGATATAATTGGTTAAATAATCATGTTACAATATGTTAGGATTGGTTAGTTAAATTTCAGTAAAATGATAGGTTAAGGTATAGCTAAGCAGAACTCAAGTTTTACTATATAGTCTGCAGTCAATCAGGAAGTAAGGGGGGAAATGGGAACAGGGAATGGGAGTGAGGAATTGGAATCATATTTTGCTAAGGGGGGGAATGAGAACAGGGAATGGGGGTGGGAAATTGGAACCATGTTTTGCTAATGGGGGGAATGGGAACAGGGACACAGGTAAGGCTCTATGGTCTCAGAGCTGGGAAGGGGGACACTAAGGAAGGAAACTGGAATCATGCTTGCTGGAAGTTCACCCCAATAAAAATTGAATTATCTGCACCTTTGGACTTTGGGTATTGTTGCTCTCTATTCATGCGAGAAGGACCAGGGAAGTAAGTGGGTGAAGGAATAAGCCTCCTAACAATGCCTAGTGGTCAGAGCTGTGGCAGTCAGGAACCAGGAGTTGGAGCCTAGTGAGATTAGAGCCACAGTCAAGAACCAGGCTAGGGAGCAGGGCTAGAGCAGACTGGGAATGAGGCAGTCACAGGAGCAATTGCAGCTTCAGGCATAAGCATTGAACCTGTTGCTTGGCTTAAGAGCATGCCAGCTGGTTCCCCTCAGCCTGTCAGGTGGATTGGCCAGCAGTCGGTTCTGCTGTAGCTCCCCTGTGTTCATTAGTCTGCCTGGAGTTTGAGCTCTCTAGTCCCTGGCTGAGCTGTAGGTCTTGGTTCCTGACAACACGGTCTTTGCCATGGTCCAATTGTTCTTGTACACAAGCCCTTACTCTCATGTTGCAATGCCTAATTTTGGGTGTCGGGCTGCCCCGTGAAATCCACAGTCCTGAGTTAGGGTCCTGCCACCCAGGCTCCTTATACAATGCATGGGGAGAGTAAGGCACCTAAGAATGGAATTCACAGAAACCAGCAAGCTGAGCAAGGAGCTGCCTAAGCTAGCCAATATGAAACAATGAGATGGTGTGGCCCAAACTGTAGGGCGTTAGGCACCTCCCTCTACTTGGGATCCCTGCAAAAAAGGAGAAGGAAGAGGTTTCCCCATCCCAAGTAGACCAGTAGTTAGATGACCCACTTAGGCTGTGGAAGACCTAGGTTCATATTCCATGGCTTCTCCCCCAGGTCAATGCCCTAATCACTGGGTTGTAGGGTATTCTAGGGTGAGAATCTCTCCTTTTGAAGTTGTTCGAGTGTTTGTAGATAAATAAATAAATATTCAGCAGAGCAGCAACTGGAGCCTGACTGTCACACACCCCTCATTAACTGTCTCTGACCCAATTAATATTATTTGTTGATTCAAAGTGGAACAGCATCAACAAGAGAGATTGAAAGGGACTGGCTATTGCCAACTAGCTTAGAAGTTAGGGTGGTCACCTCAGAGGTGGGAGACTTGGATTCAAGTCCCTGCTCTGAACCAGGAAGTGTGGGGATTGGAACCTGGGTTTCCCACCTTGTGGGGTATAAGAGAATAGTAGGGGTAGCACCACTGGTTTGTTTGTTTTTTTGGGGGTGGGGGTGGGGGGGAATCCTGTAAGTGTGCTCTGAGGCTATCTAAAAACACGCCTACTGGATTGAACCTTGCAGGCACGGTAGACATGGGGAATGCCCAGTCTGGGGACTAGATGCTGAGCAGCTTGGTGGTATCAGGATTTAGGCAGCTTTTCATTTTCCCACTAGCAGAAATTTTGGTGCCTACAGGATTAGGTGGCAGCTGAGTACATTTTTAAGGGTCTACATTTTGGGTTTGGGAATCTAACGTGGCAGTTAGATTAGAGCCTGAAACCCTTTATGGATCTATCCGTATGTCTTCTGTGTGCCAGTCCAGAGAAGAGAGATTGCAAATGAAGCCAATGCACCAATAAACCAAGGGAAGAGAGTGTCTATGCGTTAAAAATGTACATTTGATTTGTGTTCTCTGGTGCATGTTAGAACTGTATGAGGGCCAGCTAGGGGTAAGCCATGGTAAGTCAATAAGGAGCCCTGGAACTGTGACGATGGTTGAGCAGCCTGAATAAGAGCTGGCTGCTCTAGATCTTGCCTCTGAACTCTGAGGATATAATTATTCAAAATCCTTTAAACCACATTTTACAAACGTAAACAGACACAGTTCCCTTGTTTAAAGAGGCCATAATCTGAGAGAGACAAGACAAAAGCAAAACAAGTCCTGGAGCAATGAGTCAGGAATGGAAGAATGTGGAGAGATTGCTGTGAGGAGGAAGGCAAAATAATTACTGAGACCTTGTCTACACTAGAACTTACTTTGGTATAATCCAGGGATGGGCAAACTACGGTCCGCAAGCCACATCCGGCCTGTCAGACCATTTAATGTGGCCCTCAGCTCCTGCCAGAGAGCGGGGTTGGGGGCTTGCCCCACTCAGCGAGGCTCCCAGGAAGCAGATGGCATAACCCCTCTCTGGCTCCTACATAGTACATGGAGGTTTGGCCAGGTGGCTCTGCACTCTGCCTGGTCCGCAGGCACCGTCTCCGCAGCTCCCATTGGCCGTGGTTCCTGGCCAATGGGAGTTTCAGGGGTGGTGCCTGTGGATGGGGCAGCACGCAGAACCGCCTGGCCATGCCTCGGAGCCAGAAAGGGGACATGCTTCCAGGAGCTGCTTGCAGTAAGTGCCACCCAGAGCCTGCACCCCTGTGCACCCCCCGCACCCCAACCCCTTGCCACAGCCCTGATCCCCCTCCCACCCTCCGAAGCTCTGGATCCCAGCTCAGAGCCCCTTCTTGTACCCCAAGCCCCTCATCCCCAGCCCCACTCCAGAGCCTGCACCCCCAGCCAGAGCCCTCACCCCCCCATGCCCCAACAGCCTGTCCCATCCCTGATCCCCCTCCCACCCTCCGAACCCATTGATCCCAGCCCAGAGCACCCTCCTGTACCCCAAACCTTTCATCCCCAGCCCCACCCCAGAACCCATACTCCCAGCCAGAGCCCTCACATCCCTCCCCCGTATCCCAACCCCCTTCCCCAGCCCTGATCCCCCTCCCACCTTCCAAACGCCTCAGTCCTAGCCTGGAGCCCCCTCCTGCACCCCAAACCCCTCATTCCCAGCCCCTCTGAGCCCTCACCCCCTGCACCCCAATCCAGAGCCCCCTCACACACCCTGAACTCCTCATTTCTGGCCCCATCCCAGAGCCCACACCCCCAGCTGGAGGCCTCACCCCCACCCACACCCCATCCCCAATTTCATGAGCATTCATGGCCTGCCATGCAATTTCCATACCCCGATGTGGCCCTCAGGCTAAAACGTTTGCCCACCCCGGTATAATCTATGTCGCTCAGGGGTGTGAATAATCCACACCCCTGAACAACATAAGTTATACTAATCTGAGTGCTGGTATAGACAGCCCTATGTCAATGGGAGAGCTTCTCCTGCTGACACAGCTACTACCTCTCCAGGAGATGGAGTAATTGAACTGATGTGAGAGCTCTCTCCTGTTGTCTTAGAATATCTTCACCAGAAGCACTACAGTGACACAGCTGTAGTTGGAAGATTGTCCCAGCTGAGGCAGTTGCATACATGAGACTGCAGAACTGCATTTCTACCACTGTGTGGGGCCAGGTGAGGCTATCAATCAGGAATGCGCCCAGAGCGCTCACAGGATTTAAGATGGCTTCTCTTAGCTCTAACTGAACCTTGGCTTGTTCTCTGGTGAGACTAAAGATCCTTCATATTGGCAGCAATTCCCTAATAGAGGAGCTACTTTTATAGGTAAGAGAGAGATTTGAATTTTCCCTACTTATTTAATACAGAGTGCAACATTATGTCTTTAAGCATATTAGAATGCAGAGAATTGGCATTATAAATCTTGGGCTTCTTTGGGCTAACCCTTTATTTCAGTGGCTCTGCTTGATCCTTCTTTCCCTGAGTGCAGGAGTGATCCATTGTACAAACACAGACTGCTTAAAAGGCATTGATAAGTACTGGGTCCTGGCAAAAGGCATTCTAGGTTTCTTTTGCCTCCAAAAGTCTCCATAGTTTTATCTCTCATAACCCAAAGCACAATCCCAGGTGCTGAAGTAGTGTCTCTTGGGCCAGCTGCCATCTTCAGATCCCTTGTGCACTAGGGTATTTGCAAGCCAAAGGTATTTGGTGCATTTCAGAGCCTCTCTAAATTGGAAGGACTAGATTGAGGAACAATTGAGGTGACATAGCCATGAGTTTGCCATACAGAAGTTTTATTAGATCCTGAGTAATTCCTGGAAGTTTAGGCAGTAGCTGGGGCCAAGAGTGCTTTCTTCCCCTGTGCTGGTCAGAAGAGTGAGACCTTTTTTCTCAGAGGAATCCTTTGCTATTGACCTACACATTGAGTCTGCCTGGAAGCTACTGCTGCATGTGACCAGCTGCCTGTTTAGAGAGCATATGACACAACTGGCCTGTGATTTGTATTGGCTATCAGTAGATCTAGGGGTGGAGTTGGAGGTGATGGTTTTAATTTATAAAATCCTAAATGGTTTGGGACTGATTTGTATAAGGGATCATCTCACTCCCTGGACAACACTGATGTAGTTGTAATCAGAGGAGGATGCTTAAGATGGAAACCTCTTGTTTTGATTTGGTCACTCTGAAGGGTTGTTACCCCTGAAACTTGGCATTTTGGGTTTATTATAAGTCCCCTTCTTTTTCTCAGGCATTTGGGAGGAGGTGGTGCCGAGACTTGGAGAACATATTTGGTTTAATAATATAATAGTTGTCACCAACAGGACATAAGGGGGGAAGATGGGGGCTCTAGGCTTCCCATTCTTGTTCTTACTGCGTCAGGTAAAGGGAGGATGGGTAAGTTGGGTGCCCAGGGCATTTAACTCTGTGACCCTCATTCTTCTTATTTGTTTCTGTGCCCCTGCCCTTTCTTGATCTCTCTTTCCAGGGCAGTCATTCGTGCTTTCTTCTTTTTCCAGCACAAAATACGGACAACATTGGCTGAAAAGTAACTAGAGAGAAAATGTTGCATTGAGGCAGAGATAATATGAGATTTCATCTGGAATACTGAGTTGGGGGTATTTTGTAATCATCTGACTTGGTCCAGCGTTTGTTCTGGCTGAGCTAGGAGGCTGTAGTTCACTGTGTAGAATAAGTGTCATATTTAGAATAAACTATTATGTAATATATACTTATATAGATGATAGCTTATGGCTGAGATTGAGATATACTGATCCCACTAGTGAGAGAGAGTCTGCAATAATTCTCAAGTCACGAGGGAATTAGATATATTTCTTTACCAGTAGCTCAGCAGCATTTTAAAACACAGGCACAGACCTGAAAACTCTTGGTAAGGTTGCACTATGAATCTATTCACAGCTCTATGAATAATTTGTAGCAAGAAAGTCTTTGAAGTTTACCTATTTTCTGTTCATGAACAGATCACTATTTTGAATTTAGTCATTTTTCTGAATTATTTGGTGACTAATTCCTGTGTGTAGAATTTATTTGTGAGAAGTTCATTGAGAGTATTTCACGGTCATATTATATACATAGATAGAATGCAGTGATGCTAACTCTCACAATATTTGGTGTTTTTCTTAAAATCCCAGCTCCTGAGGTGATGTGTGATTATGTAAGAGTCTTAGCTTTTGTTGTTTTAAAAAAGTTTCTCACCTTTATGGTTTTGGAGAAACCTGAAGTGTGAACCTTAAGAATAAAAATAGTTATTTTATGTACCCTGTGGGTTTTGAAACACCTCATGATTTTAAGACAATTTCATGATTTTCGGGGGGAGGGGGACTTAACTAATGATTTTTCAATGTTTGGGGTTGGCCACGCTCTAGATAATATATTTCTATTCCCTGATTGGATGAGATTTGAGGATCTAGTTTCTGGTTTGAATACTACTAATTATTTATTCAAAATGTGCTTTCTATGAATATTCTACAGTATATCTTAAAATGTAATACTTCATTGCAGTTTTTGCAACCCACAAATTGCATCAATCTGAATAGTGCAGGGGAAATGGAAAGTGAAATATTAACTAGAAACTGACTAGACTATTCTCAACTGAGAGAAATGCAAAAAGTAAAGAGCATAAATAGAAAAGTAAAGCCCGAATCCTACAATTGGTTTTATAGGTACAGCCCTGCAAATCTGTGGACGTCCACTTTATATCCACAGATATCCGCGTCCACGGACCATTTTTGCAGATCGCGGATGGATGCAGATACAGATTTTGTATTCATGCAGGGCTCCATCTATATGGACAGACCCTTGTGCCCCGAAAGTCCCATTGATTTCATTGAATTTTGGTGCCATAACATGGATCCACTTGCAGAATCAGCTCTTGCTCCTATCCCCACTGGGGATAAACTGACCTGTGTTTCTGGACTCACATAAGTACACTCTAGCATGACCTGGTCAGCCAACGTCAATCACCCATCATCCTGGTTGGAATTGTAGAGATACCAAAATAACTTTTTCTTTTAAAATTAAATAAACTTTACATTTTTGAAAATCAACTCAGTGCAACATTTAGCTGAATATTCAGGCTGGTTTATATTTTATCCAAATCTGTTAGTGAATCGCATAAATATCAAATAACCTCTGCATTTATTGAATACTTTTCATATTCAAAGCCCTTTGCAGATTAATTAGTAAATAATTAATCTTCACAGTTCTCAATTGACTTTAACTGGTGATGTGAATGTTCAGCACTTTTTAATTAGTGGCTATTTTTAAAAGTTGGGACCTAAATGATTTGTCCATTTGGAGTCAAAACCAAGATTGGAATTCAGGAATTTCTGGTTCCTGGGCTCAGGCTCAGGCTTGCAGATTATGCTGGTCTCTGTTACTGATCCAAATGCTATGTGGTGCCTTACAACGAAAAACTAAGGGCAAATTTTGCTCTGACTGCTGTAAATGCAGAGGTATTTCATCAGTGTCAGTGGAGTTAGTTCATTTACACTGACTTACCGGACAGCAGAAATTAGGCAAATTCTCCCCTCATATAAGTACACACACATTTATACAAAAGCAGAATTTAAATGTACTGTGTTAATGTGACAAAGATTCATTTCAAATATTAATCACTAGAGCTGATCAAAAACCTCCAGAATACTACATGAATATTCAGACCAAGTGAAAACCGAATTTGCTTAGGCTGTGTTTGCACCTCATTTGTGTTATCTTCCCACATTGATTCTATGCATCAACAGGAATTTGTTCTCCATGCAGATAGTGGTAGGACAAAATACTTACAGGAAACATTCAGGGCCTTTCCTAGGGTTGCAGAAGCAGCAACTGGATTAGAGCCACTCTGGACAAGCAATAAACAAACAGATCTTATCAGGTCTTATCAGACAGCTGCTGGACTGAAGTGCTGTATTTTAAAATGACAAGCCTTCCTCTGTGTTGAGGGAAAGCAGTGAAGGTTGAAATGGAACCACATTTTATATAAGTAATAAAAGGTTTTCCAAAAAGTTGAATAGAACAGATAAGGGGGGGAGGGGGGGGGAGGGAGGACAACCAACCACCCTGAACACTCAGCTAATGACAGGTTTCAGAGTAGCAGCCGTGTTAGTGTGTGTCCGCAAAAATAACAGGAGTATTTGTGGCACCTTAGAGACAAACAAATTTATTAGAGCATAAGCTTTCGTGAGCTACAGCTCACTTCATCGGATGCATAGAATGGAACATATAGTAAGAAGATGTGTATCAGCTAATGATTACTGAATACAAAGAACCGTCAGGGACAAAGAACTTTCCGAGGTCAGTGTTTCTTTCCCTGGCATTTCTCTCAAATCATCATCATGTATGTTGCTACAGTTATCAACATGGATTTGAGCTAAAAAGTTAATTATTGGTATGAGTGACAGAACATTAGCACAGCTGTTGATGGGCAACAATTAGTGCAGCTGCCCATCAGGAATGACCAGGCTAGACCTGCAAACCCTGCAAAATGAAGACCAGATGCACATCTAATCTTGCATTATGATAACATTTGGATGATGCACAGATTCTGTCCTCTGTTTCTAGAGGCAGTCAAGCACCAGTCTGATGGGGACTGGTGCACTTAACTTGGGTGATGAATTAGAACAATATATCTGTCTTCAAATGGAGTCCTCTGTCCTGAGATGAGTGGAGTTAGCTAAAGTTAGTGCTGTCTATTCTACTTAAATATCCTTTTATCCAACTTAGGTGTTTGTGTTTTAATATCTCTAAGTGTTCTTAATGCACCTTTCACTGCGTATTTTGGTACAAACTGTGAATTCTCCTTTTTAAAGTGAAAGCTATAACTAAGTAAATATACATTGTTTAGCCTTGCCTACTCAAATTATATTGTACGGTTCTGATGCTGTATCCCCTCAATTACCAAATCCAGTCCAGTGTTCAAATCGTAAGTCTGATCCACACCTCACTGGAGTCAGTAGAAATCTTTCAGTGGGCTTTGATTTCAGTGGGCTTTGAATCTGACCAATGTGTCCCCAAGATGAATTTGCTATAATGCGCCTAACCCTGTACTGCTGGTTGAGCCTTCCTAATGTGGGTGGTTCCAGAGTAGCAGCCGTGTTAGTCTGTATTCGCAAAAAGAAAAGGAGTACTTGTGGCACCTTAGAGACTAACAAATTTATTTGAGCATAAGCTTTCATGAGCTACAGCTGACTTCATCGGATGCATTCAGTGGAAAATACAGTGGGGAGATTTATATACATAGAGAACATGAAACAATGGGTGTTACCATACACACTGTAAAAAGAGAGTGATCACTTAAGGTGAGCTATTACCAGCAGGAGAGTGGGGAGGGGGGAACCTATTGTAGTGATAATCAGGGTGGGCCATTTCTAGCAGTTGACAAGAACGTCTGAGGAATGGTGGAGAGTGGAATAAACATGGAGAAATAGTTTTACTTTGTGTAATGACCCATCCACTCCCAGTCTCTATTCAAGCCTAAGTTAATTGTATCCAGTTTGCAAATTAATTCCAATTCAGCAGTCTCTCCTTGGAGACTGGTTTTGAAGTTTTTTTGTTGAAGAATTGCCACTTTTAGGTCTGAAATCGAGTGACCAGAGATATTAGTGTTCTCCGACTGGTTTTTGAATGTTATAATTCTTGACATCTGATTTGTGTCCATTTATTCTTTTACGTAGAGACTGTCCAGTTTGACCAATGTACATGGCAGAGGGGCATTGCTGGCACATGATGGCATATATCACATTGGTAGATGTGCAGGTGAACGAGATTCTGATAGTGTGGCTGATGTGATTAGGACCTATGATGGTGTCCCCTGAATAGATATGTGGTCACAGTTGGCAATGGGCTTTGTTACAAGGATAGGTTCCTGGGTTAGTGTTTTTGTTGTGTGGTGTGGTTGCTGGTGAGTATTTGCTTCAGGTTGGGGGGCTGTCTGTGAGCAAGGCCTGTCCTGTCTCCCAAGATCTGTGAGAGTGATGGGTCATCCTTCAGGATAGGTTGTAGATCCTTGATGATGTGTTGGAGAGGTTTTAGTTGGGAGCTGAAGGTGATGGCTAGTGGCGTTCTGTTATTTTCTTTGTTGGGCCTGTCCTGTAGTAGGTGACTTCTGTGTACTCTTCTGGCTCTGTCAATCTGTTTCTTCACTTCCGCAGGTGGGTATTGTAGTTGTAAGAATGCTTGATAGAGATCTTATAGGTGTTTGTCTCTGTCGGAAGGGTTGGAGCAAATGTGGTTGTATCGTAGAGCTTGGCTGTAGATAATGGATCGTGTGGTGTGGTCTGGATGAAAGCTGGAGGCATGTAGATAGGCATAGCGGTCAGTAGGTTTCCGGTATAGGGTGGTGTTTATGTGACCATCGCTTATTAGCACCATAGTGTACAGGAAGTGGATCTCTTGTGTGGACTGGTCCTGGCTGAGGTTGATGGTGGGATGGAAATTGTTGAAATCATGGTGGAATTCCTCAAGGGCTTCTTTTCCATGGGTCCAGATGATGAAGATGTCATCAGTGTAGCGCAAGTAGAGTAAGGGCATTAGGGGACGAGAGCTGAGGAAGCGTTGTTCTAAGTCAGCCATAAAAATGTTGGCATACTGTGGGGCCATGCAGGTACCCATAGTAGTGCTGCTGATTTGAAGGTATCCATTGTCCCCAAATGTGAAATAGTTATGGACAAAGTCACAAAGTTAAGCCACCAGGTTTGCCGTGACATTATCGGGGATACTGTTCCTGACGGCTTGTAGTCCATCTTTGTGTGGAATGTCGGCGTAGAGGGCTTCTACATCCGTAGTGGCCAGGATGGTGTTTTCAGGAAGATCACCAATGGATTGTAATTTCCTCAGAAAGTCAGTGGTGTCATAGAATATCAGGGTTGGAAGGGACCTCAGGAGGTCATCTAGTCCAACCCCCTGCTCAAAGGGGGTCTCGAAGATAGCTGGGAGTGCTGGTAGCGTTGGGCCTGAGGAGGGAGTCTACAGAGCCAGACAATCCTGCTGTCAGGGTGCCAATGCCTGAGATGATGGGGGCGTCCAGGATTTCCAGGTTTATGGATCTTGGGTAGCAGATAGAATACCCTAGGTCGGGGTTCCAGGGGTGTGTCTTTGCGGATTTGTTCTTGTGCTTTTTCAGGGAGTTTCTTGAGCAAATGCTGTAGTTTCTTTTGGTAACCCTCAGTGGGATGAGAGGGTAATGGCTTGTAGAGAGTGGTGTTGGAGAGCTGCCGAGCAGCCTCTTGTTCATATTCCGACCTATTCATAATGACGACAGCACCTCCTTTGTCAGCCTTTTTGATTATGGTGTCAGAATTGCTTCTGAGGCTGTGGATGGAGTTGTGTTCTGCACGGCTGAGGTTATGGGGCAAGTGATGCTGCTTTTCCACAATTTCAGCCCGTGCACGTCGGTGGAAGCACTCTGTGTAGAAGTCCAGTCTGTTGTTTTGACCTTCAGGAGGAGGTGTTGGTGTTGGCATTACTGTGTGCTGTTTACCTAATGCACATAGAGCTGCACTAATGGCTGGAACGCCTTCAGACAACCGTGCATCAAGCTGGCAGCCCATTCAATAAAAACAACCCAAGTGCACACCAGAGAACAAAGTACTCTATTTTAGTTCAGCCAAGGTTTCTGGCTGATCTGTGGTTTCTTGGGTTATTTTTCTGACTCACTATGACTGTCCCTTATGTGGTGCCTAAATGTCCTGTGATATGTTTCCAATGCAGAATTATTCAGAACCACTTGATCAGAAAATGTTTTCAAACATTACAGTATTAGCTGTACAAAGGATTATACACTGTAAACCAAATGTGTAACATTTCACCACACTAAGATATGATAGAGTAGTGTCCCTTTAAAAGTAAGTTTTGTGCTGACAATCTACTAATAAGAACATAAGAATGGCCCTACTGGGTCAGACCAGAGGTCCATCCAGCCCAGTATCCTCTCTGCCGACAGTGGCCAATGCCAGGTGCCCCAGAGTGAGTGAATTTAACAGATAATGATCAAGTGATCTCTCTCCTGCCATCCATCTCCATCCACTCTCTGACAAACAGAGGCTAGAGACACTATTCCTTACCCATCCTGGCTAATAGCCATTAATGGACTTAACCTCCATGAATTTATCTAGTTCTCTTTTAAACCCTGTTATAGTCCTAGCCTTCACAACCTCCTCAGGGAACAAGTTCCACAGGTTGACTGTGCGCTGAGTGAAGAAAAACTTCCTTTTATTTGTTTTAAACCTGCTACCCATTAATTTCATTTGGTTGCGCCTAGTTCTCATATTATGGGAACAAGTAAATAACTTTTCCTTATTCACTTTCTCCACACCACGCATGATTTTATATACCTCTATCATATCCCCCCCCTTAGTCTCCTCTTTTCCAAGCTGAAAAGTCCTAGCCTCTTTAATCTCTCCTCATATGGGACCCGTTCCAAACCCCTAATCATTTTAGTTGCCCTTCTCTGAACCTTTTCTAATGCCAGTGTATCTTTTTTTAGATGAGGGGACCACATCTGTATGCAGTATTCAAGATGTAGGCATACCATGGATTGAAATAGGTGCAATAAGATATTCTCTGTCTTATTCTCGATCCCCTTTTTAATTATTCCTAACATCCCGTTTGCTTTTTTGACTGCCGCTGCGCATTGCGTGGAACTATCCACGATGACTCCAAGATCTTTCTCCTGATTAGCTGTAGCTAAATTAGTCCCCATCATATTGTACGTTATGGGGTTATTTTTTCCAATGTGCATTACTTTACATTGATCCACATTACATTTCATTTGCCATTTTGTTGACCAATCACTTAGTTTTGTGAGATCTTTTTGAAGTTCTTCACAGTCTGCTTTGGTCTTAACTATCTTGAGCAGTTTAGTATCATCTGCAATCCTCACTGTTTACCCCTTTCTCCAGATCATTTATGAATAAGTTGAATATGATTGGTCCTAGGACTGACCTTTGGGGAACACCACAAGTTACCCTCTCCATTCTGAAAATTTACCATTTATTCCTACCCTTTGTTCCTTGTCTTTTAACCAGTTCTCAATCCAAGAAAGGATCTTCCCTCTTATCCCATGACAATTTAATTTATGTAAGAACCTTTGGTGAGGGACCTTGTCAAAGGCTTTCTAGAAATCTAAGTACACTATGTCCACTGGATCCCCTTGTCCACGTGTTTGTTGACTCCCCCATCAAAGAACTCTAATGATTAGTAAGACATGATGTTCCCTTTACAGAAACCATGTTGATTTTTGTGCAACAATTTATGTTCTTCAATGTGTCTGACAATTTTATTCTTTATGATTGTTTCAAATAATTTACCTGATGTCAGACATACCGGTCTGTAATTGCCGGGATCACCTATAGAGCCCTTTTTAAATATTGATGTTACATTAGCTATCTTCCAGTCATTGGGTACAGAAGCTGATTTAAAGGACAGGTTACATATCATAGTTAATACTTCTGCAACTTCACATTAATCTTTATTTCTTTAAAATATAGGCATTCACCCTACTTTACTACTACTTGTCTGTTTTTATTTTGTTGTTTTTGTGTTGGTAGCTGTGTCTGCATATATTTGTTCATGAAAACCAGTTAAGCAGAAACCATTTTATTTAAAAATGTCCTCAATACTCATAAATAAATGTCAAGGAAAAAGGCATTTTCCTTGGGTGTGTTGAACTTCCAGAAATAGTTCCAAATCTCATTCCAAATGAACGGAGGCAGAATCTTCTTAGAATCAGTATACAGTAGGATTGTCAGTAAATACTCATCAGCGGTTACACCGCTTCTCTCTCTCTCCAGCAGCTCCTATACATTGTGACAGGAAGCCAGTTTTATTTTAAAGGATAGAAGCCTTTTCTGCTATTAATCCTTCTGCAGTCCTCTAGCAAGTAATGTTGTAAAATGTCATCTTTGTAAAGGTCCTCAGTTTCCTCTCTAAAGTCTGTGTGTTCCTGGCAAATCCAATAATCAGAGTTACTCTTTTCCATACAGAAAAGCAGTGACCTTCATTTTAGAATAAGAAAAACAACAAAGCGAGAAGGAATACCAAAAAAAAAAAAAGATCTCTAGGAGAAAGCAAAGTGTGTGTGTGTCTCCTTAATAAAATGCTTCAGCAACTCTACCTGGCAAAAAGGCAGCTGGCTTTGCAGACAGCAGGCTTCTAGAGAAGTCCACAGTAAACACAAAACAAAATAATAAATTACATATTGTAATTACGCATGCCACTGGAGATTTTACCCTTTATCAATAGACATTCTCAACACCAGTGTTCTGTTTGTTTGTTTTTTAAGAAATTCTGTATTGTGTTGCTACTACTCTCGGACTCAGGCTTTAGATTGTGAGAAGGCAAGGGAAAGTGTGAATGCAAGACTTGCGTCACTCCAGGGCCAACTCTGTGGGACAGAGATGACCTTGAAAGTCTTGGTGGAATATGCAATTAAGACTGCAGAATTTAGAAGGCATAAGCTGCTGAGAAGTTTAGTCTCTGAGTAAATCATGTAAAGTGTTTGTTTGAGAGGGCTGCCAATTAGAGCCAAAAACAGTTAAAAAAAAAAACCTTACGTGTGTGTGTATATATAGCTTTGTGATTAGCACACATCAAACTAAAGTTAATGGGTATAGAACCGCAGTTAAGCCAAACTACCCTTTTGGAGTTTTTAGCTGTACAACAAATGCTTAGTTTAGACTCTATTCAGGTAGATAAGGGATATTCATGAGTGACACTCACAGCAGGAACCATCGCTAATGCAAATTCATAAGTGCATGAAATGCTTTTGATGTTGTTACAGCCTTTGTGCCGGTTGCCCTGTCAAACACTTCCTGTGACCTACTCTGAGACTAGCCTTCTCAGCATCTTTTGTCTCACAGGTGAATGCAATGAGGCCTCCCAAGTTAAACCTCGTCCTGAGAAAGACCTGGTTCTGGGACACCCAAGTCTTGCCTTGGCACACAGTGCCTTCTCATAATGCACAATCCTGAGACTGGGAGCAGTAGCAATGAAGCACCTATTTTTCTTTTATTAAATATAAAAACGATGAGGGTAAAAGAAGTGAGAATGGACAGGGTTGGCTGTGCTTTTGGGGGAAGTGATTGAAGGAATAGGCATCTCTCGAAGCAGTTCTCTCACAATTCTTGTATAATTATAAAATATAATCTCTACATCCTAATAAAGCCGTTATATCCTACCGGTTATTATAGACACACTGAGGAAAAAGCACCCTATAAGTGGGAAATACGTCTCTTTAGCATTCATTTTATTCTACGGCACAAAAATTGCCTCAACTTGTCTGGTCCCTTTAAATTCTGCCTGCCTACTTCTTAAATCCCAGGTAGTCTGAACAATGCCAATTGCAGAATCTGGGCTGCATTATTCTGATGATCAAAGCAAAACTGTAAATAATCAGCCCAGGAAGTTTATATTCGGAAATATTTATGTCTCTTTTGTTTGTCATTCCACCAGTGAAAATTTATTAGTGGGTGGTGGGAATATATGGACAGAGTATATTAGTTTTCACAATTTATACTTATAATAAAAATGATCAGCTTGATTCAATAAAAATGATACCTTTTGAATTTTACTGCATGCTGTCACAGAAAATCCACTTTACAGATTAATGTCACTCAGACACACACAGTTTACACAATCCTCTTTGAAAAGATCCAGTAGGTACAAAAAAGTCTGAGTATTTTAAAGCTAAAGCTGAAGTAGGATTTTTTCTGATTTTAACTTTGTGTTTGTATTATTATGAAGTAGTTTTCACACTATAATTGTGAGATGTTTCCTAACTAGTTGATGATTTTGCTGCTTTTGATACTTTGAGACAGTCCCTTGAGGGAAAACTGATGGTGCTTTTTTCTTGTCTGTATAATTTAGCCCTGTGTGCTGCCGTGAAATATTGTAGACAGTTCTGGATGCTCAGAAATAAAGTCTGGTGAGATGAAGCCAAGGTTTGCAAAGTTAATCTTTTACAGTATTGCCAATGCAAAGTTTTCAAAAACCTTTAATCTATCTCCCCCCCCACAAAAATCATGATATTTAAAAACAAAAAATAACCATTGGGATTTTTTAATTGGCCTTGTCGTTTTTTAGCCATTAGTTTCAAATTTGCAAGCTTTTCTTTATTACATGAGTACTAGAAATATTTTTTTAAAAGGACAGTTAAGAGTCTCACATAATCACTTGACTCTAATTGCTGGGTCTTTAAGAAATATTATGACTCTTGTGATAAAACTGCAAGAATTGGCAGCACTGATTAAGTGACTTCTAGCCTTCCAAGGGAAGCAGTGGGGGCAAAAGGCCTATCTGGCTTCAAGATTAAACTCTCTAAGTTTATGGAGGAGATGGTATGATGGGATAACGTGATTTTGGCAATTAATTGATCTTTAAATATTCATGGTAAATAGGCCCAATGGCCTGTGATGGGATGTTAGATGGGGTGGGATCTGAGTTACTACAGAGAATTCTTTCCAGGGTATCTGGCTGGCGAATCTTGCCCCCATGCTCAAGGTTCAGCTGATCGCCATATTTGGGGTCAGGAAGGAATTTTCCTCCAGGGCAGATTGGAAGAGGCCCTGGGGGGTTTTCGCCTTCCTCTGTAGCATGGGGCACGGGTCACTTGCTGGAGGATTCTCTACATCTTGAAGTCTTTAAACCACAATTTGAGGACTTCAATAGCTCAGACATAGGTGAGAGGTTTATTGCAGGAGTGGGTGGGTGAGATTCGGTGGCCTGCATTGTGCGGGAGGTTAGACTAGATGATCATAATGGTCCCTTCTGACCTTAATATCTATGAGTCTGACTTTAAGATATTCCATTGTCCTGTCTGTATATTTATGCACAACTTACAGTGAAGTTGGCAGAGGTGGGAAGAAATCCGTAATGAGTAAAATGTGAATACTTTTTCCACTGAGAACCTGGCCAGTGAGGTCAATTTCTCCCATCTCATTTGCATTGCAAAGTTAATCATGTAGCTTTTGAGGCTGCAAGAAAAGCTGCCACATTTTACCAATACAAGCCAAATGTATTGTAAATCCATGACTACCTGGGACATCATTGTGGCAGCCATAGGTGCTGACTCTATTGATGCTCCAGGGCTGGAGCACCCATGGAAGAAAATGGTGGGTGCTTAGCATCCACCGGCAGCCTCCCCATCAGCTCCTTCCCCTCCCCCCAGTGCCTCCCACCCACCAGTGGCCCCGCCAGTCAGCAACTCCCCTTCCCCTCCTAGTGCCTCCCACCTGCTGTGGATCAGCTGTTCCATGACATGCAGGAGGCACTGAGGGGGAGAGGGGAGGAGTGAGGGCTGGGTGCGCTCAGGGGAGGGGGCAGAATGGGTCGGGAAGAGGCAGGGTCGGGATGGAGTGGGTGGCAGGAAGAGACAATGTGGGAGTAGGGCCTTGGGGGAAGGGGTGGAGTGGGGGCAGGGACAGAGGGCCTCCCGGCACATTAGAAACTCGGGGTGTGTGTGGTGGCAGGAAGGATAGAATTCAGGTCCTCCTGCTCAAAAAGCCTAAGAAATATGCTCATGGAGAGTCTCATTTAGCTGTTTTGCAATGTAAGGCGCATGACGCACAGTTGTTCACAGTTATGAACAGTTAGGTTATTTGTTCTATCCCCATCAATGACTGATTGTTTTATGTGGTATACTCTCCTATGCTGTCTGATGCTACTGAATTAGACAGCGCTTCATCATACTTGTTTATTTTCCTGTTGTACATTCCGGAGAGTAGTTGTGCCAGGTGATTTTGATCAGTCTGGAACACATTTAATCCTAATGCATTTCTGAATTTCCCCTCCCTCACCAGATGAATGCACGGAGGTTTTTCTCGGCCCAGATAGGCTATCCTGAAGTAGGTACCTGTGCAGGAATACTTTCACATCAAGAATCTGCTTGGAGAGTCATTACTTCCCTTGCACGTTCTCACACACACCTCCACTATCCCCAGAGTACTCTGCTCTCTTGCTTTCGTGCTGTGTTCCTGTGACTCGTGAAGTACGTAGGCAAGAGTTACACTAACAGTGACTCAGGAGCAGCATGGAGACTTTTTTTAAAATCTCCAGAAGATGGGCATCTGTGTGGGATAACGACAAAGAAAACTGATGTGGCGTTCGTGTCACCAGAGCTAAGGGAATTGGAACTCCAACTGACAGTGGAGGGTTTCTGTATAAATTGTTCACTGTTGCATTTGAATTTACCCACTGGCTGTAAGATGGGGGCTGCAGCAGCAGGAGGAGTGTGAGGGTGGTACCAGTGATCTGACATGGACAGCTGGATTATTTCAGGTGACATCTATTCCCAGCAGTGAAAGCACCCAAGCTGCCTGTGCTAAGGAGTCAAAACAATTTATTACTGGTTATGTGTCACAGTTAATGGGAGGGTTTATTCATGAGGTTTAATGCATAAAACAGTGACCTTGAAAGTCAAGAGCCAGGGTTCTAATCCAGGTTCTGCCCACTGACTTTTACTAAAAAGAAAAGGAGTACTGTGATTTTGGTCAAGACAATTCCCCCCTCCATTCTTTCTCTCTTGTCATTTTAGTCTATTAGCTCTTCAGGGGAAGAACTGTCCTTCATGTTCGTTACTAAAAACTATATTGAATTAAGAATAAGGACTAGATTATAACCTCAGCAGTATTGCAGATGTAAGGGGACTGTTGCCCCCTTACAAACATTCAGTGGGGGTGTTTTAGTTGCTAGCTCCCAGTACTAAAAAGGGGGAAGGGTCGATGGGGAATCAGGACCCTGACACTGATAGCCCCCAGGAACAATGGGGAGAGGCCAGTGCTGCAGGTCAGCCTGAATGACAGGGCTGGCAGGCTAATCAGGGAGTCAGGAGGCCAGGGAGTCCCGTCCTCCGTGTGAGCTGGAATTGCGTGGGTCAGTCAGAGTGGGGCCGAGCTAAGGAGAAAGCAGGGGCCTGAGCTGAGCTGTGGGGCAGAGCTGTGCCAGATCCAGAGGGACCAGAAAAGCAGCCCAGAGAGCAGACCCTGTCCTGGGAGCAGAGCTGTAGCAACGAGAGGCACAGGGGCCAGAGAAGCAGCCCAGGGAGCTGGAGGCAGAGCAGCAGCAGCAGTGCAGAGACAGAGTGGAGCTGGAGCTGGGGCTGGAGCAGTCTGGAGCTGGGTGAGGTGAGCAGCTGGGGAGAGCGAGGGGGACCCTGGGCAGCGGGCCCAGCACAGGGAGACACCTCAGCCAAGAGGCTCTGCAGGCCAGGCTTGGATCGTAACCCCGACAGGGTGGGGGCGACACTGGGAAGAAGGGTCCTACCACTTAGAGCCTGAGAGCATGTGGCCACCACCAGAGCAAGTGTCCAACCCACAGCATCCCTGCAGCACAGCCAGGGCTGGAGAAGGAGGCCTGGGACTTACAAGGAACAGACTGAACTGCCCTGACATTCCAGAGACAATGTTTGTGATGTTCCCTGCCACAGAGCGGGTTGATGTGTTTCCTTTAACCTTTCCCATTTTTCCTTATTCTTTTTAAAATTAATTGTTGATTAATCAACTTGCATTTGCTTTAACTTGTATGTAATGGTCAGTGGGTCAGAGAAGTGCCCAGAGCAGAGAGAGTACCCCGGAGTGGGGACACCCTAGCCTCTGTCCTAGGTGACCACGGCAGGGTTGGGGGTCGAGCCCCCAGGAATCCTGGGCCCAGCCTTGTTGGGGTTACGAGGACTCTGGCAGACAGGAGAGTGGAAGGGGAGTCCTCAAGGGCAGGGAGGCCACTGGGTAAAGGAAGTGGGAGCGAGGGCTCAGATCCTTTTGCTAGCCCACTTCACCGGGGTAGTGCAGAAGCCAGAAAAGTTCTCCACAATAGCGGGACTATTCCCCCGCTTACACAGACATCACAACATAACTCAAAATCCTACTAATGCACTCCTGGCAGATGATCAATTGCTGTGTGTCACACGCTTTTGATTGAGTCCATCCCTAACAGACTCATTTTTTAAGGCAGCGCAGGGAGATTTTTGCCCTTCTCAACCAGCTGTCCTTAAAGGTAGAGGGTCAAATTGTACTTACCTTACTCATGAAGGTCCTGCTTCAGGAAAGCACCTGTATTCAGAAAAAAGCATTTAAGCACAGGCTTATGACTCATAGGCCCTGTCTGCACTACGGCGGGTAAGTCAACCTAAGTTACGTGAATAACATAGCTGGAGTCGACGTAGCTTAGGTCAACTTTCTGCAGTGTCTACACTGTGTTGGGTTGACGGAGACTTACCTTATGCCCCTCCCTCGTCTGTCCCCCCCCCCCCCCCCCCCCCCCGCACAGCAAGCAGGAGGCTCAGGGAGCAGCTCTAAGGCTGAGAGCAGGAGCAGCACATGGCAGTGGGGGGAGAGACAGCTGAACTGCCCGCAATTGATAGCCTGCTGGGCGGCTGCCGCACAGGGAAACTTAGGGGAGCGGGGAGCTGTGGGGGGGGGGGAGGGGAGGGAGGGCTGCCGGTCCACCCTGGTTCCAAGCCCCCACCAACTAGCTGCAACGGGCTGCTCTTCCTGCAAGCAGTGGACAAAACAGGCAGCTGCCAAAAGACGTTATAAGGGAGCATTGCACAACTTTAAATGAGCATGTTCCCTAATTGATCAGCAATGTAACAATGAAACAACATTAACGGGGACGACTTTAAGTGAGGAGTCACTGTATGTTCTCAAGTGCTTTCCTGACTCATGGCCAAAGGAGCTCTGTTGAAGTCACGTGAGTGAGATGATCATTTGGGCTTTATTGATAGTTGCACAGCAAAATCCCTATGCAACACTGTCATAAATATAAAGGGAAGGGTAACCACCTTTCTGTATACAGTGCTATAAAATCCCTCCTGACCAGAGGCAAAACCCTTTCACCTGTAAAGGGTTAAGAAGCTAAGGTAACCTCGCTGGCACCTGACCCAAAATGACCAATGAGGGGACAAGATACTTTCAAAGCTGGAGGGGAGGAGGGGAAGAACAAAGGGGTCTGGCTGTCTGTGTGATGCTTTTTCCGGGAACAGATCAGAAATGCAAGCCTTCCAACTCCTGTTAAGTTAGTAAGTAATCTAGCTAGAAAATGCATTAGATTTTCTTTTGTTTAATGGCTGGTAAATAAGATGTACTGGAGGGAATGTATATTCCTGTTTTTGTGTCTTTTTGTAACTTAAGTTTTTGCCTAGAGGGATTCTCTATGGGTTAAATCTGATTACCCTGTAAGGTATTTATCATCCTGATTTTACAGAGGTGATTCTTCTACCTTTTTCTTTAATTAAAATTCTTCTTTTAAGAACCTGATTGCTTTTTCATTGTTCTTAAGATCCAAGGGTTTGGGTCTGTGTTCACCTGTACCAATTGGTGAGGATTATTATCAAGCCTTCCCCAGGAAAGGGGGTGTAGGGCTTGGGGGGGGGGGGGATATTTTGGGGGAAGACGTCTCCAAGTGGTCTCTTTCCCTGTTCTTTGTTTAAAACCCTTGGTGGTGGCAGCATACTGTTCAAGAACAAGGCAAAGTTTGTATCTTAGGGAAGTTTTTAACCTAAGCTGGTAAAAATAAGCTTAGGGGGTCTTTCATGCAGGTCCCCACATCTGTACCCTAGAGTTCAGAGTAGGGAAGGAACCTTGACAAACACATGAAAAACATAGGGGTAAAAACTTAATTGAAGACGACAAAAGCAAAAGAAATTCTGAGGTCTTCACCTTTAACTAGTTCATCTGTGTAAGGGGCTGTAAAAATCTCATAAAGATGTATGATGTTCTTTAATTTATCTTTGTAATGTTTTTTCTTATCTGAGATCTATTTTTTACTTTTTTCAGTGAGTTTTAGCATACGCCTTTATTTTCTTCATCATAATAATCATAATTCTGGTAAGGTTGGATATGGAGATTTTTGTGTGTCCTTCTGGAAAATAAGTTATCCAAAATCCATGAGTTATCCAAAATTACCCAAATGTTAAAGGTAACATAGTATATGGGCATGATATTATAACAAATGCAGGCCATCTTAGGAACTTCATGGTGGTTGCTATCTTTAGGGTGACCAGACAGCAAATGTGAATAATCGGGATGGGGGTGGGGAGGTAATAGGAGCCTATATAAGAAAAAGACCCAAAAATCGGGACTGTCCCTATAAAATCGGGACATCTGGTCACCCTAGCTATCTTCCACACCATGGTTATCTGAGATGCCAAAGCGGCAGTGTCAATAGATCTTGGATCTAGCCAGTTTGCAAACCTAAGCCAGAGCCAGAACATGTACAGCTGCAGCAGCACATGGCAGGGAGCCGCATGCTGGGGGATGAGAAGCAGGCACGGAGGAAGCAGGGGCGCCATTTCAGATATTGGTAAGGGGGGCAACTTTAACCCTGATTCCAGGGGCTACTTAGGCACCAGAAAACTCTAGGGGTTTTGTGTGTGTGGTTTTTTATTTTTTTAGGTAACTTATAAATTAGCTGACAGGAGCACTGTATTTAATTCCTATACAGGCAGTCCTCAGACTTACGACACAATTGGTTCCTGAAAAATGTGTCGCAAGTCGAAACATCGTAATTTGGAATTGCAATACATTCCATTGCGGGACCGAGCGTCATAAGGTTGAAACCAGTTGTCATAAGTCGAATCAGGGTAAATTCAGAAATGTAGTAAGTGCCGTTCATCGTAAGTCGAATGTCGTAAAGTCGAGGACAGTCTGTATAAGGAAAGGGGGAAAAAAATGCCGACACCAATTAAAGTAATATTTTAAATTTAGAACAATCAGGAGATAATACAGCAAAATATTTCCAATCCCAGTCCTTGAGGTATCAGTTTTGGAACCTTAACACAGATATCAGAAACACAAGTTTGATACTTTGTGCACTATCTTTAGTAGAGATAAATAAAATCTGCAGATAAACTCTGTTACTTTCATTATCCACTCTATTTTAGTCAATTGTTTTTCACTCCACTAAAGTGAATACTCCACAAATACTAAAACTGTATTTATGTAATTTTAACATACATAATTAAGGTTTTTTTATTAAGAATGGTGATTTATTTTTCTTCTTTTGGCATTTGTTTACTGATCACAATCATGTACGTGACTCACTAACATTTGACTACATCATTACTGTTAGTATCAGACTTGGAAGCACATTTATTTTTGTATTAATTTTAGGTTATTTTACATATATAATTAAAATACAATTTGAAAATAAGCAACCTTCATCTACGCAGTATCTAAAGTTGTGTGTTTAGCTAGTGGTTTTTTTTAAACTGGCACTGCTAAAATGAGTACAAGCTGAATTTACATTCTAGAAGGATACTATTATTTGATTGTACCACTTTAAATAATGAATGACAAAGCACAATATGGTAATAAAAGTAATGATGATTACTCAGGCCAGGACAGCCTAGGCATTTTAGAACTCACTACTCAAAGAATTAAATTTTAAGCATAAGAGAGAAATAGAAGTATGAAAAAAAAAAAAAACCAGTCAAAAAACCAGTATAATAGTACTGTAATCCTTATCGAACTTTGAAAGAATCATAATTATAGAGAATATATGTGCCTGTGCATTTCGAAAGGAAGTAGCAAGATATAAAAACAATAATACGTGTGTGTCGAGGGGCGGGGGGGAAGCATGTGTGGGAGACTGTACCTCAGTGTGTCAGCGCGTTGTCTCTTTAAACCGAGCACTCCGCCTCAATGCTTGTTCAGTGCAGCAGCAGCCGCCGCAGCTCCGACTTCTGAGGAGAGGTACCAGCACAGACATACTCCATGCCCCCCCCCCCCCCACAAACCAGCTCAGTGGAGTCTCGCTTGGGCACGGCTACCTCTAGTATCGGGCAAGCTCCCGCAGCACCCCGCCAGGCCTGGATTGGCTTCCCAAAGACTGGGAGACTGCCATGGTGGTGGGAGCTGGGTGGCCAGAGATTGGAGGCGCCTGGCCGGACACCAAGCTCTGGGAGGGGTGGCTACGGGGAGGAGAAGCCAAAGGAAATTTTGGGGTTACTGTAGCCCCTGCATCTTCCCTTCCCACCCCCAGCACCACTCATGTGCCTCTGACCTTGAAATCTAACTATTAAAGGTGTTTGGACATATGGGGGAGTCTTCCCTGAACATTTGACCACCCTGTAGGGTTGTTAGGCATCCAATTTTTGACCGGAATACCCAGTCAAAAGGGACACTGGCAGCACCGGTCAGCACTGCTGACCAGGCCATTAATAGTCTGGTTGGCGGTGCAGCAGCACTGGCAGACTCCCTGCCTGGCTTCATGCAGCTCCTGGGATGCAGCCAGCATGTCCAGCTCCTAGGCAGAGGGGCAGCCACAGGGGCTCCATGCACTGCCCCCACCCTGAGCACTGGCTCTGCAGCTCCCATTGGCCCTCACCCCCTCCCACACACCAACCCCCTTCCTCAGCCCTGAGCCCCCTAGGGCACCCAAATTACATCCCGGAGCCCGCACCCCAACCTCCTTCCCCAGCTCGGAGCCCCATCCCGCACTCTAAACCCCTCAGCCCCAACCCAGAGCCCCTTCCTTCGTCCCTGGCCCCAGCCCAGAGCCTGTCCCCCCTCCCACACACCAACCACCTGTCTCAGCATGGAGCCCCCTCCCACACTCCAAGTGATGGAGGGAGGGGGCAGAGCTGCAGAGCATAGGCGGGGCCTCAGGGAGGTTGAGGCAGGGAGCAGGGCAAGGGTGTTCAGTTTTCTGCCATTAGAAAGTTGGCAACCCTACCACCCTGAGATCCAGGTGCAAACATTTTTGTTGAAGGTTCTGAAATCTCTCTCTAGCTCTTATTTCTAGGGTGCTAATCACCACAGACTCTGCCTTAAGGTGTTTGGATATGTTGGCCTACAGTTCCAAAATGACTAGTGAGTCTGGGTGCTTCCGTTGTTGGGTGCCTAACTTGAGACACCTCAAAGGACCTGATTTTCAGAAAGCCCTGAGCACCCACTTTCTGAAAATTGGGCCCTTTTAAGGTATATGAAATTGTTCATCTAAAAATTGAGGCGTCTAAAATCAGTAAGGGCTTTACTTTAGGCCACCTTTCTTTTCCTCTTCTCCATTTTCACATGCCTTGGGTAAGAGCCTGCAGTTTTGGATGCTTGTACAAGCCAAAAACAAATTTGCCATTCTCTAGTGTTAGAGCCTGAGGTGTCTCATCCAGCCCTAGTTTCTAATCCACACTTCCACTTCCCTTTGTTCACATTTCATAACTGTCTACAGTAATCACTGTTACCATATCCGACCTTACGTAACATCAATTTACATTTTGTATAAGTGCTACCATTCAAAACATGAAAATGTCCTGAAAGCAGATCAAAGCTCACTCTTGGGTTGAAAAATGTTTAAAACTAGTCATAAAAAATTACTTGCATATTACAGAGTCTGATGCAAACCCACAAACACAAAGAAAAAATTCAGAGTTGACACTTGCCATCTGTTCTTAAATCACTGAGAAGCAATGCCTGGTGACTTAAGGACAGCATTTCCAACTGAATACCAACTTCCATGGCTCTTGTGGACTTAGAATAATGTCAGTTAAAGAAGGGCATCTATTTACACAATTTTAGGATATACCTACACTTAAAAAGCTGCAGCTGCGCCAATGTAGTGCTTCAGTGTAAACACTGCCTATGACAACTGGAAGAGTTCTCCTGTCAGTGTAAGTAATCCACCTCCCCGCGAGGTAGTAGCTAGGTTGGCAGAAGAAGTCTTCTGTTGACCTAGCGGTGTCTACACTGCGAGTTAGGTTGGTACAGTTATGGATTTTTCACACCCTTGAGAGATGTAGCTATACTGATGTAAGTTCCTTGTGTACACTAGTCCTTAGGGTCTCAAGTTAATTGCATTTTTGTCAGACTTGTCTGTTATGGCCACTCAGCGTATGAGTTACACTAGCTTAGACCCCTCATACATTTATAGTTTTTTTTTAACATGAACAGTATGCTTGGTGCTGTTCAATATACCAAAGAACAAGTCCTTGCCCCAAAGAGCTTGTGATCGGCAAAACAGACACATCCACAACCAGATGGAGGGGTGACTTAAATGATTTTGTTTTGCAGTTGTTCTAAATTGTGAACTCCTTTCTTGTTGGCAAGGTGGAAGAAGTGGGCGTCATTGTAGGGAGTTTTAGACTTCCTTAGGCTTAGTGGGAAAAATTCAGAAAGTGAAGTGTAAGAGTGGCCTATTTTGGTGAAAGTCTAAAGGAGGCTAATGAGGGTGTCAAGATAGGTGTAATGGACATGCTGAGGGGTGTTACCCTAATTTAGACTCCTTCTAGACTCTTGTAAGGCTTGCCTTCACGAGACTTTTTTACCCTAGGGTAAAAGAACAAATGTTTGTAGCCTGGATCAAACATCTACGAGGTTCCACACTAGCATTTAGATAAGTGCCTGGAGTTAATTGATTAACTCCGTACAAAATTCTAGAGTAGCTATAACCAGACTCATCTCTGAATTTGACTTCTTGATATGTCAGTTATACCAATTTGGACTCCTGTGCAGATTTGTTGCACTTGATCCTGCTCTGTTACACTGATGCAAATTGTGGTAATTCCAGTTAAATCAAAGGATTTATGCTGGACTCCGTGAAAAGAGAATTGGGCTCATGGCATAAAATGCAGAAGTCATGTATAAAGTGAAGTTTACGTTACACCGTATTAAGTGGGGGTAAGTCTAGAAGGAGTCTAACGTACAGGTTTGGAAGTAAGTATAAGTTGCACCAATTTACCTCTGAATTTGTCCTTCCCTTAAGGGGTGAACTGAAGCAGGATAATCATTTGTAGCACAGTTTACTTTCTGTCATACAAAAAGAATGAAATATACACCACTAAGTGTCTAACATTCCAAAGGGCAGGTAGACACCGAAGAATGAATAGATTTCCCCCTTTAACTCACTTCTGGAGTTTCTTCTAATGTGCAAAGGGAAAGGCTGTGTTCAATTTAGGAATGTTTTGCCTCATAGGAAGGTGCTGAGGATTTATATGTGGAGATTAGGAAACGACATCAGGGAAAGAAGAGAAATTAAGATAACAGGAAAAGAAATTAATGGTATTCTCTCCCTGGTGTATTGGACTTAGTTTTCTGTGTTGTTTCTCTCACTGACTTCATCCCTGCATTAAAGATAACTTCTGTGCTGTGTCTGGGTTAGACTGGATTGGCAGGAAACAGTGGAGTAGCAGCTGTTCTCTGTATTTGCCATGGGTTTTCCAGTGTTACAGGAAAGCCTCCTGACCTAAGTTTATAACCAAATATCTGACTGTTTGGTTTCTGATAGAGAAAGGACCAAAGTAAACAGTCTAGAGCCATCCTCTTTGGAACCCCCCTTCAGGTAGTTGAAAGCAGCTATCAAATCCCCCCTCATTCTTCTCTTCTGTAGACTAAACATCCCCAGTTCCCTCAGCCTCTCCTCATAATTCATGTGTTCCCGTCCCCTAACCATTTTTGTTGCCCTCCGCTGGACTCTTTCCAATTTTTCCGCATCCTTCTTGTAGTGTGGGGCCCAAAACTGGACACAGTACTCCAGATGAGGCCTCACCAGTGTCGAATAGAGGGGAACAATCACGTCCCTCGATCTGCTGGCAATGCCCCTACTTATACATCCCAAAATGCCATTGGCCTTCTTCGCAACAAGGGCACACTGTTGACTCATATCCAGCTTCTCGTCCACTGTAACCCCTAGGTCCTTTTCTGCAGAACTGCTGCCTAGCCTAGTCTGAAGCGGTGCATTGGATTCTTCCGTCCTAAGTGCAGGACTCTGCACTTGTCCTTGTTGAACCTCATCAGATTTCTTTTGGCCCAATCCTCCAATTTGTCTAGGTCCCTCTGTATCCTATCCCTACCCTCCAGCATATCTACCTCTCCTCCCAGTTTAGTGTCATCTGCAAACTTGCTGAGGGTGCAATCCACACCATCCTCCAGATCATTTATGAAGATATTGAACAAAACCAGCCCCAGGACCGACCCTTGGGGCACTGCACTTGATACCGGCTGCCAACTAGACATGGAGCCACTGATCACTACCGTTGAGCTCGACAATCTAGCCAGCTTTCTATCCACCTTATAGTCCATTCATCCAGCCCATACTACTTTAACTTGCTGGCAAGAATACTGTGGGAGACAGTATCAAAAGCTTTGCTAAAGTCAAAGAACAACACGTCCACTGCTTTCCCTTCATCCACAGAGCCAGTTATCTCATGATAGAAGGCAATTAGATTAGTCAGGCATGACTTGCCCTTGGTGAATCCATGCTGACTGTTCCTGATCACTTTCCTCTCCTGTAAGTGCTTCAGAATTGATTCGTTGAGGAGCTGCTCCATGATTTTTCCAGGGACTGAGGTGAGGCTGACTGGCCTGTAGTTCCCAGGATCCTCCTTCTTCCCTTTTTTAAAGATGGGCACTACATTAGCCTTTTTCCAGTCATCCAGGACTTCCCCGGATCGCCATGAGTTTTCAAAGATAATGGCCAATGGCCCCGCAATCACATCCGCCAACTCCTTTAGCATTCTTGGATGCAACGCATCCGGCCCCATGGACTTGTGCACGTCCAGCTTTTCTAAATAGTCCCGAACCACTTCTTTCTCCACAGATGGCTGGACACCTCCTCCCCATGCTGTGCTACCCAGTGCAGCAGTCTGGGAGCTGACCTTGTTCGTGAAGACAGAGGCAAAAAAAGCATTGAGTACATCCTCTGTCACTAGGATCCTGTCACATCCTCATTCAGTGAGGGGCCCACACTTTCCATGACTTTCTTCTTGTTGCTAACATACCTGAAGAAACCCTTCTTGTTACTCTTAACATCTCTTGCTAGCTGCAACTCCAGGTGTGATTTGGCCTTCCTGATTTCACTCCTGCATGCCCAAGCAATATTTTTATACTCAGCCCTGGTCATTTGTCCAATCTTCCACTTCTTGTAAGCTTCTTTTTTGTATTTAAGATCAGCAAGGATTTCACTGTTAAGCCAAGCTGGTCGCCTGCCATATTTACTATTCTTTCTACACATTGGGATGGTTTGTCCCTGTAACCTCAATAAGGATTCTTTAAAATACAGCCAGCTCTCCTGGATTCCTTTCCCCCTCATGTTGTTCTCCCAGGGGATCCTGCCCATCAGTTCCCTGAGGGAGTCAAAGTCTGCTTTTCTGAAGTCCAGAGTCCTTATTCTGCTGCTTTCCTTTCTTCCTTGTGTCAGGAAGGACATGACAGACATGGCCTCATTGGACCTTCATCCCTTGTCTTTATAATGTGAGGTTTATAGTAATGTTCCTTAAACTCACAGTCATAAAGCCCTGGGGAAAGAATTTGAAAATTTTATTAGAAGCTTGGACATAAAAGGTGAAATATTGTTTCATCGTAATATTTCATCTTCCTGTTGAGGTCAATAGAAAATACAAAACTTGTTTGCAATATTCCTTGAGCTATAGCTATGTAGAAACTCTGGTTGGATCAATTTAGCTGAACAAAAATCCAATTGGTTTGTTCTAGAAAATAAGATGAGTTTGTGAAAGGTTTAAAACAAACCAATTTGTTCTTAAAATGTGTTTTAATTTTAATAACATACTTCCTAAAGGTGTAGGAAGGATGCCTTTTGTAATAACATACACAACCTATTTGTTCCCATTTCTCCAAATATCTAATATTAATTATAGTAGTATGAATACACTAAATGGGGAATCAATAAATATTGACACATCTGGCTATCTGCCAGGGTAGGCAGCATCTTAAAAAAAAATAAGCACAATTAAAAACATATAACTCAGCATTTGACATTTTATAATAGAAAGTGAATCAATTGTTAGAAGACTTCAGTTGCCACTGGGCACTACTGCATTGTGATAAATTAGTTCTCTCCAAAGGAACAGGGCTCATATGAATTTTATCCGCTAGAGCAGTGGTTCTCAAACTTTTTTTTTTTGTGTGTGTGGACCACTTGAAAATTGCTGAGGGTTTTGGCGGATCACTTAATATTTCTAAATGTTGTTTGTACCATTAGCTAACTATTGTAAAGCGCTTTGGATAAAAGCACTATACTAAAAAAAACCCTTTTTTGTTCTACAAATAAAACACAACTCATATTTTAATATCAGTAGTCTTACCTTTCTAATGTGATGGATGTTCCCTCTCTCCCCTGCCGCAGCAGCCCACGAGCTGGGGCTGGGAAGGAGGGGATCTCTCGCCCTCTCCCCCTCCACGTCAGCTCCTGAGCTGGGAAGGAGGGGGGGCAGGTTTCTCCCTGGCAGCTGCAGCCCTGGAGCTGGGAAAAGTCGCCTCTTTCTCTGGCCACCGCAGCCCTTCACGTCCCAAATTCCGCCCTCCCTTCTCACCCCACTGCCCCATATTCCTCCCCAAGATCACCACCTCACCTTACATGTGCGTCTTCTCCATGGTCCAGGCACCTAATTAGTGGAGCCATGCCTGTGTGGCTTCACTAATTAGGTGGGTGGCCCTTCTTTCTCTTGTGTGCAGCTGCCCAGGTGTGCAAATTAGAGGGAACTATCCGCAGACCACCTGAATGGAGCCTGTGGACCACAGTTTGAGAACCTCTGCACTAGAGGGTACATCCAGTTTCCTGTCTTTGCTTTGTGACCAGCTTACAACTACTAGATAAAATCTGTATAAGCATTTTCATTTTGCAGAAATTAAACAGTTTTTTTTTTTTTTTAATGAATCCTGCTCGGATGTCACTGGGGATTTTAAAGCAATTAAGTGCACTTGTATGAAGATTTACGTTTGCATTTAGGATTTAAGTATACTATACTGGCACAGAATATCTGTACCCACTGCTTTGCAGATGCAGTTTAGTGCACACAATATCCCTTGATTGTGGAACTGGGGAAAATATGGCAGCTCTGTTATTTCTTGGCAGCTGGCAAAGAAACAAGTCTAATCTGGCCATCAAGAGGTCAATGCCAAGAACACAGACCAATTTTTTTAAGTAGGGAGATTGTACTCCCAATGACAGGTTTCAGAGTAACAGCCATGTTAGTCTGTATTCGCAAAAAGAAAAGGAGTATTTGTGGCACCTTAGAGACTAACCAATTTATTTGAGCATAAGCTTTCGTGAGCTACAACTCACTTCATCGGATGCGTACTGTGGAAAGTGTAGAAGATCTTTTTATATACACACAAAGCATGAAAAAATACCTTGTCCCACCCCACTCTCCTGCTGGTAATAGCTTATCTAAAGTGACCACTCTCCTTACAATGTGTATGATAATCAAGGTGGGCCATTTCCAGCACAAATCCAGGGTTTAACAAGAACGTCTGGGGGGAGAGGGGGGTAGGAAAAAACAAGGGGAAATAGCCCTTGAGGAATTCCACCATGATTTCAACAATTTCCATTCCACCATCAACCTCAGCCTGGTCCAGTCCACACAAGAGATCCACTTCCTGGACACTACAGTGCTAATAAACGATGGTCACATAAACACCACCCTATACCAGAAACCTACTGACCGCTATTCCTACCTACATGCCTCCAGCTTTCACCCTGACCACACCACACGATCCATCGTCTACAGCCAAGCTCTGCAATACAACCGCATTTGCTCCAACCCCTCAGACAGAGACAAACACCTACAAGATCTCTATCAAGCATTCTTACAACTACAATTCCCACCTGCGGAAGTGAAGAAACAGATTGATAGAGCCAGAAGAGTTCCCAGAAGTCACCTACTACAGGACAGGCCTAACAAAGAAAATAACAGAACGCCACTAGCCGTCACCGTCAGCCCCCAACTAAAACCCCTCCAATGCATTATTAAGGATCTACAACCTACCCTGAAGGATGACCCAACACTCTCACAAATCTTGGGAGACAGGCCAGTCCTTGCCTACAGACAGCCCCCCAACCTGAAGCAAATACCAGCAACCACATACCACACAACAGAACCACTAACCCAGGAACCTATCCTTGCAACAAAGCCCGTTGCCAGCTGTGCCCACATATCTATTCAGGGGACACCATCATAGGGCCTAATAACATCAGCCACACTATCAGAGGCTCGTTCACCTGCACACCCACCAATGTGATATATGCCATCATGTGCCAGCAATGCCCCTCTGCCATGTACATTGGTCAAACTGGACAGTCTCTACGTAAAAGAATAAATGGACACAAATCAGATGTCAAGAATTATAACATTCATAAACCAGTCGGAGAACACTTCAATCTCTCTGGTCACGCGATTACAGACATGAAAGTTGCTATATTACAACAAAAAAACTTCAAATCCAGACTCCAGCGAGAAACTGAATTGGAATTCATTTGCTAATTTGATACAATTAACTTAGGTTACCTTGCATAATGACTTAGCCACTCCCAGTCTCTATTCAAGCCTATTTCCCCTTGTTTTTTCCTAACCCCCCTCCTCAGACGTTCTTGTTAAACCCTGGATTTGTGGTGGAAATGGCCCAACTTGATTATCATACACATTGTAAGGAGAGTGATCACTTTAGATAAGCTATTACCAGAGGAGAGTGGGGTGGGACGAGGTATTTTTTCGTACTTTGTGTGCATATAAAAAGATCTACACTTTCCACAGTATGCATCCGATGAAGTGAGCTGTAGCTCACGAAAGCTTATGCTCAAATAAATTGGTTAGTCTCTAAGGTGCCACAAGTACTCCTTTTCTTTTTGTACTCCCAATGAAATTTCTAATCAAATATGAATATTGTATCCTTACGGTGCAAGAACTAGGATGTGAGTCATACAACAGACCTCAGTCATAAAATTCAGCAAATGAATTTGCTTAGGAAACAAGTTCCCATGCTGTGGTCTGTGCAGCCCTTCTGTTTTTCTGCACAGAGCTGGTTGGTCATTGCTGACTGGCTCCCCCTCCTGGTTTCTAGCTGCTAAATTGCATTAAGGAAGTTAACAACACATTAAATACCTTGGTAATGTTTTTCAGCATAAGGAACTGCTGTAATTGCCACAGGGATGTTATTGGATGATATGGGAGCGGGGAGGGTCTGCATGAACATCACTGAGAGGCATTTCAACAAGAGGACCTGAGGTCAAGAAGACTCAGACTTGTGCGGACTTGTCCAATACCAACATAGAATCATGGAAATGTAGGGCTGGAAGAGACCTCAAGCAGTCATCCAGTCCATCCCCCTGCGCAGTGGCAGGACCAAGTATGTTTGTCCAACCTGTTCTTAAAAACTGCCAGTGTCTGGGATTTCACAACCTCCCTAGGTAACCTGTTCCAGTGCCTAACTATCCTGACAGAAGACTTTTCCTAATAGCTAACCTGAATCTCCCTTGCTTCAATCTAGGCTGATTACTTCTTATCCTCCTCTCAGTTGACATGGAGAACAATTGATCACTAACCTCTTTATAACTATTTACATTTTTGAAGATTGTTATTTTATGTCCCCCCTCAGCCTTCTCTTCTCTAGACTAAACATGCCCAATTCTTTCAGCCTTTCCTCATAGGTCATGTTTTCTAAACCTTTAAACATTGTTGTTGATCTCTTCTGGACTCTTGCCAATTTATTCTGATTTTTGAAGTCTAGTGCCTAAACCTGGACCTAATACTGCAGGTGAGGCCTTACAAGTATCAAGTAAAGTGGAACAGTTGCCTCCAGTGTCTTACATACAACACTTCTGTTAATACATCCCAGAATGACTCCTAGAGTTTAATGCCAGAAGGGACCATCATGGTCATCTAGTCTGTAATTTGCCTTTTGCGCTGCAGCGTCACACTGTTGACTCCTTCAATTTGCCATCCACTGTAACCCCAGGATCTTTTTCAGCAGTACTTGCACCTAGCCAGTTTTTCCCCATTTTGTAGTTGTGCATTTGATTTCCCTTTCTAAATGTAGTACTTTGCACTTGTCTTTATTCAATTTAATATCGTTGATTTCAGACCAGTTTTCCAGTTTATCAAGATCATTCTGAATTCTAATCCTATCCGCCACAGTTCTTGCAACCACCCCTTGTTTTATTTTGTCTGCATATTTTAGAAGCAGACTCTCTACTCCATCATCCAAGTCATTAATGAAAATTATTGCATCATACTGGACCCTAGATAGACCCTCTATAAAATCCTCCACTTGATATGTCCTCCCAGTTTGACAGTGAACCATTGATAATTACTCTTTGAATATGGTTTTTCAACCAGTTTTTCACTCACCTTATAGTAATTTCATGTAGACCATATTTCCCCATTTTGCTTATGAGAATGTAATTTGGGAAAATGTCCCAATTTGAGCTTGTTGTACGTGATTAAATAATTCACTGTCACATTTTCTGTCCCACTGTTCTTTTTTTCTGGTTCTTCTCAACAAAAATGAATAGGGGTATGGAATAGCTTCCGTATGAGGGGGAGGGATAGCTCAGTGGTTTGAGCATTGGCCTGCTAAACCCAGAGTTGTGAGTTCAATCCTTGAGGGGGCCATTTGGGATTTGGGGCAAAAATTGGGGATTGGCCCTGCTTTGAGAAGGGGGTTATACTAGATGACCTCCTGAGGTCCCTTCCAACCCTGGTATTCTATGATTCTATGAGGAGAGATTAATAAGACTGGGACTTTTCAGCTTGGAAAAGAGACAACTAAGGGGGGGATATGACTGAGGTCTATAAAATCATGACTGGTGTGGGAAAGTAAATAAGGAAGTGTTATTTACTCCTTCTCATAACACAAGAAGTAGGGGTCACCAAATGAAATTAATGGATCTTTGGTCTGACCCCAGTATAGCCGTTCTTCTGTTCCTAAATGCCGGTGGAAATGGTCTTCTATGAGGAAATATTGCTAGGTACTATGAACAACTGCAACACCCAATGAGTCCAAAGCCCAATGAAGTTGATATAGGTCTTTTCTTTGACTTCACAGGACTCTGGCTCAGGTCCTAATTGCATGCAAACGTGCACATCATAATGTGCCAGGCAAATGACTGCCATCTGTTATCATTATTCATGTGTGCACTTCTGGATGGCATATAACAGAAAAAACATATATTTGTTAAATAAAACCCAATATTAGATGTTAATTAGGTTGCAAAGCACACAGCATTTAGGAAATGCTTGATTTGTTTTCTTCCTATTTTGAATATGCATTATGATTCAGTTTTTAATTCCATGATCACATATTATTTTTTCCCCAGGGCACTTTACTCAATGTGCTTTTGCAGTATCAGGCTCAAAGTTTGCATCTTGAGCTGGATCTTCACCTTCTACCAAGTTTGGGTGGTGGTTGCATCCAGGGTTTTGGATGAGTCCAGTTTGCAGAGGGGAATCCACTGCAAGTTCACATCAGAACACTCCCGAAATCTAGATCTGAGGTTTTGGTTTGGGTGCATCTCTGTTGCTCATGTCTCATGGTTTTAATAAAGGTGGCTTCCTTCCCCCAGATTACTGCTGGTATATGAAGATCCTACATTTTTACTCCATACTTTTTGCTTCCTACATGGCTGGTAGGCAGTAATATACAATATAATACTAGCACCAGCAGATATTTCATCCAGTTAGAAGTAAACCGTGCAAAAGCGGTTTTATGCATGGGATTATTTGATTATATTTTTGAAAGAAACTAAAATAGCCTTCTTACCATTATCTGTACCACTCCTCCAACAACCTAAGTGCTTTTATACTCCCAGTGGAAATGAAGAAAAAGTTAAAAGCATCTAAATGCATGTCGTAAGGAAAGCTTAGGAAATATTTTTAGTTTAAAAATTGTAGGTTATTTAGCCAAGTTCAACAGCATTTCACTTGACCCTGTTGCCTCTTTTCAAATGCCATTTCTAAGTACACAGTTTGTGGCTTTGGCACAGGAGCTGTTGCTTTTTAAAGATTTTTACATGACATGTTTGGAACAGTTTTCAAAATTCACCCTTGTAGGTGAACTGAGGCAGTGCCAGGGATGGCAGTGGTTCCAAGGGGCTGGGTGGGGTAGGGGTATGTGATTGAAGAAATTTGCCTTTAAGGACCAAATTTATTGAGACAAAGTTTGCATTATTAGAGCTGGTCACTGGAAAAAAAAAAAGGGTCATGGTAGCAGGGGGGAGGGAATTGCACAATTTTGCTTGTTTATTGAAATTTAAAAATTGACTTACATTTTGATAAATTTTGGAATATTTCAACTCACTGTAGTTGGCAACAAAGACTTTATTTAGGTCAACAGTTCTTGACTTTTCCCATGTGGTTGAGTACTTCTCGAAATGGAGATATTTTTCTGGACCATCTTCCCATCTGTAACTATTGGTTATGTGAAAACTAGGACAGTATTCTGAAAATAAACTTCCTTTACTGCAATTGCAGAGGCTGCTTGGTTACATTTCCCTATATTGTTTGTGCTGTTCATATCCATGCCGTTCAAACCATGAGAGAACATACAAAATGTAACTTGAAGATCCTGAACCTGGACCTGAGATATGGCAGTAAAGTATAGCTTTATTTGTATATATGTGAACTTCAGCTGTGATATATTTCTACATGAAGATGTTTATAGCTATCATATATCTGTTGGATTGGCCTATTAGTCAGTCAATTTTCTTGTCCCTAACATATATAGACAGTGCCTACATTTATATGTGAAATAGTCCTGATTGAATTCAATACAAAGAGGAGTGAGGAAGTGAATCTGGAGAGTTTGCCCTTTAGTCAAACCTAAAATGAGAAATAAGGTGGGATGTCTGAGTGGGTTAGCAAAATAAAGACAGATGGCTATAGAGTCTAATGCTTTTATTGCAATATAGCAATTTGACTTCTCTACCCTGTTCACTGATGCTAGATATTCTCTGCACATCCTACAAAATAAGCAATATCTCCATTAACTTCATTCTTAGAGAATCAGGCTTTACCTTTGCAGCTCCTAGTTGTTATGGTGGCTGAGCGCTTTGGCCCTAAAAGAATGACTGCTCATGTACTTTGTGGTGTTGTAGCAGTGCTGGGCCCAGGATATTAGAAACAAAGTGGGTGAGTTAATATATTTTATTGGACCAACTTCTGTTGGTGGAAAAAGACAAGATTTCAAGCTCTTTTTCAGGGCGGAGAAAAGAATCACTGACTGCACACCTCTAGTTGTTACCTACCATCCCACATTGGAACAAATATAGGGTATCCTCAAACAGTCATAGTTGATGGAGACCTCATCCTGAAAGAAATCTTTCCTGCGTCCCTTCTTCTGGCTGTCAAACAACCCCCTAACCTCGTCAAGCTCATCATCAGAAGCAAGCTCCAGGACACCAACTCAAAGCAAAACAACACCTTGCCAGGACAACAGATGGAAAACCTGCAGCCATATCTCCACTGCTATGATGATGGGTACTTCCCACAACACAGCTTTCAGAATCCATGGGTCCTACACGTGCCTAGCACAGCGTGCACATCCCACTCATCAAATGCTCCAACAACAACTAAGTGGGTGAAACTAGACAATCCCCACACTCTTGAATGAACTCACACAGAAAAATGATAAAAAACCAGAATGCCCTATCACACCCATGGGTGAACCCTTTTTGTAAAACGATCACTCCATATCTGACCTCTCAGTCCTTGTCCTCAAAGGAAATCTGCATAACACCTTCAAAAGGTGAGTCTGGGAGCTTAAATTCATAACTCTGCTAAATACCATAAATCATGGACTCCATAGAAGACATGGGTTTTATGTCTCACAAATAACAATTTGTAATCCACTAAGGGCTAGTCTACACTGGCAATGTTAAGCTCTTTAATGTGGCTTGTGTGGTCACGGCAGAGTACTGGGAGAGAGCTCTCCCAGCACTCTTTTAATATTAAAAAAAAAAAAAAAAAAAAAAGCAGCACACCTCCATGGGGGGTATAGCTCCCAGCGCTGGTGCATTGTCTACACTGGTGCTTTACGACGCTGAAACTTGCTGCGCTCAGGGGGGCGTTTTTTCACACCCCTCAGTGAGAAAGTTGCAGCGCTGTAAAATGCCGGTGTAGACAAGCCCTAACTTTGTCCCATGACTGCAGAAGTGGTAATTGCCCACTTCATTTTGAACAGTTTCTTGCAATGTGTTTGAACTCCTGATGTTTAACAATCTGTTCCCTCTTGTATTTAGCTGTGACACTGATTACCTCTTCCAGACCTGACGAAGGGCTCTTTGAAATGCCAAAGCTTTTCTCTTTCACCAACAGAAGTTGATCCAATGAAAGTTATTACCTTACCCACCTTGTGTCTCTCATATGCTTAAAGTTACGCATGTGCTTATGTGTTTTGCTGTATCAAGGCCTGAGTGCTCAGCACCTTCTGGGGTCAAGTTCTCAAGTGCCTCAGCGCTTATCAAGTGCCTTAGCACAAGGAAATTGCAAGATAAGGAATTTTTATGTATAGGGTTACCATTCATCTGGGTTTTCCATTGTCCGTTTTCCATGTCCATTGCGTCTTTTTTGAGCTTCCTTTTTCTGTCTGAGTGGATTTTTCAAATAACAGGAAATGTCCGGGTTTTTGCAGAGCAGACAAGCTGCAGCTTAGAGTCCTGACTGGTCCCCTTCTTGATTGATCCTTCCCCTGCAAGCCACAGCTGTCGGCTCCCACCCACCCAGGCCCCAGCTCTCGGCCCTGGGGAGCAGGGTCCTTCTGGGAAGTGCTGATTGATGGCTGTCAATGCATCCTGGGCTTGTGCCAACGTCCTGCCACTGTGACAGGCTCCCTCACCTCCAGTAAGTGCCCCTGCTGCAGGTACCCGCTCCAGCACTCCCAACTGTACCCCCTCTCATCCCAGGTCCCCCCACCCCAGCAGTGTCCTTTTGGAAACCTGAAATATGGTAATCCTTCTTATGAAAGAATGCCGCTTCTAAAAAGAACAGTTATTGTAACATAAAGAACACCCACTTGTTTCCTGTTTAGGGTAGTGAAAATACATGGAGGACTGGGTAGTACTACGAAGTGCATTGGTCTTCCTCCTCTAAACCAATGTCTGTGAATTTAGCGCCGTTTGCAAGTGAAAACGGCGCAGGAGGGTCGGTATGATGTCGTGCACTAGCCTTTCATCTTTACAGAGGCAAGTTTAATTTCTGCATTTTCTGGTCTGACAACCAGAGTAAAACCCTGGCCCCATTAAAACTCCTTTCAACTTCAACCAGGCCAGGGTTTTACACCTGATCTTTACTGGAATCCCCCCACTATTTGTTATGAATGTGTGCTCAGAGCCTGCTGACCTACTACTGAATAGAAGTTCAGTCCTAATGTTTGAGTAGGTCAACACTACAGACTTGCACTGGTGTAGGTGTGCTGCTGTCATGCTTCTGGTGAAGGTGCTCTAAGTTGACAGGAGAGAGCTCTCCCATTGGCTTAATAACTCCACCTCCATGAGAGGCG
Source organism: Chelonia mydas (assembly GCF_015237465.2). Classification (NCBI taxonomy): domain Eukaryota; kingdom Metazoa; phylum Chordata; order Testudines; family Cheloniidae; genus Chelonia; species Chelonia mydas. The sequence continues at coordinate 328,717,670 of NC_057849.1, read as the reverse complement.
GTAGCTGTGTCAGTGGCAGAAGCTCTCCCGCTGAAACAGCACTGTCTGCGTGGGGTGATTAAGGTTGGTATAACTACATTGCCCAGGATATGCATTTTTCACACCCCTGAGTGATGTAATTATACCAAAGTGTAGTGTAGACCCGGCCTTAGTCGTCTTTAGAACTGATGGAATTATTTGCTGAGGAAAAAATTATTAGATGTAGTTAGTGAGTTCTGTGAACAGATAACAGTTACATAATTTATTTTTTCTATTACCATAGTGCATTGGAGCCCTGGTCTTGATCTTAATTCACAATTATTGGAATAATTTATGTGGGTAAACTTCAGCCTAGGAATTGTTCATGAGCTGTTCGTAGTTAGCATTGCTGCAAGTGTTTGCTATTTGAGCTGTGATTGGTCATCAGTCACATTGTTCTTCTACTTCTCCGATTAGAAGACATAAGCTAAAAACAGTCGGATACCGTGGTTATGAGCACAGAACTAAACCTAAATAGAATGAATGTCATTATCCTGAAATTAGTGTTTCATCACAAAATGAATTTCTTTTTTTTTTGGTTAAATGGATGGCTGCTGTATTCTCAATTTCCTTTCAGTTGACATTGCTATGAACCAGCATTGCTCGTCTGAATGTTCATGAAAAGATAGCACACAAAGTTGTGAAAATGGGCAAATATAAATCTGAGTCAGAAGTCCCAAAGACAAGTGCAGATGCTTCCTTCCTCCCTTCCCCCCGCCCCCATTCACCCACCTCTAGTCATGATTAATGGGCCACTGGTAAGCGGAACTATGTAAGAGTACTGATGCAGCACTCTTTGCATGATGGCTTAGCTAATGTTAGAAATCTCTTGATTTCTTAACTACCAAATTCATTCAATTAAAGTGAAACGCTTCCTTCCCTGTGCACACAACTATACTCCACTCCTTTTATTTTAGTACAAATACCTAATTTTAAGTCAGCCCTAGATCTGTTGTTTTAATACGTCACTAATTTGCCACTATCCTTTTCTCTCTATTGAAAACTCTCTCTTTACAGCAAATGTATGAAGTTACTATTTAAATAGGATAAATATTACACAGTAGGACTGGAGATTAAACATAACCTCTACTGTACTTGCCTTAGACACAGCTTACGCTCTCTTTCATGAAAGCCTGGCTCCCACTAAATCGCACTAATATGTGAAAAATATCCAGGCAGATTTGTTTTCTTCTTAAACTGACAATCCTATCTAGAAATTCCTCTTGAATGGCTGAGGAGGCCTGACATAAATCATCTTAAAGAAGTCTTGTTGGTTCTTGACAGTCTACTCTGAAGGGGGCTGAGGAATCTATGGATAATCACCTTGGCATGAATGTGTGTGGAATTAGAAACTGGGGGGGGGCGGTGATTTGCTGATTATTATTTTTTCTTTTGACTGCACAAATTATTCACAAAAAATTCCAGCTTCCTCAGCCCTGTTGCCTCCTGTTGAACATGGCATCTTTCAAAAATATAGTAAGCTAGTCACACACACAGGGCTTGTCCTCACTAAGAGTTGCCAAGTCACACTAGATAAATATGCGACCTTGCCTTTCAAAAACAATCCCAAGCCGCCCCAAAACAAGCAGCTCGGTAAGAGGTGACTTGAGCTCCCGCTGGGCTGGCCGGCTGCCCCCAGGCTCCTGGTTCCACTTCCCCCTCCCTCTTCTTGTCTCCACTCCGCCCCCTCCCCACAGGTTCCCCACTGCTCATGTCGTGCCTCTCCAGCCCTTCCGCACAGGCTCCCAACCACGGGCTCACTCCTCTCTCTGCTTCCACACCCCCCACACCCCGCCAATCTGGGAGCGCTAAGTAAACACAGCCTGCAGATAAAGCTCTATGGTTTTAATTTAAAAGGTGTGGGGGGAGAAGTAAACTGGCCCCTTCTAGTTGTATTTAGAAACCCGCCAAAGGCCCTAATCAGAACTTCCCACAGATTAGGTTCCTTTGAAACACATGGTTATGAAAGGACTAAACCTCCTATAGTACAGCAGAAAGGGAACTCGGAGCCTTCCTCCCCTCACAGATGCTAAGGCACATGAAAGTTGTCAATACAGTATCAACAACATGCCAGGCTCTTTAGAAGGGTAATAAGACCCGGTCCCTGCCTCCAAGCCCAAAGAGTTTACAGTAGGTAGGCAACATACCAATGCAGGGAGATCGAAAGAAAGCAATCGAAAACCACATACCTGAACATCAAAGTAAGGTGCAGTGTCTGGTTAGTTCCCAAATTTTTTTGAAGCATGTGTTGGGAGGGAAGTCAGAGGAATGGTGGGAAGATCTGGGTTTGAAGGAAGACATGCATATTTAAGGAGGGCATGGAGGAGAGAGTGGGTACATGGCAGCTTGATGGTGTGAGGGAAATCATCCAAAGTGCATGGAGTAAGAGGAGTTGGTGCTCCCACTCCCAAGGTATGCTGATAGTCATGACTGGGAATGCATAAACAAGCTGTGTGAAGAAAGTTGTAGTGATTAAGAACTGCAGTGCAGACTAATACAGAGACGTGGCCAGTTTATATGTCTGCTACTGTGTTAAAATGACAGGTCAGTTTATCTGAATTTTCTTCCCCAATTTCCATTAAGTCATTGAAATAACGAAATGCAATAATGGTTGAATTTAAGAAACTTTTTTTACTTTGTTAATGAAAAGTTAATTATCATTTGTATTGCTGTATCGCTCAAAATAAAAATCAGCTGAGGGCCCAGTGGGGGGAGGGGGGGGAGAGGGAGAGAGACCTTGACCCCAAAGAGCTTATAATCTAAAAAGACAAAACAGAGTGAGGATGTTGACCAATACATGCTGGGCTAATATATGTATATATAATGTATTAAATCACATCACATATATTAATATTAATTAAGCACACAATACCAACAGAACATTATATTGTGTGTGTGTATTTCTATCAGTTTCATGATCTAAATTGCCTATGTCTTTCTATAATCCTGTTCACTTTTAAGTGTCCCATGACACTTTGCAAAGCTGACATCAGCTTTGGCATTAAAAAATAGGAAACTTGTCAAAAGTAAAATATATTCATGTTCTTCCACAATACAAGCTGGGGAGGTACCTTCATGGACTAGTACTTGGAATGCTTGTATGAAAAACAAAGATAAAGAAGGTTCAGAACAAGAAGTTAAGAAATGGTACCAACTGATGGGTTGATTTTAGTGACACATGCAAAGTTTTGTAACTTTAAAATCATCCTGTAAATATTCCTAGCTTAAAAGTTTGGAAGCACACCTTCTTTGTAAGGTGAATTTAACAACACTGCATGAGACGGCTTCCCAAAAGCTGGTATTGTATTGAAACTTTTTCCTGTACTATACTACTATTTAGTTTTAGCAATGAACCTGACTAATATTGGTTATTTGGTCTCTGGGGTATATTTCATAATGAACCAGTGTGGTCAGTTGATTATACAATGTATCAATAGGTGGAATGAAATATCACACACACACAAAGCGGTCAGGGTTTTTATTTGTATACTTTTGTTCAATTTTTTTCTTTTAATTTTTTATGTTTCACCCACTTGAAAAATAACCCTTGCCTTTTCTATATATTACTGTGTTTATCCCTAGTGTTTTTCTACTTTTGGGTCACACTTTGCATTAAAGTACACTTATAGATAATAAGTTAGTAACGGATTAATACATGTGATAAGCATTTACAGCCATCAGTAATATAGTTATAAATCATGGATGCAAACAGCCTACTGAATTGTGCTGGACATCAACAACTGATTAACCATTTATTAAAATATCATTTTGTGATGGTTTTGGTCACAGAGACCCCCTTGGGACTATCACCTGATGTGCTGAATTTGCCTCTGAGCCCATTTTCCCTGCCAGCTTGGGACTCCAGAACCCTGCATTGTTGAGCCAGACATGCTAGCCAGCTGCAAACACAGACCCAGGTTTGGTCCACACCCCCAAAGCTGCAGACTTTAACCAAAAACTGCTCAGTAGGTCACCTATCTCCAGACACCCAGTTCCCAATGGGATCCTAACCCCAAGTAAATCCGTTTTACTCTGTATATAGCATATACAGGGTAAACTCATAAATTGTCTGCCCTCTATAACACTTATAGAGAGATATGCACAGCTGTTTGCTCTCCCGGGTATTAATCACTTACTCTGGGTTAATAATAAACAAAAGTGATTTTATTAAATATAAAAAGTAGGACTTAAGTGGTTCCAAGTAATAACAGACAGAACAAAATAAGTTACCAAGAAAAATAAAACAAAACACACAAGTCTAATCCTAATACATTAAGAAACTGAATACAAGTACATCTCACCCTTGGAGATGTTCCAATAAGCTTCTTTTGCAGAGTAAACTTCTTCCTAGTCTAGGCCCAATACTTTCCCCTGGTACAATCCTTGTTAGTTCCAGCAGGCATCTTGGGTGAAAAGCAGGGGATTCCACATAACTGGGACCCCTTTGTTTTGTTCTACCCGCTTTTATAGCTTTGGCACAAGGCAGGAATCCTTTGTCTCTCTCTGGGTTCCCACTCCTCCTTCTAAATGGAAAAGCGCCAGGTTTAAGATGGATGCCAGTATCATGTGACATGGTCACATGTCCTGTGAGACCCCTAGTCCCCATTCTTCCAAGGCTGGCCAGCACTTAATTACTTTTCTTTATACCCAAGAAGTTTTTCAAGTAAACAAAGCCATTCACAACCAATTGTCCTAGTTAATGGGAGCCATCAAGATTCCAAGCCCAAGCCACTATTAATGGCCCACACTTTGTATAATTACAATAGGACTTCAGAGTAATACTTCATATTTCTAGTTTGATACTAGAATGATACATACATACAAATAGGATGAACACACTCAGGAGAACATAAGCTTTGTAATGATACCTTACAAGAGACCCTTTGCATAAACCGTATTCCAGTTACATTATATTCACACTTATAAACATATTTTTATAAAACATATGGAGTACAACATCACACACTTATTAACCCTTCATAAATAATAACTTGAATCTTATTGTAAAGTGTGATCTGTTTTTGTTTGACTAGTACATAAATCCTGCCTCCTTTGGTATGTAATCAGTCATATAGATGGGTATAATTATTTTTAATCTAGGCTTTAAATTGAACCCTTTCAGCTTTTAAATTTTTTTTATTTAAACCCATGTCTATACAAATCAGGTGAACAGTAGAATGTTTCTGAAGGTGGCTGTGGTGCTGTGCTTGATAGAATGCCAGATGTACAGATTTGCAGGGCACTCTAGCATTCATCAAGGTGTTTGGCCCAGCCTTGAGAGACCCATAGGGATGAAACAGTCATTTTGCACAGTCCTATTTGCAAAGTAATTTGTGCAAGGCTTTCTTGAGAGAGGCTTCTCAAGATGTACAGAGAATGAAATATATATTTGAGTTTCTGATTAATGTGCTAGGAAACATATCTTAGGTTCTGTTCCCTGGTGTGCTATTGATTTGTTGTGTAGCTTTGGAGGCAAATCCATTCACTACTCAGTAAAGTGGGGATCTGCCATTTTGGGATCAAAAGCGAAATACAAACGTAGAGTATTATTTATTTACTAGTAAACTGTTTTTTCTGAGTCTGCTGCTGGCAGTAGCTATCTGGCTGAAAAATAGAATCATTTATGTCATTCATGGAATAGCAGTCCAGTTTTAAAAGTCTTGTAAGCCAGTCCTCATCTGGGTTGAGAACCAATTTTAGGTATTAAAGAGTAAGAATTTCAGTGTTTTCTTTGGAGCAAGGACTGCCTACTACTGTGTTTCGACAGCACCTAGCACAATGGGCAATTCTTGGTTGCTCTTTAGGCATTACCTTAGATTAATGAAACATTTCTTCTAAATATGTATTTATTATTTTACTATTACAAGTTTTATAATAAAATGTTAGCACTATATTAATACAAAGATGACACACATGGTACCAGGACACACACACAAACGGGTAAGTAATGTGGCTTTTCCTAAATACAACTACATTAAACAGCAAAATCTTATCATCCATTTTCTGGATTTATATCGCCTCATCAATACCTATAGGTGTAATTAAGCCATAACAATAATGAAAGGGAATCACAGTAGCAGTTTGCCCATGTTAGATCAAGATAGACTACTTAGATATAGCCTGTAAACACCTTGAGGGCCACATTGCTGTCAGAACACGTGTTGTCTTGCTCGTTATCCCAAACAAGAACATATGGCTGACAGGAGGGAAGACCCACATCCTCAGAGAAGCGACTTGGAACAAGATAACTACTCATAGTAGAGTCATAATCTTTTAAATGCTCTTAAATTCATACTTCAGTGGGACTTGGCCTATCTCCAAAATGTGCTTGTGGGTTGAAGATAGCAAATGTTATTTTTAGCTCACTCTTCTTTCACTTACCTTCTCCATCTTGGGGGGGGTGGGGGGAAAGCGTGGGTTCCGTACAGCATATCGGAATGTGCATATGCCATGTCTGGGGACACTGATGGCAGTTCCTTCCATACTCACTAGATGGTGCTGTGTACAGGTCTTTAACGGCAGTCTTTCTTAAAGAAGCATCTCCAGCAGAACACAAGAGGTACCGTTTCAGCTTCCCAGCAGGGGATGTTGAAAGGATGGGTTAAGCAGTCCTATTTAATCAATTCTATGCCCCTTCCAGGACAAATAGTCAACCTGTGCCTCTCTGATCAGTTTTGATTAATTAAAAAGCTTTTGACCCCAGTAATTGGGCGTGTCTACCCATTTCATTCTGTCTTTTCCTTTGCAGTCTTATTTTTATATTCTGTCTCATGCTTTTTAGTCTCTTCTCACTCCATAATTCCTGTTCACTTCCATCATTTCTATGTTATATTTCCTAACTAATCTTTGGATAAATGATCTCCTTAGTCTCATCAGCATATCTTCCTTCCTTTTGCAAAAGGAAACCAATGTCCCACCTTCAAAGAGCCTGATGCTGCCAGTATCATCTCTGCATGTCTGAAGAAATGGATTCTCCTGTGAGGACAGGATTTCTCCTCCCTGCTTGCAGCCAATCCATTTGGATCACTGAGTCATGGAACCTGCAAAACCACAGGCTGCAGGAAAATCCCTGATGGAGTCAGGGACAATTCATACAGAAAGGTGTACTGAACAGCCTGGTGCTGCTCGAGTGTATTGATTAGCAAGGAGAAGGAAAGCACGGAGAGGTGGTGTGGTCTGGTGGATAAGACAGTGGATTGGAACTCTCAGATTTGGGCTCTATTCTTGACTTTGCTAGCCTGGGCAAGTCACACTCTCCTACTGCCCGGTTCCCCTCCCATCTCCTGTCTGTCTTGTCAACCTAAACTGTAAGAACTTTGGGGCAGGAACTCTTACTGCATGTTTGAACAGTGCCTAGCACAATGGAGTCCTAAGTGTATGTAATAATTCCCTTAAAACTGACCTCTCTGTGGATCCCCTAAAGCTGGCACTGATACTTTGCAGTGTGTACAGTATACAATGTATATGCATCAGTCTATGCAAACAGTGATTCCCTTTTTGATACACGTTATTGGATAGGTCCTCAAAGACACACAGATTTCTCCATATAAATAACCATATAAAACAACCTCACAGAATAACATATTGTGTAATAATAATAATAATAGTGCTCTGCACTTGTACGGATCCTTAAATGCAAGTCTTTCAAACCACTTTACAAAGAGCTAAAACAGTTTTCCAACACTTCTGTTAGGCAAAGAAGGGATGACAGAGATCTCCTTAGCCGCCTGCGAAACACAACAACCTTTTATCAGCACATAGTGACATGCGAAAGTGTAGGAATAGAACTGAAGAGCATACCCAACTGAAGCTGCAGAAGCTGTTTTGGTAGACCGAATGCAAGCATCAGAGCTGGAATTAATTGAGTACTGAGGTTAATATAACTATTCTTACAAGAATTATTGTGAGGTCTGTAGTGACCACAGGTGGTCAGTATCTTGGTTTAACAAGTCATCTGAAAGATGGAAGCTCCAGCACTGACTCAGGAAGGCAAAGTGCTACTTATGGAATCATCAACATTCCTTCCTGAAGCACTCTGAGTTTCCCATGGAGATCTGCTATCCAGATACCCACACAGCCTGGTTTGTGTGATTTGACAGCTTCGCAGCACAAGGTGAAATGGATCACAGTCTCTAGTGTTGTTTTCCCTCTCACCTGTCTTATTAATAACATGGTTTTCTTTATATATGTTGCTGGTTAGAATATTAGCCTACTTTAATAAAATAAAAATGGGTTAGAAGATAGGAAAACAGAAAAGAGAAAAAATAAAGGCAGAAGAGACTAAGAACACAAGGAAGGAAAGAGGAAAAAATAGCCATTAACGTGAATCCAGATCTCATTTTGCCTGATGGTACTATAATTTGTATGAGACTCTTCACAGCAGCCAGTTTCCAGTAGTGATCTGATTTGTTTGCTTTCTGCTAGAACAGCCTCTGCTTTCTGCTAGAGCAACCTCCTCTTTCTGGAAATTGGCATGAACTAAAACCCTGTGTCTGAATTCCTGTAAACTTTGGTAAAATACAGCTTTGAGTCTGTGAGCTTTGCGGCTCAAGGTCTAACTCTACTGATTTCAAGGTGTTAGGCTCCCTTCTTTGGACATGATTAAATATCAAGACTTCATCATGGTGTCCCCACTCACTAGATCTCCTTTGTCTAGGGACGGACTTCAGTGTCAGCTGGCCAGATCCATAGGTCGTGGTAGTGGTGGGGTGCAAAGTTGACCAGCTCTGCGCAGCGTCTGTCCTGCATAGCTTAAAAATTCCATTTCTGCAATATCATGAGCAGTTCACAACTCTCTTCCTCTCTAGTTCTATTCCCACAGAGTTTAAAGTGCCCCAAATTTGCATTCAGATATATCTGTCCTTCAGATAACTGAAAGCTGTACTTGTTGGGAGATGGATAATTTAGGTTTGATCTCATGCATCTTGATTTTCTGCCCATGGTCCCATCTGACTTTGGGGATAGCAAACCACAGCACTGCTCTGGGTTTGGTAGCAGTCATTTTGCCCATCTGTTAGTAAGCTACCCACCAAACCCAAGCTTCTCTCTTACTCTGTATCTTCCTGCATACATATATACATAATGTTGATTCAACTGGCAGATTTGGAGGCATGCTGATTGCTTGGTGTGTAATCGCTATGCAGCATCTTCCACTGGTGAATTTTCAGTGTGCACCAGTGAGCCCAGAATTGTCTCTCTAGATATACACAGACACACATACAAATATCCCTTTATTCACCACTAAAATGTAGCCATAGCCATCTATTCTGTAATAATACACTTTATATTTATGCTGTCTGGACCAAAGGTAACACTGTTTCTTCCAATACACATTGGAGTGGTTTCCATTACTGCTGTCTCCTTCACATTGGACAGATAAACTGAACACTGAGTAAAGGGCAGACCTATAAATCTGGAAGGTACTATAAAAACCTGGCTGCTTCCTCAACTGGTGTAAATTTGGTGTAGCTCCATTGATTTTGATGGAACTTTGCACATATACGCTGCTGAGGATTATTCCCTTATTATTATTATAATAACTATTTGCCTTATGTAGTACTCTGTATTCTCCTATTATGTTTTAGTTCTCTAGGTTTATACCTTCTGGCAATATACTAGCTCTCTCTCTCTCTCCCTTCTCCTCCCCCCTCTCTTCCCCCCCCCCCCACGCACCAAAGTATTTTAATTAAAGATTAACTAAACCATGTTTTGGAGCAAAATGAAAATAAAGAATTATAAATAGCACAGAAAAACACCCTAGAAAGCTATTTCTCAGGATCCATAATGGTAAACGATAAAACTGCCTAAATAAGGTGATAATTTAATTAAGTATATACTGAGGTGGAAAATCCCTGTGGAAACATAAAACCTGCAATACTGTCTTATTTAAAACTACTGTGAAACTAATGTAAAAGGAAAGGGGAATAATGTTTAAATAAAGACTGAGCAATATGCTTTCTGCTGAGAATGTAAACCCAAACCTAGGTAGGATTTGTATACATTACAAATGAAATTATTCTGTGTTGTATCTGCCTTAGTGTTTTATACTGCTGTCCATCACCATAGTGGCAGAGTGCCTTACAGACAAATGAAATAGCAATAGTGAAGTCCTTAGGACATCAGTCTTTTCAGGGTCAAAACACTGCTTGGGATAGGGTTTGTTGGTTTGTTTGTTTTTGGTTGGTAGGGGCTTAGTGATAAAAGGGGGTGTCATTGCTGTGAGTTTCATTCTTATGATGGGAAGCTTTTTCGAATTCACCATCAGTGTGAGATTGCCTTATCCAGGGTACGGGGTAAGGCTTTAGGATTATGGGGTGTAACATATCTATAGTAACATCCCAGTCCTGACCCTTCTAGGTGTGTGATAGCGGGCCAGAACTACATGGCTCAACAAGCTGCAGACTCTGAGGGCTGGCTTTGTATTATACTATGCAGGTAGCAAAGCTTGCCTCAACCTCAGGAATGGAGTATGATGGGGTGGTGGAGATGATGATGGGTACTGTGGAGGATGATGGATGGATGAGGTAGTCACACTCCAATATTCAGCTGAGTAAAATCATATAGATAAACTGTACATGCAGGTGTCCCGAGCTGACAGCTCTGAAATGGTGATTTCTTGCCCCCATGATAAATGAAGCAAGGGGACAAGCAGGCAGAACCACTCTTTCTACTCTTCAAATATCTCTTTGAAAGGTAAGTGTTCAGGATTCTAGTCCTTGTTCACTTTTTCCTCCTCCCACCCAGTTACTGCAGCCCCTAAGCTGTGTTTACCTCTGTGTCCTAAGCATGTGGAAAGAGGGGAGCCAGAATCTGTGGAGGGCTTCTTGTGGAACAGAGATTTCATAGCATCATAGAACTATAGGATTGGAAGGGACCACAGGTGTCATGTAGTCTAACCCCTTGCCAAGATGCAGGATCTGTTGTATCTAAACCATCCAAGACAGACAGCCATCCCCAGCCTCTTTTTGAAAACCTCCAGTGAAGGCGTTTCCATAACCTCCCTAGGCAGTCTGTTCCATTGTCCTTCTGTTCGTACAGTTAGGACGTTTTTCCTGAGATTTAATCTAAATCTGCTCTGCTGTAATTTGAACACATTGCCTCTTATCCTGCCTTTTGTGACAAGAGAGAACAACTTTTCCCCATCTTTTTTTCTGGCAGCCTTTCAAGTATTTGAAGACTGCTATCATGTCCCCGCCTTTATCTCCTCTTTTTTTCAAACTAAATGTATCCAGTTCCTTCAGCTTTTGCTCGTATGGCTTGCATTCCATCCCATTTGTCATCTTTGTCGGTCGCCTCTGGATCCTTTCCAGTTTCTCTACATTCTTTCTATACATTGGTGACCAAAATTGGACATAGTACTCTAATTGAGTAATTAACTGAGTAGAGCAGTACTATCACCTCCCATGACCCTCATGCTGAGCCTCCACTAATGGAACCCAAAATTGAATTGCATTGCAGTTCATGTACATAGGGCACCTGTTCCCACTGCAGCCGCTCAGAATCCTTCTCATTTTCTATACCAGGCTTTAGAAGCCTCAGGGCAGGTCAGCCCAATGCAAAGCCTAGTTACGTGATGCTAAAGAGCTTTGGTGTCCCTCATTAACTCATAACTGTTCCTGAGATCTTGGCCTGTACCTTAAAGTCACATTCTGCCCTCAGTTACAACCATGTAATTTAATGAAAAATGTAGCCCTTTTAGCATCGCCATAAGCCTTTTAGATCTTGCACCCTAGTAATAATTATAGCTTGCATAATTATTTATTTAGTTATTAGCATTTGAATTGTGGTAGCCACTAGATGATCCAAGCAGGCACTCAGGCCCCATTTTGCTAGATGCTGTAGACACACCATAAAAAGACAGCCACTGTCTTTAAGAGCTTACAGTCTAAGTAATTGCATAGTGATTTTCATGACAAAGCAACTTGGAGGTTCACAAAGCAGATCATAATATTCTCTCTATCTTTTGCACATACACACTCATCAATTCATCTACCGCTAAAATGCACTTACTCCATGGAATAGAAAACAGCATCTATTAATATCATGCAGCAGTTTAGAATGTAAAGTTAATTCTGTATCCTGTTGAAACTGCAGGGGGGTTAGGCATGAGGAATGTAATAGGCATGCAGTGTAATCCTTGTAGGGGGGTGTCCTTGTAATTCCTTGTCCTGAAGCCCACTGTCTGGATCACTTCAACTGAAAAAAAACCCACTTCAGAATGAAAAATAAGCAGCATTCTCTTCTTAGAAATGTCTTATCAAAGTCTGGTATTTTTGCAGTCGGCCAAGTAGCCAAGCATGACTACCATTCAAAGGCATTACAGAATCCTCTACTTTGTTTAGTGCTTAAATCCCTAGTTAACCAAAGTAGGGAATGAACATCATAATGGCACAGCAACCATTGATGAAACAGGTTACCATCAATTCTCCATTTTGTGCAATCCAAAATTTAAATTGCTTTCTTGTGTTGATATTACAATGAAACCAGAGTGCAGTGCCATAAAATCAGCATTCAATATCTGTAGATTATATACAATCTATCAACTTCAAGCACAGTGTGCTACACATAATTAAGATTTTGTAATGGTTATTTTTAGTAAAAGTCACGGACAGGTCACAGGCAATATACACTAATGCACGGAAGCTGTGACCTGTCTGTGACTTTTGCTGCTGCGGCTCCATGGTGGGAGCTGCAGAGTGACCATAATTCCCAAAGAGAAAACGGGACACTCCAGCCGCTTGTCCAGCGTGTCCCCCTCCCGCAGCTTAAGGCTGTTGCCTGTCACTGGAACCCTAAGGAGGGCCCCCTCAGGAGTCTGTCACCTGTGGGTGGAACTTTGCAGGGGGCCCCCTGTCACTTGTCTCTTCTCTTGTCTGTCGCTGGAACCCTGCCCGGGCCCCACTGGCTGTCAGCTCCAGAGTCCTGCAGCCCCTGGGGCTGAAGTAGAGAATGTCATGGAGGTCTCTGAAAGTCAGAGATTCCTCCGTGACACAAACATAGCCTTACACATAATAAAAATCAGGTGTGAATTGGGAGGATTTAGCTAGCTATGTAAGGAGACTTAATCTGAGTGTGGTGCAACCCAAAAACCCTTTATGCCAACTGGCTTACAAGAACATCCTGATTCTGATATGTGCATTCTGATTCACCAAAGAATGTCCTCTGAGCTTTTAAATGAAAGCCAGGGCCACACTGGTCATAAATATCATTGTAAAACATATGTGCAGATATGTGTAAGGCCGTGGTTTTCAACCTTTTTTCATTTGCGGACCCATACAAACTTTTGAATGGAGGTGCGGATCCTTTTGGAAATCTTAGAGATAGTCTGTGTATTCTTAGGGGTCCATGGACCACAGGTTGAAAACCACTATTCTATGGTAACAACAACCTTTTGCAGACCTCTTAGACAAGGTCTGCGGACTACAGGTTGAAAACCACTGTTGTAAGGAATTGTGTGTGTATATACTGAAATATAAAGTATGAGTCACCAATAGAGGTGAAGAAACAGGTTTTCTGTCACACAAAAGGTGTTGATTCACCTGTCTCTCTGTTGGCATGTCAATTCAGCACTGTAAGCTAACACAATGGATACCCATTTGCCTACAAAGTCAGTGAAGAAATGCGAAGTCAACAGGGCAGCAGCACATAGGAAAAACAATTCACGTGAGGGTATTGTGTCTGAGTGCAGACAATGAACTTTGAGGACATAAGTAGAAGGCAAAGGACACACCTCCCCCGTGCTCCCCAAGATGTAAATGGGAAGTGTTTAAATTCATGAAAACGGGGTCTCAGCCGACCTTGGTTGGAAAAGCTGCAGAGGACTTTGGGAGCAAGATAAACTTCTTTAGACAGGAGGTTAACCTGTCAGTTAACTTTAGTCTCTAGACATGTTATGAATATGTTTAATATGTAACCATTTGTTTCCAATATGCTTACTCACTGTCACTTGAATATTTGGTAATAAACTTACCCATGTTTTCACTATAAATATAGCTAAGTGCTGTGATATTAAACTAAGTGCTGAGCCTGAGCTGAATCATACAGGTTGGTGTGTATTCAGTTCCTGTGGGGACAGCAGACCAGGTTTTCTCTGAGTGTTCAGTGGATAAGGGTCTGTTCTACAGGGGAACTCTTCAAATGGTTCTGGGGACCTGAGTGCACCAATTGTTAAACTGCAAGGCAAAGTGAGGGCTGGCATAACCCAAGGGAGAGTGCTTGGGTCACTAACAGGCTGGTGGTGTCAGGGAGCTGACACTCAGTTAAGACAAGGAAGTCTCCCGCATGCTGGAGGCAGAGGGTTAACAAAGTGACTTTCAGTTCCGGGTACCCTGAGAACCCTCGCACACAGTTCCTCCTGTCTGTCTGGGGGATGGCTCTTTTTCGCCTAAAGTCAATGGTTCTCAATCTGCGGCTCGCAGGCAGCTTGCGGCCTAATCAGCACATAGCTGCAGCCCATGTGATATCCTCAGGACCATACAGGTAGTGTATATATTGTGTGGATGTTGGCCACATAACACAGAGAGTTCCATATGCAGCCTACAGTGGTAAATAGGTTGAGAACCACTGCCTTAAGTACTAGTGTTCCTGTTGTATACAGACCCCAAAGCTCCCAGATTGAGTCTTGTTTTCAGTAATGTGCAGATAGGCAAGGATAGTTGAGTGGTTTGGGTGCTAATTTTGGACTTGAACACCCAATTTCAATTCCCTATTCTGCCACAGAGTTCCTGGGGGGCCTTGAGCAAGTCCCTTAGTCTTTCTGCCTCAGTTCCCCATCTATAAAATGGGGATAAATAGTACTTCCCTCCTCATGAGTGTTGTGAGGAGAAATGTGAGACTGTGAGGTGTTCAGATACTGTGATAATGGGGCCATGTAACTTACTTAGACACATTTGGCTATGTCAACCCAGAATGGGGAGACTCATGTCATTGCTAAAGGGCATGTTCCTCCCTAATCATCACCTTGATTTTGCTTTGACTTCTTTCCCCATTCTTGTTAATAGCACACACTGAGCAACAGTAGCCTTCCATACAAACCAGCTTGACTAAAGGATAATCTTGGAGCTAACATCATGCTGATTGCCCTTTTCGGAACCTTTTCTAATTCCAATATATCTTTTTTGAAATGGGGCAACCACATCTGCATGCAGTATTCAAGATGAGTGTACCCTGGATTTATATAGAGGCAATATGATATTTTCTATCTTACTATATATCCCTTTCTTAATAATTCCCAACATTCTGTTAGCTTTTTTGACTGCTGCTGCACATTGAGTGGATGTTTTCAGAGAACTATCCACAGTGACTCCAAGATCTTTCTTGAGTGGTAACAGCTAATTTACACCATCATTTTATATGTATAGTTAGGATTATGTTTTCCAATGTGCATTACTTTACATTTATCAACATTGAATTTCATCTGCCATTTTGTTGCCCAGTCACCCAGTTTTGAGAGATTCTTTTGTAGCTCTTCGCAGTATGCCTGGGACTTAACTATCTCAAGTAGTTTTGTATCATCTGCAAATTTTGCCACCTCACTGTTTACCCCTTTTTCCAGATCATTTATGAATATGTTGAATAGGACTGGACCCAGTACAGTACTGGGGGATACCACTACTTACCTCTCTCCATTCTGAAAACTGACCATTTATTCCTACCCTTTGTTTCCTATCTTTTACCCAGTTACCAATCCATGAGAGGAGCATCCATCTTATCCCAATGCAGCTTACTTTGCTTAAGAGCCTTTGGTGAGGGACCTTGTCAAAGGCTTTCTGAAAATCTAAGTAGACTATATCCATTGGATTTCACCCTTGTCCACATGCTTGTTGAACCCCCTCAAATAATTCTAATAGATTGGTGAGACATAATTTTCCTTTACAAAAAACATGTTGACTCTATTGAATAGTACCAGACCTAGAACTGACCCCTGTGGGGCCCCACTAGATACATTCCCTACCAGTTTGCCAGTTAACCATTGATATCTGCTCTTTTTGAGTGTGGTCCTTCGAACAGTTTAGCACCAACCCTACAGTAATTTCATCCAGACTACATTTACCACCTTGCTTATGAGAGTATCATGAGGGACTGTATCAAAAGCCTTACTAAAAATCAATATATATCATGTCTCCTGCTTCCCCTCATCTATTAGGCCAGTAACCCTGTCAAAGAAGAAAATTAGATTGGTATGGCATGATTCATTTTTTGACAAATCCATATTGTGTATTCCTTATAACCCTGTAATCCTGTAGATACTTACAAAATGATTGTTTAATCATTTTTATCTTTCCAGGTATTGAAACTAGGCTGACCAGTCTATAATTCCCAGGGTCCTCTTTGTTCGCTTTTTAAAGATAGCTACCGTGTTTGTCCTTCTCCGCTCCTCTGGGACCTCCCCAACTACCCTTGACTCCATGAGTTCTGGAAGATAATTGCTAACAGTTCTGAGATTGCTTCAGCTAGTTCCTTAAGGAATCTAGGATGTATTTCATCAACATACCTAAATATTCTTTAAATGGTTCTTTCCCTATTTTGGCTTGCATTCCCTCCACCTTGTTAATATTAATTGTTTTGAGTACCTGGTCACCATTAACCTTTTTAGTGGTGGCTGAAGAAAATACGTATTAAACACCTCAGTCGTCTTGATGTCATCAGTTATTAGCACTCCTTCCCTGCTAAGTAGAGGACCTAAAGTTTCCTTTGTCTTTCTCTTCCTCCCAATGTGTTTAAAGAACCTCTTCTTGCTACCTTTTATGTCCCTTGCTAGGTGAAACACATGTTCTGTCTTAGCCTTTTCCTAATTAGCCTAATAGCTGAATTGTAAAAATATCTGTGTTGGGTATGAAGCTTAAAGGAGGGCAAAAAGTTGTTCTCTGATGCCATTTAACTTAGCGTTAGTATTTACAATTTGTATTACAGTAGGATTTTTAGCTCTCAACAGAAATTGGAGCCCCATTATACTAGACAAAACATACAGTGAGTCCCTGCCCCTATTTACAATGTAAATCAACAAGACAAAGGCAGCAGTAGGGTCACCGGATGTTCCAATATTTGGGGCTTTGCCTTATACAGGTGCCTATTGGGACGGGGGTAATTTTTCACACTTGCTGTCTGGTCACCCTAGGTGGCAGGGAGGGGAAATTCTGTCAAGAAATGGGAAGCTGAGAACAGAACTCACATCTCCACATTCCCAGACAAGTGCCTTTGTGAACAAAGCTTCCTCTCCAAACCTTCCAGCTATGAGTATGCCATCACTAGTTTAAAAGGGATAACCACAGTGCAGTTACATTGTAATGGGAATGTAACTACAATTTAATGACACACGGTATTATAAAGCATAACTGACATTGCTTGTGTCTAAGGACTAATGTTCTTTTTACTATTTTAGTTTCCCAGCCAAATGTGCTATTGATGTAATTTACATAAAAAGGTGAACTTCTGTTCTCTTATAATTTGTGTAAATTTAGAGTAATTCCAAAGTAAGGATTAAAGCAGATAGCTGTTCAGGATTTGACCCACAATCATGTGAGTTTTATACTTGTGTATATTTTTTAATTTGGAAAATATTTCCATTTTGTCTTCATTATATTTATATTATATGTTTAGATACCTCTATTGATGTGCATGACACTTCTGACCCCTTGTCTATTTGCCTGCTTTGCAGTAATGCACACTCATGCCAATTGCTCTAGCCTTAGACTTTAATTTGTTTGGCTCTGATTTACGCTGTCCCCTCTCAGAATAGTTCAGAATAACTGGGGGTTTTTTCATGGAAACAAGAATGTTTTATTACTTGACTTCTTCTTTTGCTCCTGAACTATTATTATACCAGGGCTTTTTTTTTCTACATTGATATATAATTCTATACAAGCTCTTAAGGGCATTAAATCAGTGAAATATACTAATTATAATTAATAAACCTTTGGAGATTTCCTTTTAGATCTAATTATAGAAATTGTGTTTTGACACAAATGAGTCCATTAAAGAATAGGAAAGTAGGTTAAATTCAGCTCAAAAGGAAACCAAGTTCAACCTAATCTATGGGGAGAGCAGGTGTTGCCTGAGCAATAGGAATGCAACCTTCCCTATCACACCCAACCAATGTACATCTTCCCTGAACTGGAGATACCATTTTGAAGGTGGTTCATTCTCTATCACTCATTTAGTTCTGGGCTTCTCTTCTGAGGCTAACAAGAAGGGTACCAGTCATGACAGCGTTTTTACGATGTAGCCCTCTGTGAGGTAATAGGTTAAAAACACCCATTCATTTCACTTAAACCCTTGTACAGCAATTGAGCGGCAAAGACAGCTGCAGCGGCACAGGAGCCAGCGAACAGAGCTGTAAACAAGGGAGTTTGAGTGGGAGTTTGCAAGGGGAGTTTCGGGAGAAGATTGAGAGCCAGGCAGAGGAACAGATGGGCTGGTGAAGGACAAATAGAGCTCAGGAACAGGTTTGCAGAGTTGGAAAATGAAGAAGGGGCACATCAGGTGGTCACTGAAGGTGAGAAGGCAAGGAAGAAGAGAAGAGCAGCTAGTCCTTTCGGAAGAGGGGAAGAGTCAATGGAGATAACACCAAATATGAGCCCCAGGAGGATACAGGATGGGTTGTAGAGGATTGAAAGGGACAATAGGAATCGAGAGGACTTGCAGCCAGAGGGAACAGGGGATAGACATGAGAATTGCACCATCACCAGGAAAAGGCAGGTCTACATGATTGGGGACTCCTTACTGAGAAGAATAGACAGTCCAGTAACCAGAGCTGATCCAGAGGACAGAAGGCTGTGCTGTCTACCAGGTGCTAAGATACAGGATGTGGACCTGAGGCTGAAGAGGATCCTAAAGGGAGTGGGAAAGAATCCACAGATTGTCCTACATGTGGGAACAAATGATACGGCTAGATTCCCACTGGAACGTATCAAGGGAGACTATGCCAGGCTGGGGACGACGCTTAAGGAAATCGAGGCTCAGGTGATCTTCAGTGGGATTCTGCCTCTTCTGAGAGAAGGGCAACAAAGGTGTGACAAGAGTATGATGATCAACAGATGGCTCAGGCAGTGGTGCTATAAGGAGGGCTTTGGGATGTATGGCCACTGGGAAGCATTCATGTTCTCTTGGGATGGACTTCACTTGAGTAGGGAGGGAAATAGACTTCTAAGATGGAGGCTGGCACAACTGATCAAGAGAGCTTTAAACTAGGAATCTGGGGGAGATGGTTGGGAGATGTCCAGGTAATCTCCACGCCGGATTTTTAACATTCATTTAACAAGGAAAAAGTAGTAAGAAAGGATACAGACATGGGTAGGAGAATGGACATAAGGAGGAAGGGCAGTGTGGATACCAGTCTAATAGGTGATACTGGCGGTAGAATGTCTTTGCCTAATCGGGTAAAGAATGTGAGAGAAGCCAAACAGCAAAAATTAAGATGTTTATACACTAATGCAAGGAGCCTAGGTAACAAAATGGAAGAACTAGAACTACTGGTGCAGGAAGTGAAACCAGATATTATAGGGATAACAGAAACATGGTGGAATAATAGTCATGACTGGACTACAGGTATTGAAGGGTATGTGCTGTTTAAGAAGGACAGAAATAAAGGCAAAGGTGGTGGAGTAGCATTGTATATCAATGATGAGGTAGACTGTAAAGAAATAAGGGAAGAATTGGGGAAGAAAGCTACTAGAGCTTGCCCTGGGATAGTGCTTGGGGTATGCTATAGACCACTGGGATCCAATTTGGATATGAATGGAGACCTCTTTAATATTTTTAATGAAGTAAATACTAATGGGAATTGTGTGATCATGGGAGACTTTAACTTCCCAGACATAGCCTGGAGGACAAGTGCTAGTAATAATAAGAGGGCTCAGATTTTCCTGGATACAATAGCTGATGGATTCCTTAACCAAGTAGTTGCTGAACCAACAAGAGGGGATGCCATTTTAGATCTGGTTTTAGTAAGTAGTGAGGACCTCAGAAGAAATGGTTGTAGGGGACAACCTTGGTTTGAGTGATCATGAGCTAATTTAGTTCAAACTAAATGGAAGGATAAACAAAAATAGATCTGTGACTAGGGTTTTTGATTCCCAAAGGGCTAACTTTAAAAAATTACAGAAATTAGTTAGGGACGTGGATTGGACTGAAGAATTTCGGATCTAAAGGCAGAGGAGGCCTGGAGTTACTTCAAGTCAAGGTTGCAGAAACTATCAGAAGCCTGCATCCCAAGAAAGGGAAAAAAACTCATAGGCAGGAGTTGTAGACCAAGCTGGATGAGCAAGCATCTCAGAGAGGTGATTAAGAAAAAGCAGAAAGCCTACAAGGAGTGGAAGATGGGAGGGATCAGCAAGGAAAGCTTCCTTATTGAGGTCAGAACATGTAGGGATAAAGTGAGAGAGGCCAAAAGCCATGTAGAGTTGGACCTTGCAAAGGGAATTGAAACCAATAGTAAAAGGTTCTTTTGTCATATAAATAAGAAAACAAAGAAGGAAGCAGTGAGACAGCTAAACACTGAGAATGGAGTGGAGATTAAGGATAATCTAGGCATGGCCCAATATCTAAACAAATACTTTGCCTCAGTGCTTAATGAGGCTAATGGGGAGCTTAGGGATAATGGTAGGATGACAAATGGGAATGAGGATATGGAGGTTGATATTACCACATCTGAGATAGAAGCCAAACTCAAATAGTTTAATGGGACTAAATCAGGGGCCCCAGATAATCTTCATCCCAGAATATTAAAGGAATTGGCACATGAAATTGCAAGCCCATTAGCAAGAATTTTTAATGAATCTGTAAACTCGGGGGTTGTACCATATGACTGGAGAATTGCTAACATAGTTCCTATTTTTAAGAAAGGAAAAAAAAGTGATCCGGGTAACTACAGGCCTGTTAGTTTGACATCTGTAGTATGCAAGGTCTTGGAAAAAATTTTGAAGGAGAAAGTAGTAAAGGACATTAAGGTCACAGGTAATTGGGATAAAACACAACATGATTTTACAAAAGGTAGATTGTGCCGAACCAACCTGATCTCCTTCTTTGAGAATGTCAAGTTTCCTTCCCCACTCTGAAATCTAGGGTACAGATGTGGGGACCTGCATGAAAAACCCCCTAAGCTTATTTTTACCAGCTTAGGTTAAAACTACCCCAAGGTACAAACTATTTTACCCTTTGTCCCTGGACTTTATTGCTGCCACGACCAAGCGTCTAACAAATATAACAGGGAAAGAGCCCACTTGGAAACGTCTTTTCCCCCCAGAAATCCCCCCAAGCCCTACACCCCCTTTCCTGGGGAAAGCTTGATAAAAATCATCATCAATTTGCATAGGTGAACACAGACCCAAACCCTTGGATCTTAAGAACAATGAAAAAGCAATCAAGTTCTTTAAAAGAAGAATTTTAATTGAAGAAAAAGTAAAAGAATCACCTCTGTAAAATCAGGATGGTAAATACCTTACAGGGTAATCAGATTCAAAACATAGAGAATCCCTCTAGGCAAAACCTTAAGTTACAAAAAGACACAAAAACAGGAATATACATTTCATTCAGCACAACTTATTTAATCAGCCATTTAAACAAAACAGAATCTAACGCATATCTAACTAGATTGCTTATTAACCCTTTACAGGAGTTCTGACCTGCATTCCTGCTCTAGTCCCGGCAAAAACAACACAGACAGAGAGAACCCTTTGTTTCCCCCCCCCCCCCTCAGCTTTGAAGTATCTTGTCTCCTCATTGGTCATTTTGGTCAGATGCCAGTGAGGTTGTCTTAGCTTCTTAACCTTTTACAGGTGAAAGGGTTTTTCCTCTGGTCAGGAGGGATTTAAAGGTGTTTACCCTTCCCTTTATATTTATGACAGAAAAGGTAACAGATTTTTTAGACAAAGGAAACGCAGTGGATCTAATTTACCTCAATTTCAGTAAGGCATTTGATATGGTTCCACATGGGGAATTATTAGCTAAATTGGAAAAGATGGGCATCAATATGAAAATTGAAAGGTGGATAAGGAATTGGTTAAAGGGGAGACTACAGTGGGTCATACTGAAAGGTGAACTGTCAGGCTGGAAGGAAGTTACTAGTGGAGTTCCTCAGGGATTGGTTTTTGGACCAATCTTATTTAATCTTTTTATTACTGACCTTGGCACAAAAAGTGGGAATGTGCTAATAAAGTTTGCGGATGACACAAAGCTGGGAGGTATTGCCAATACAGAGAGGGACCGGGATATCAGACAGGAAGATCTGGATGACCTTGTAAACTGGAGTAATAGTAATAGGATGAAATTTAATAGTGAAAAGTGCAAGGTCATGCATTTAGGGATTAATAACAAGATTTTTTTGTTATAAACTGGGGACACATCACTTGGAATTAACAGAGGAGGAGAAGGACCTCAGAGTATTGGTTGATCAAAGGATGACTATGAGCTGCCAATATGATACGGCTGTGAAAAAAGCTAATGCAAATATATTTTTAAAGATATGCTCTGGTACAGCCAGATATTGAGCTAGATACAGGAATCACTGAGTGAAATTCTGTGGCCTGTGTTGTTCAGGAGTTCAGACTAGATTAGTGGGTTTCAGACTGTGGGTTGCGACCCAGTACTGGGTTGTGGAATGTAAGGCACTGGGTCGTGGCAGCGCTGGGCAGCACCGCCGACCGGGCCCTTAAAAGTCCCATTGGCAGTGCTGCCCAGCTAAGTCAGGATAGTCCCTACCTGTTCCGACACCGCGCTGTGCCCCGGAAGTGGCCAGCCGCAGGTCTGGCTCCTAGGCGGGGGGGCCATGGGGTGCCGCACTCTGCCCCCACCCCGAGCACCAGCTCTGCACTCGGCCAATGGGAGCTGGGGCGGGGGGGGGTGCCTAAGGGTGAGAGCCGCATGGAGCCACTTGCATGCCTCTGCCTGGGAGCCGGACCTGCTGCTGGCTGCTTCCGGGGCACAGTGCGGTCCACAGTGCCAGGACAGATGGGAAGCCTGCCTCTGCACCCCAGCTGCGCCGCTGACCGGGAGCTGCCAGAGGTAAGACCACGCCCCAACCTCACACCCCAACCTCCTGCCCCAGCCCTGAGCCTCCCCAAACCCGGAGCCCCTTCCTGCACCCCAAATCCCTCATTCCTGGCCCCACCCTAAAGCGTGCAACCCCAGCCCTGATCCCCCCCAAAAACCTGGAGCCCCCTCCTGCACCCAAACCCCTCATTCCCAGCCTAGAGCCCTGACGCCCTCCCACACTCCAGCCCAGAGCCCCCTCCCACACTCTGAACCCCTCATTCCTGGTGTCACCCCTGCACCCCAACCCTCTGCCCCAGCCCTGAGCCCCTCCCACAACCCAAATCCCTCATCCCCAGTTCTGATGGGTCAAGGGTAATCAACAATTTTCTTTAACGGGGTCGCCAGAAAAAAAGCTTGAAAGCCATTGGACTACATTACAATGGTTCTTCCTGACCATAAAATCTGACTCTTCCAAAGGTTCAGGACAAATGAATGCAATATTAGAAAAACAAGATGACATAATGAGTATATACAATGTGGCCTGTGCTCATGGAAACCTATACATTTATTTAAAAATCAATAGGATAGATTTAAAATAAAACATAAAATATTATGAGGAAGGGTCTTTATAAATGGTGACATTTTCAGAAGCTTTCAGCCTTAACCCATCTCTTATTTTATTAAAGTAGATGGAAAAACTCCTGTTGACTTGTATGGGGGGAGAGTAAGGCCAATGCTTTTGAAAATCCCACCCAGATTGTATTGAAAATCTCAGAGAGGGGTGCAACACCTGAGCCTTTCTTTTCTAATTCCATTACGCCCCTCAGTTGTAAACAGTACCCTCATCTGTGAAAATGAACTACTGAGAATGCACTTACTATATTAAAAAAAAAAGACACTTAATAGTATGTGGCCGTATACATACAGAAATATGAACTACCCCTAAGTCCTGGTCTATCCTGGGGTGGGGATCAATCTAAGTTACGCAACTTCAGCTACGTGAATAACGTAGCTGAAGTCGACGTACTTAGACCTACTCACCGTGGTGTCTTCACTATGGTGTGTTGACGGCTGCCACTCCCCTGTCGACTCTGCCTGCGCCTCTCACAGCGCTAGAGTACAGGAGTTGATGGGAGAGGGCTCGGGGGTCCATTTATCGCATCTAGACTAGACGCAATAAATCGACTCCCACTGGATCGATTGCTGCCCGCCAATCCAGCGGGTAGTGTAGACATACCCTAAGGAATGAAACTCATAGCTTTCAGCAGCATAATCCTAGGCTACTTAGGGACCTACTGGAGGATCCACACCAACTCAGCTACTGAGAGTTCTGATTTTAAACTGGTAGTACACATAACAAAAGCCAATAGGTTATTGTGTAAGCACTTTGCACCAGTGCTGCTTTGTTGTAGGGTTGTTAATGAAACCTGGGATGCTGGCAGCAATGATTTATGTTCCTTAAGTAAACCAGTACTGAAATATTTTGAAAACCAAATAACAAAATCAATTTGCAGATTAGTGAATTACTTGGACTGTGCAAACAGGTTTAAAACATCAATTAAAATCTTTTTAGCCCACCACCCCATCTTTTTCGCTACTTTTGGCTCCCTCTTGTCTACCTCAACAATCAGAAATTTACTGTAATCACTTTCAAAGGCCTTCACAATTTAGCTCATTCTGCCTAGCCATCATATTATCTTGTTGTAAGGTCAGCTTCCCGATCTCACTGTGTCAGTGAAACCATGCTCAGTCGTCTGTTTCTCCCAGGCATATTGTCATGTCTTCTACCATCTTACCCCATGCCAGTAGGAAAACCTACTTGTCAAAATGCGCAAACCCATCACATTACCCACCTTCAAAACCCTCTTTAAAACCTACTTCTACAGTGATAACTACAGAAAAGTGATAAGAGCCGATAGAAAGGTAGAGACCCGTTATTGCTGCTACCTCTTGACTTACTATGTCCACTAATTGCACATGGAGCTGGTTTATACATAAACATCCTGTTGTTGCTATTTCCTCCTCCTCCTTCTGCCTTCTTGTTTGTTTCATCCACCTGTGAAATTGTAAGCTCCTTGGGGCAGAGACTGCCATTTACCATATACTTGTGTTAGGCACTGTTCAGTGGGATCCTGATCTGGTATAAGAGTCAGATTTACAAAGATATTTGGGCACCTAAGCAATTTTTGTAAATCCAATAGGTGCCTATCTGCAGCTTTAGGTGCCTAAATACCCTTGTCAGTCTTCCCCAGGCCTGTAGGTGCTGACATAATATAGGTATTTTAAAAAGTTGGTAACACCATTTGTCAAGGTTCCTTCCCCACTCTGAACTCTAGGGTACAGATGTGGGGACCTGCATGAAAAGCCCCCCAAGCTTACTTTTACCAGCTTAGGTTAAAACTTCCCCAGGGTACAAACTATTTTACCCTTTGCCCTTGGACTTCCACTGCCACCACCAAACGTTTATCTGGGTTTATTGGGAAAACGTTGTTTGGAAACGTCTTTCCCCCCAAAATCCTCCCAACCCTTGCACCCCACTTCCTGGGAAAGGTTTGGTAAAAATCCTCACCAATTTGCATAGGTGAACACAGACCCAAACGCTTGGGTCTTAGAACAATGAAAAAAGCATTCAGTTCTTGAAAAGAAACATTTTAATAGAAGAAACAGTAAAAAGAATCACCTCTGTAAAATCAGGATGGTAGGTACCTTACAGGGTAATTAGATTCAAAACATAGAGAATCCCTCTAGGCAAAACCTTAAGTTACAAGAAAGACACACAGACAGGAATATTCATTCTATTCAGCACAACTTAATTTCTCAGCCATTTAAAGAAATCATAACTTAACGCATATCTAGCTAGATTACTTACTAAGTTCTAAGACTCCATTCCTGTTCTGTCCCTGCCAAAAGCATCACACAGACAGACACAGACCCTTTGTTTTTCTCCCTCCTCCCAGCTTTTGAAAGTATCTTGTCTCCTCATTGGTCATTTTGGTCAGGTGCCAGCGAGGTTATCCTAGCTTCTTAACCCTTTACAGGTGAAAGGATTTTTCCTCTGGCCAGGAGGGATTTTAAAGATGTTCACCCTTCCCTTTATATTTATGACACCATTCATTCTCCCATTAATTTTAATAAGGCCCATTTGTTCATTATGTTTCCATGCTATTTGAGCCTATTTATTGCATGTATTATAGCTGGTGTGGTAGTGATATTTTCGTGGCAGTTGCCTCAGTGTGCCTATGGTAAACCTGTTAAAGTCTATAATAACTTTCTGAAATGTTTCCTATAAGGCTAAAATTTTTCCACAATTGAAGGTGAACTCGTCTGGCAAATTTGATTAGCAGTTTTTGAATGAGAGGATTATAACCGCCCCGTTCCGTCCCAGGCCCTGCTTCCACCCCATCCCTTCTCCCAAGCCCCTGCCTCTTTTCACCCCTTCCCTGCTCCTCTCCCTCCCCCTCAGCATCTCCTGCATGCTGTGATCAGCTGTTTTGCGGCATGCAAGAGGTGCTGGGGGGACGGGGAGGAGTTGAGCGGATGGATGGGAGGCATTGCGGGGGATGGGAGGGAGCTGGCTGCCCATGGTCGCTAAGCACCCACTAAGTTTTTTCCATTGGTGCTCCAGCCACCCACGGAGTCAGCGCCTGTGATTATGAGACACTCAGTAATAGAGGTCATAAATACCTAAGGCAGTAAATCCTATTTTTGTCCCACAGGCCATCTGACTAAATAACTGAAACCCTGAGAGATAACAAGATTCAGAGAGAGGCAAATATATTCAGTTTCATGTAGCCATCTCAATTTAGATCTATTGTCTGATAATGTGTGGAAAATGTCCATGTTACTGTTCATGGGAGTTAGGTACCTTGCTACTCACCTGCTATGGAGAATAAACATTTTATATTTGCATTTGTATGTTTGGTACATACCTAATTTTAAAAAGAAACTACACTGCCAAATTGAGCCATTTCCTTTTGATAGCTGTCAAGAAGCAGGCAGTACACTTCTCATGAAACTTTGTAACTGGCCGGTATAATACCTAACTAAATTTAAAACCATTTTCAGGGTAAATAGTTTGCATTTAAAATATTAATGAATTGAGCTTTAATACAACAGCACAATGATATGGCTTCTGTCCCCTTACACTTCAGTGTTTACAAAAACTGGCTCTAAGTAGCATGTTAAATTACAGCTTTAGAAACATTCAGATTGAAGCATTTAATCTCTGAGAAATCCTCAGCCATCTGTTTGCCCAGGGTTCGTATTGCCATCTGAGTGGAAGAACAAAATACATCTTGGATGAATTTATACTGCTTTTGCGTGTGGCCAGACTCTCTCCAAACTTCTGAGGGTTTGTGACAGAGGGATTGGATAACAGCACACAAGCCAGACACTTAAGCTTGGTTTAGAGCAGACTCTGGAAAACAGACTCAACAGGACAGTTATTTAATTCTATTAAACAGAAAAACAGAAGCCACCTATTAGAATTAAATAAAGAGATGAGAAAGTTAATGTTCACTCATCACTCAGTCCTTATGCAGTGCAATGCAGTCTAGTTACATGTCCACTTACTATTTCTCAAACAATACGATAGAATTTCATATGAATTTTTCTAAGACACACAAAGTAGTATCTTCTCCTGCTGTATCCTACTCTGTGTAAGCTGAAATAAAATCCATTATGGCTATTTTTATACACAAGGAGAGTAAGAGAGGGGCTCCTCTAGAAGAGGAAGCCAGCGCCTGTGCTCATAATCTTTAATGTACCAATTTTCACAATACCCCTGTGAGGTAGGGCAGTGCTATTATCCCTATTTTACAGATGGGGAACAACAACATGGTGAAGTGACTTGTCCAAGATCACAGCAGAACAGGAAATTGAACTTGGATCTTAAGAATATCTAGCTGGTACCCTAACCACTGAACCATCTTTCCTCCCTAACTACAACTTGATCGATAGCAGGAGTGCCAAAGTGTTTGGGTCTAAGTTGGCAAATCCAGCACTACTGGTCAGGCATGCTTAGCTCCTGAATGATGATGGTAGGATTTGGTCCAATATGACTAAAGCCATGTCAGCTCATTGCACTGAAACTGATCTTCTTTCCTGGAAGAAACTATGCTATTGCTGTTCAAGAAGAATGAGATTTACAAGCTCAACGGGCCCTATTAATGGGATGGATTTAGTTTATATGATAGTCTATTGTTTTGAAACCTCCATGTTTAGTGTATCAGGCTATATTTCTACCTAGGTGAATGAAAAGGCTGTTTACACAGAGACTGTTCTGTTTATTCTAAATGACTTATCTTTCAGATTTTATTTGGCAGCTGGTTGTGGTTGTTGGTTTTGTAACTAGAGTCTGATTAAAGCAAAAATCAGTGATTCCAAATATTCAAAGATCGAATGCAAATAATTAGGAAAGAGCATGGTGTAGAGACTACTGATTACAGGACCAGGAGCCTTTGAGTTCTCCTCTTGCTTCCGAGACTTTTTTCTCTATCCTGAGCAAATGGATTACCCTCTCTGGTAGGATGGCCACCTTTTCAAAAGGCAGAAGCAGGACACATGCAGGAGCCCTTCCCCTCCTCTTCCCCTGAGGCCCCGTCCCCCGGCCAGGCTGGAAGTCAGAGCCAGGCCATGGTAAGAGCCAGCCAGGGAGCCCGGACCACTGTGCGGAATCCCGGATCCTCCATCTGCCTTGTGCAACGGGCTGAGGTGCCAGAGAGCAGCCCGTGGCCTGTGTCCCCGCCTCCGAGAGAGCACCGCCCAAGGCAGATGGAGGGTCCAGGACTCCAGGTCTCTGTACAGTGGCCCGAGTTCCGTGGGCGCTCTTCCCGCTGCCCGGCTCCAGCTTCCTGCCTGGCTGTGGGGGGAGGCTCTTGGGAGGGAAGAGGAGAAGCAGGGGCAGGGCCTCATGGGAAGGGGGAGCTAAGGCCCATCTTCCCTCCCCCACCAGGAAGAGGCTGGCACCTCTCCTGAGCCTTGATCAAGCACGGAGAGGCACCACAGGGAATCCAGGACAAATGCTGTCCTGGAGTCATTCATTCCAGGACTGGGGCTTGAACTCTGCATTTCAGGACTGTCGCACC
Organism: Chelonia mydas; assembly: GCF_015237465.2. NCBI lineage: Eukaryota > Metazoa > Chordata > Testudines > Cheloniidae > Chelonia > Chelonia mydas. Next base: position 328,688,598 of record NC_057849.1, on the reverse strand, counting down.
CAATTTGGGTCAGGTGGTCACCATACTCTCTGGGTCTGTCTAGACTAGGAAGAATAATGCTTTTTTTAAACTGAGTTTGGGAACCTGGTTTAAAACACCACTTAGTGCCTCTTGTAGGCACAGTTTAATACTTTTAAAATTATGTTAATGGGTTGTGTGGGTTAATGGGTTGTGGATCCTAGATTATGTTTAGGTAGCGGTGAAGTAAAATAATTGTTTTGTGGCCTGCCCAGCAATTCTTAAACTGGGTCTGTTCTCTATATTCCTGTTTTGCTCCTGCCCTCCTTTCACTAAAATCCCTATTCCCTCTCTAAGAAATTTACCATGATCCACAAGCTCTTTATCTCCTGCTACCTCTGCTTAAGAATTTAGCTTCTGACTTTCATTTACATTGATGCCCCTTTATGCCATCAGAGGTGTGTAAAGTGGCCTTGTCAGTGAGAATCAGGCCCTTGAATGTTCCCAGTGATTCTGACTTCGAAGTCTGCTGCATCTGGCTCTTTCTTTCCGCTTCACTCCACCCTACATATGTACTACCTGGCTTCTGATCTTTCTTTTCCCTAACTTTGATGCTTAGCGCACTCTCTTCATTTCAACTCAGTTATCTACTATTCTCCTCAGCAAGAGTGATCTCAAAAATAGTAGAGAGTGTACCAAGTGCTTTGGGACATTGGCATTATTTTTCCTGTAGTGAGAGCATTGCCATTCTTTGGAAGACCATTGCTTTGGGACTGTATCTAACAGAAGAGTGCTAATGGCTTTAGCCATTTTTTGATATAGCAAATGCTTTTTGAATGCACACATTGATCAGTGAGAAAGGCATTGTTGTACTTCTACAGCCCAGGGTCTGTGATAGATGATTCTTTATTCAAAAAATTCATATCCTAACTACTGCTAGATTCCCTTGGAGCAAAAGACATATAATACTCAATTAAAAAATAGTTTGAGTCACTAGAACTTTCCCTCCTTCACAGATGTGCTGCCTTGCCAAAGGGAAAGAAAGAAAGATACAAAATTGCAGGCCTTTAAAGATTAGTAGGAATGTATTTGGTTTTGTTTTCACTGGTGGAATGTCTTTTCAGTAATCTTTTTTTTTTTCTCCCCTTACAAAATAATGTTCCATGTCAGTTACTGGCATTTTCCTCTCTTTGGCTGCTGCTTTCTTCGTCGGCTTCAATACCATGAATAAGGAAAGCTTTGTGATTTTACAAAAAGAAAAGGAGTACTTGTGGCACCTTAGAGATTAACCAATTTATTTGAGCTACAGCTCACTTCATCGGATGCATACTGTGGAAAATACAGAAGATGTTTTTATACACACAGACCATGAAAAAAATGGGTGTTTCTCACTACAAAAGGTTTTCTCTCCCCCCATCCCACTCTCCGGCTGGTAATAGCTTATCAAAAGTGATCACTCTCCCTACAATGTGTATGATAATCAAGGTGGGCCATTTCCAGCACAAATCCAGGGTTTAACAAGAACGTCTGAGGAACAGTGGGGGGGGGGAAGGAATAAACAAGGGGAAATAGGTTACTTTTTATAATGAATCAACCATTCCCAGTCTCTATTCAAGCCTAAGTTAATTGTATCCAATTTGCAAATTAATTCCAATTCAGCAGTCTCTCATTGGAGTCTGTTTTCGAAGTTTTTTTTGTTGAAGGATAGTGACTTTGAAATCAGAAACTGAGTGACCAGAGAGATTGAAGCGTTCTCCGACTGGTTTATGAATGTTATAATTCTTGACGTCTGATTTGTGTCCATTTATTCTTTTACGTAGAGACTGTCCAGTTTGACCAATGTACACGGCAGAGGGGCATTGCTGGCACATGATGGCATATATCACATTGGTAGATGTGCAGGTGAACGAGCCTCTGATAGTGTGGCTGCTGTTATTAGGCCCTGTGATGGTGTCCCCTGAATAGATATGTGGTCACAGTTGGCAACGGGCTTTGTCGCAAGGATAGGTTCCTGGGTTAGTGGTTCTGTTGTGTGGTATGTGGTTGTTGGTGAGTATTCGCTTCAGGTTGGGGGGCTGTCTGTAGGCAAGGACTGGCCTGTCTCCCAAGATTTGTGAGAGTGTTGGGTCATCCTTCAGGATAGGTTGTAGATCCTTAATAATGCGTTGGAGGGGTTTTAGTTGGGGGCTGAAGGTGATGGCTAGTGACGTTCTGTTATTTTCTTTGTTAGGTCTGTCCTGTAGTAGGTGACTTCTGGGAACTCTTCTGGCTCTATCAATCTGTTTCTTCACTTCCGCAGGTGGGTACTATAGTTGTAAGAATGCTTGATAGAGATCTTGTAGGTGTTTGTCTCTGTCTGAGGGGTTGGAGCAAATGCGGTTGTATCACAGAGCTTGGCTATAGACAATGGATCGTGTGGTGTGGTCAGGGTGAAAGCTGGAGGCATGTAGGTAGGAATAGTGGTCAGTAGGTTTCCGGTATAGGGTGGTGTTTATGTGACCATCGCTTATTAGCACTGTAGTGTCCAGGAAGTGGATCTCTTGTGTGGACTGGACCAGGCTGAGGTTGATGGTGGGATGGAAATTGTTGAAATCATGGTGGAATTCCTCAAGGGCTTCTTTTCCATGGGTCCAGATGATGAAGATGTCATCAATATAGCGCAAGTAGAGTAGGGGCGTTAGGGGACGAGAGCTAAGGAAGCGTTGTTCTAAGTCAACCATAAAAATGTTGGCATACTGTCGGGCCACGCTGGTACCCATAGCAGTGCCGCTGATCTGAAGGTATACATTGTCCCCAAATGTAAAATATTTATGGTAAGGACAAAGTCACAAAGTTCAGCCACCAGGTTAGCCATGACATTATCGGGGATAGTGTTCTTGACGGCTTGTAGTCCATCTTTGTGTGGAATGTTGGTGTAGAGGGCTTCTACATCCATAGTGGCCAGGATGGTGTTATCAGGAAGATCACCGATGGATTGTAGTTTCCTCAGGAAGTCAGTGGTGTCTCGAAGGTAGCTGGGAGTGCTGGTAGTGTAGGGCCTGAGGAGGGAGTCTACATATCCAGACAATCCTGCTGTCAGGGTGCCAATACCTGAGATGATGGGGTGCCCAGAATTTCCAGGTTTATGGATCTTGGGTAGTAGATAGAATATCCCAGGTCGGGGTTCCAGGGGTGCGTCTCTGCAGATTTGATCTATATTTATGACAATGTTATTCCTGATGTAAATGAGACCAGAATCAGGTCCATTGACTTTGGAATTTCTTAACATAATAGACCAGGGATTGGCAACCTTTGGCATATGGCCCATCACAGAAATCCGCTGGACGGTTTGTTTACCTGCAGCATCTGTAGGTTTGGCCGATCACAGCTCCCACTGGCCATGGTTTGCAGTTCCAGGTGAATGGGGGCTGTGGAAAGCAGCGTGGGCTGAGCGATGTGCTGGCTGCCACTTCCCCGAACCCCCATTGGCCTGGAATGGTGAACTGCAACCAGTGGGAACTGCGATCGGCTGAACCTGCGGACGCTGCAGGTAAACAAACAATCCCGCCCCACCAGCAGATTGCCCTGATGGGCCGTGTCATAAATATAAAGGGGAGGGTAACAACTTTTATGTATGCAGTAATATAAAATCCTTCTTGGCCAGGGGTACAGAATCACTTACCTGTAAGGGGTTAATCAGGTCAATTAACCTGACTAGAAGGACAAATGGGGAAAGAAGATACTTTTAAATCTGCGGCGGGGGGGTGGGGGGGGAGGAGGTTTTGTTTGTGCTCTCTTTATATGTGCCCTCTTGGACAGAGAGGGGGACCAGGGCAGGAAAAAACATCTAACAAGATCCTGAAATGATGCATCTAAAATTACAGAAATTTTAAGTAATAGCAAGTAAATGCATTAGATTATCTTTTGTTTTAGCTTGTGAATTTTCCCCATGCTAAGAGGTGATTTTATTCCTGTTTTGTAACTGGGAAGCAGAATCAGTGGGGAATCCTCTGGGTTTTAAATCTTTTTATTTACCCTGTAAAGTTATCTTCCATCCTGATTTTGCAGGTGTGATTCTTCTACTTTTTTTAATAAAATTCTTCTTTTAAGAACCAGATTGATTTTCAGTGTCCTAAAAACCAGGAATTTGGTCTGTGCTCACTTTGTTAACCTATCAGTTGGTATATTATTCTCAAGCCTCCCCGGGAAAGGGGGTGAAGGGGCTTGAGGGGATATTTTGGGGGGATAGGGCTCCAAGTGACCCCACCCTGATTGTTTGTTTTAAATCACGTGGTGGTGGCAGCAATACCATCCAAGGACAAGGAAAGGAATTTGTGCCTTGGAAGTTTTTAATCTAAACTGGTGGAATATAAGCTTAGGGGGTCTTTCATGTGGGTCCTCACATCTGTACCCCAGAGTTCAGAGTGGGGAAGGAACCCTGACAGGTCGCATGCCAAAGGTTGCCGCTCCCTGTAATAGACAATCATTTGTTATAATCAACATAGGGGAATTCTGTGGTGGACATTTTTCTAACTTATAAAGAGGAACTGATCAAAGAACTAAACATTAATGGTAGCTTAGGTACAAGTGATCATGATTTGATCACATTTATAATATGCAAGCAGGATAAAGTCCAAACTGTAATATATATAAATATATATGTAATATATATATATATATAAAATATATATTGGGGGTTGGACTAGATGACCTTCTGGGGTCCCTTCCAACCCTGATATTCTATGATATTCTATGATTCTATACTTCTGCTTTAATGGAGCCAGCTTCACAGAGCTGAAAACAAGTATGGGCCAAATCAATTGGAAGGAAGAATTCAATCAAAAAAGGTGAATGCTAATTGGGAATAATTTAAGAACATCTTATACCCGAAAAGCCATGATAGAAAAAAGAAGGCTATGCCAGTTAAAATACTGATCCTGGTTAGAGGGGGAGCAAGGGTAGCTGTAAAAAATAACAATAAAAAAATGGATGAAAGCAGAAGTTGATAGCAATGAATATAAATCAGGAGTTAAGAATTGTAGAAAATTCATAAGGGAAGCCAAGGGACACAAGGAGAAGTCTGTGGCCAGCAGAATTAAGCACAATAAGGAGTTTAAAAAAAAAACTTAGGAGCAAAAAGAATCCTGATAATGCTATTGGTCCATTACTGGACAAAAATGGCAGAATTATCAATAATAATGCAGAAAAGGCATTTGTATTTGTGGAAAAACAGATGAATTAGTCTCATCATATGGTGGTGATGCTCTTTCCATTCCACTAGTATTTCTGATGGATGTTGAAGCTACTAAAGTTAGATATTTTTAAGTCAGCAGGTCCAGATAACTTACATCCAAGAATTTTTTTAAAAGGCTGGGTGGGGAGCTCAGTAGACTGTTAATGTTGTGTGGAAAAGTTCCTCCTCTGCCTTGGTGAGTTCTATGCTTTCTGGCGGATTTGCTCGTCTCAGAGGTTTACGGCAGTTCTCAGTTTGGCTCCTTTTGTTAGTGGCACAAACCTGCCATTCACTCAGCTAACCTCATCACTGGCCAGCATGGGGAAATGGAGGAGAACAATCCCCGCAGTCTCTGTTGGCCCACCTAATGGGTCAGGGGACAGGCCAGGGACCTTCCTCTCTGGTGGGACCCACAGTCCAGATCAACTCCTCTTATATCAAATAGGGAGTTGGGGGAGGAACTCCTCTACTCCGGGTTCCAGCCCAGGTCCCTGTGGATTTCAGCTGTCTATAGTGTCTCCTGTAACAGCTGCATGACGGCTACAACGCCATGGGCTACTTCCCCCTGGCCTCCTCCCAACACCTTCTTTGTCCTCACCACCGGACCTTCGTCCTGATGTCTGATAATGCTTATACTTCTCAGTCCTCCAGCAGTACGCCTACTCATTCTCAGCTTCTTGTGCACCTCTTACACCCAGCTCCTTGCACGCACCTCACTAACTGAAGTGAGGTCCTTTTTAAAACCAGGTGCCCTGATTAGCCTGCTTGTCCTAATTGATTCTGGTAGCTTCTTAATTGGCTCCAGGTGTCCTAATTAGCCCACCTTAATTGGTTCCAGCAACTTCCTGATTGTTCTGGAACAGCTCATTATCTTACTCAGGAAAAAGGGATCTGCTTAATCTGGGGCTAATATATCTACTTTCTATCATTCTCGTGTAGCCATCTGGCCTGACTCTGTTACAGTTGATTTTCAATAAGTTTTGGGGTGCTAAGACAGTTCTAGAAGACTGGAAGAAAGCTAATGTGGTGCCAGTTTTTTAAAAGAGTAAATGGGATGATCCAGGTAATTATAGGGCTGTCATCCTGGGTAAGATAATGAAGTGGCTGATATGGGAGTCAATTAATAAAGAACTAAAGGAGGACAGTGTAATTAATTAAAATCAACATGTGTTTATGGAAAATGAATCTTCACAAGCTAACTTGATGTCTTTTTATGGTATAAGTTTGGTTGATAAAGATAATAATGTTGATGTTATATACAGAGTTTTCTAAGGCACTTGACTTGGTGTCGCATGATATTTTGATTAAAATACTAGAATGATTTAAAATTAACATGGCACACATTAAATGAATTAAAAACTGGTGAATTGATAAGGTGTCAAAATATAACTGTAAACAGGGAATTGTCATACAGTGGAGTCCTGCAGTTATTGGTTCCTGACCATACGCTAGTTAATAATTTCATCAACGACCTGGAAGAAAACACAAAAATAATCACTGATGAAGTTGGCAGATGACACACAAATTGGGTGAGTGTTAAATATGATGAGGACAAGTAAATTATTTAGAGCAATTTGGATTGCTTGGCAAACTGCGAGCAAGCAAACAATTTGTGCTTTTAATACACTAAATGTAAATGTATACATCTGGGAACAAATAATGTAGGCCATATAGGGACGCTGTATCCTGGGAAACAGTAACTCTGAAAAAGATTCAGGGGTCATGGTGGATAATAAACTGAACGTTAGCTCTGGTGCTAATGTGATCCTAGGGTGCATAATCAGGGGAATCTTGAATAGGAGTAGAGAAGTTATTTTACTTCTGCATTTGGCACTTGTGCAACTGCTGTTGGAATATGATGTCCAGTTCTGGTGTTGACAATTCAGAAGGATTTTGATTAATTGGAGAGAGTTCAGAGGAGAACCATAAGAATGATTAAAGGATTAGAAAGCATGCCTTATAGGGATATGAGTCAACAGTGTGCCCTCGTTGCCAAGAAGGCTAACGGCATTTTGGGCTGTATAAGTAGGGGCATTGCCAGCAGATCAAGGGACGTGATTGATCCCCTCTATTCGACATTGGTGAGGCCTCATCTGGAGTACTGCGTCCAGTTTTGGGCCCCACATTACAAGAAGGATGTGGAAAAATTGGAAAGCGTCCAGCGGAGGGCAACAAAAATGATTAGGGGACTGGAACACATGACTTATGAGGAGAGGCTGAGGGAACTGGGATGGTTTAGTCAGCAGAAGAGAAGAATGAAGGGGGGATCTGATAGCTGCTTTCAGCTACCTGAAAGGAGGTTCCAAAGAGGATGGCTCTAGACTGTTCTCAGTGGTAGCAGATGACAGAACAAGGAGTAATGGTCTCAAGTTGCAGTGTGGGAGGTTTAGGTTGGATATTAGGAAAAACCTTTTCGCTAGGAGGGTGGTGAAGCACTGGAATGCGTAACCTAGGGAGGTGGTGGAATCTTCTTCCTTTGAGGTTTTTAAGGTCAGGCTTGACAAAGCCCTGGCTGGGATGATTTAGTTGGTGTTGGTCCTGCTTTGAGCAGGGGGTTGGACTAGATGACCTCCTGAGGTCCCTTCCAACCCTGATATTCTCTGATGATAGACTCAAGCAACTCAATCTATTTAGCTTAAAAAAGAGATGCTTAAAAGGTGACTTGATTACAGTCTATCAGTACCCACATTGGAAAAAATAATTAATAACGGGCTTTTCAATCTAGTAGAGAAATATATGAGGATCCAGTGCCTGAAAGTTGAAGGTAGGCAATTTCAGACTGGAAATAAGGTGTAAATTTTTAATAGGATAAATAACCATTCGAACAGTTTACCAAAGGTAAAGATGGAATCTCCATCACTGGTAATATTTAAATCAAGATTGGCTTTTTTTTCTTCTTAACACATGATGTAGTTTAAAAGGAACTATTTTGAGGAAGTTTTATGGCCTGCATTATACAGGAGGTCAGACTAGATGATCACAATGGTTCCTTCCAACCTTGGAATCTATAAAAGCATGGTATTTTCACATAACAAATAATATAACCACATGTGAGGAAAATAGGCATACGCTATCTTTCTGACTTTTGGGGTTCATTTAGCTTCTTTTCCTGTCATAGACCTTTTCCATATTGACCAATGCATTTTTATTACCTGCGAGAATAGATTCTATCAATGTATACACAATTATTTATAACAAATCTAAGTCATGTTTGGTTTTACAGGCATTAAGGGGTTTTTGGATGCAAGAAAAATGTTACCTCTAGCAATATTTTTGATTATCATTATTCCAGAGTGCAAATTATCTGAATGTTCATGAGAAGTTTCACACTGATAATGCTGAGTACTTAATTTCACTGTTTATCCATAGTACATGTACAGTATAAGAAGTGCAGTCTTGTCACACAGACCCTTACCAATATGTTTCATTTCCAGGTCCATTCAATCGTTTGTCTTTCTGCTGACACTGTCAACTAGGGTATTGTTTCTAATGTGGGCACTCATCCACTAGCAGTGGTTCTCAAACTTATTTGATCACACCTCCCTTCTTTGTGTCTGCGGTAGTTTATGCCCTCCCCTGCCAGCAGTTGCTGCTCTCTGGCTACCCAGCTCTGAAGGCAGATAGGAGAACAGTGGCTGCTGGCCCAGTGCCCAGCCCTGAAGGCAGTGCAGTCACCAGCAGCAGCTCTCCACTGCTTTTCACGGCAGCGTTGCCTTCAGAGCTGGGCCGTCAGAGAGCAGCACTTTCTTTTGTTTTTAACCATGTGCGAATTGGGTTTTCGACTTTGACATGTAGGTTGTTGTGAACCATAGCAACAACAGAACACTAATCTTACTTAAGAGTGGATATTGTTTGAAAACACTTATCCAAAATGATGATAAATGTAATGACTTGTGTGTTTTGAGTGTGTTATCACAGGTGAGTTGCAGCAGTTTTTTCTTCTTCAGACATCAAGTTTGGCTCCATTGTTGATTCAGGATTTTCAAAAGCTAAAGGATCTTTACCAACATTTTTCCTTCAAATTTTAAAATCCATCTGCAGGGAAGTAGTGACTAAAATTGTCAGACAGAGCAGCGAGATGTAACTGCATGACACTTTCCATTTCATTCACTTTTTCTTCACTGATGCTATTCTCCTCAGTGTGTTGTAACAGTGTTGGGAACATATAGCTCAGGCGATTACTTTTCAGTTGTGCTCGCCACAGTGCTAATGACTTTTGGAATTCTTGTATCTGCTCACGGTGTCGAAACAAATCAATGTCTCTTCCTTGTAATTTCAAATTCATTTTGTTTAAAATTGAGAAAACGTCAGCTAGATACGACAACTTTATTAACCAACTGTCATCTTCAAACAAATTTGCCAAATTAGACTTTTTCTCTACCAGAAAAACATGAAACTCATTCTGGAGTTTGTACACCTTTGTAAGCACCCTGCCCCATGACAGCCACCATACTTCATTGTGAAATGAGTATGCTCCACTTCAAAATCCTGCTGTTCAATGAACTTCTTTTAATGAAATTAACAATTTTCATTACTTCCTTCAGTATTTCCATAAGATCAGGGGAAATACCCTTGGATGCCAAAGCTTCACGGCAAATGAAATAGTGATTCCAAAAACATCATTTCCAGCTGCCTCAGATATTTTTTTTTTCATAACTTTGCTATTTTTACCTGTCACATATAAGAAGTGGATTTTTATCCACAAAAGCTTATACCCAAATAAATCTGTTTAGTCTGTAGGGTGCCATCAGCTCCTCGTTGTTTCACATATGCTGCACCATCACATGTAATTTCTTTGCAGTTAGCCCAGTCTAATTTGTATTTTCCAACTACGCAGTCATGCAATGCTTTGATTATCTGTGCTCCTGTTGTATTTTGTTGGTAAAGTCGGACAACACAGCAAATCTTGCCATACATACCTTACATAAAGTTAATAGTGTTGCACAATCTGAAATGTACTCTCATCAAGTTGGGTAGCAAAATCCCTGGCTGACTGTAACCATGTAATAAGCTGGGCTCCCAAATGCTCTGCAATATCACATATTTGCCGAGACATTGTGTTATCACTGAGAGGTATACTTCTCAATTTTTCAGCAGACCTTTTGTCAAAAATTGTTCAGATCCTATCCAGAGATGCTGGAAGAATAAGTTTTTCGTCAACTGTATGGTCCGTTTTCTGTTTTGCCACATGGTATGTTACAAAATATGTTGCCTGTTGTGCCTTATCATTCAAAGTAATTGACCAGCTAAAGAACTCACGCTGGTAACTTTAATTTCCATTGCTTCCTTTGAAAATATTCAAAAAGGCTTATCAATGAGATCCCCATGTTTTGTTTCTAGATGTCTTTTTTTTTTTTAACTTTGACTGTTTTAAACGCTTGTTTGCAAGCACCTCGCTGCAGATAACACACTGGGGATTTGGATATTTGTTTGCGTTAGCACAATTGATGAAACCATATATATATTTTAAAAGCATCACTATACTGCCTCATCAATTATTTGGTTTTCTTTTTAGTAGTTGGTTGACATGAGGTTGACATGGCAGAAGTCTGTCCATTATTACTAGAACTTTGTGTTGCAAATGAAGTACTTACACTTGTATTTTCATTTTTAGACGTAGATGATTTGATTGTTTCTGAACTTTTTCTTATTACGGAATGATTCATTTTTTCAGGATAAAGGTTTGTTGATTAAGCCTTACAACTTGAATCTCCACAGCATTGACAGTATGTGGAAAGCAGTCCTATTCGATGATTACATTCAAAACAGCTATGTTGTGTACAACTCTCTGTAAACAAATAGTCTTACCAGAAATAAATAAAACATCCAATATTTAAATGATTGTTATGTTATTTTAAAACTCTAATGAAAGATATTCCAAGAGATCATGATATTTTAAATTTGCAAGCATCCCAGTGCCTAATATTCCAGGATCCAGTACCGGGTCATGACCTGTACTTTGAAAACCACTGCAGTGGGAGCTGCACTTAACATAGGCTAATAAACAGCCATGAGATGGCAATAAATTTAGTTACTCACAACTTGGTATGGTTTTGAATTGGTGACATAAAGATGATGACATCTACCATATATATATAATTCCTTGAACTATCCAGTCCCTCCAAACATCATCCTTTTTGACAAAACGTGTCATGTCGGCAAATTTGTTCAGATGTTATGTTTCAAAATACTGCATTTGCTTGCATTATGCCTGATGAATTTCACATGTTTACATTTTCTGGTAGCTGCATCTCCTCTTCCTCATCATGATCCCTAATGAATGGTATTCAAGTCTTCATCTCCAGAAACAATGAAGCCTGTGTCAACATTCTCAGTGCATAAAAGGTTCAAAGGTGCTTAAATTCGTGCCAGATGCGTCAGTGAGTCATTCCCAAAGCTGGTGAAATGTTTGAGAGCTTAACAAGATATTATTTCTTCTTGCTGGAAACATCGTTACACAAAGGCATTTTTCAGTTAAGAGTCATCACTGATCACAGTTCCTCAGTACACGGAATCAACAATAGCTGAGCAGGCAGTTTGCCTTTACTGTCTGCATCAATATCGTAACTTTGAAAAGTCGGATTTCTTTGGGAACTTTAAATAGGATGCCTTTAAGAAAAATGTTCTGGAGCAAAAGACTTAATGTTTTATTAACTGAAAAGACTAATTTAGCTGAAAAGACTATTTTGGGACCAGAAGAAGTTTGGGAGCTCTGCTTTTTCTAAAAGCTTGACTACAGGCAAAGTAATTGCCCCTTGAATAGCTACAGAAATTGGACAATACATAATCAGGACAAAAAGACAATTGGGTCCTCCAGTCCAGTGTATTTTGTTTTGTAGATCTGCTCAGTGCTTCACTGTTGCTGGAATTTTTTTAGTCTGTTTTACCAACCTAGAGCCCATCAACTTTCTTTTGGGTTTTTAAATCCTTTTCCCTCAAGGATCTTACTCATTTCCACAAAGGTAATTCAGTTTAATAAAGAAATATGGAAGAAATGTGTATTTTTAGTATTAACTGGCATGCATTTCTCAACCTTGATTGTCTGAACCTCAGTTATCTGAAATTCTCTTGTAACCAAAGTCATGTCTCCAGACATCTTATTAATCATATTGAAAATTCCCTTTTGTTATTGAAAACATTGATTATCTAAACTTATTCAGCATCCCTCCAGACTCTTGGATAATTGAGGATGGAGTGTAATCAAGCACCATAAGCTCAGATTGCAATTTGTTCAGTATATCTGGATTTCGTTTACTTATTTGTCCACATTTACCACCAGTCTTTAAGCCAGTAGTTATAAGCATCTGTGAATGGTGAGAACATTTTGTTTTTCTTTTTTAAAGTTAAATATTATTGAATATTATTGAACTTAGAGACACTATCAGGTTGGAACTCTTCTCTTTAGAAAATAAAATTACTTACCTCCATTAATAATAGCATTGATTACACAAAATGATTTAAAAATTTCAGTGTGCTTTTTGCAATTTGTTTGTTCGCTTGCTTGCTTTCTCTTTGTGCTTCATACTTCCTTCCTTCACTGAAAATTAGTCATTTTTGTTTCTCGGCTGTTTCACCTTCTGGTTGCCACACAGCACAATATTGTAATGTTTAGGGTACAGACATTATCGGGGAATAGTAAAAATCAAATAAATCTTTCCCTTTTATTTATTATGTAATGAAAACGTAATGCTCAGCACGTCGAGCTTAATTTGAATGATAATTTAAATCAATGGAAATACTCCCATGACCTTAGTGTGGCTTTGGATCAGGCCCTTCAACAGTTTTACCTGAATGCACTCCTATTCCCATGCCCCTGAGGTAGGTGAGTCTTATGCTTATTATACAGTTGGTCATACTGATATATGGAGAGGGTGAATAGCTTGTCTAAGGCCATAAAGTAAGTCAGTGGGAAAGCCAAAACAGATATTTCCAGGCTCTTATTCCAGATCATACTGTTTCATTTTATTTTTGTAAAAAAAAAAAAAAAAAATTCAGAAAACCCAATTTGTAGCCTAAAGTGTTCTTAGAATAAAAAGTTTTAAAATGTATTAAAACTATGCCACATGTATAAATAAATGAAAAATCTATATACAGAACACCAATGTATCAGTACAAAATATAATGTCTGTAGTGGTCATAATTAAAAATCAATATTTGCCTACTCTTATTACACAGTGACATTTAAAATACCATATTGGTCTCGTGTCTGAGAGAGAACTCCATGGTAATAGCTGAATAAATACTGACATTTTCAGTAGAAGCTACTTCACTGCCTAAACAATGTTTAGTTAGCAGAATCATCTGTGTATATGTATGTGTAAGACATACACATCTGATATTAATTGTGATACTGTACAAAAAGGAAGATAGCTAGTTACACCAATAGTCACCACTATTACAAAATTGCAATAAATCTTGTACAAAATGTCATGTAAGGCAGTGTTTTTCAAAGTTTGGATCGCAACCCAGTACTGGGTCATGGCATGTAAGGGACTGGGTTGCTCTGGTCTGCACCTTTGACCTGGACTTTAAAAGTCCTGTCAGCGGTGCTATCCAGCTAAGGCAGGCTAGTGCCTACCTGTTCTGATCCACAATGCACCGCAGAAATGGCCAGCAGTGGGTCCAGCTTCTAGGCAGGGGGGCTACGGGGCTCCACATGCTGTCCCCGTCCCGCGCACCAGCTCCACACTCTGGGGGGAGGTGCTTGTGGGTGAGATCCATGCAGAGCCACTTGCATGCTTCCACCCAGGAGCCAGACCTGCTGCTGGCCACTTCAGGTGCAGCGCAGTCCGTGGGGCCAGGACAGGCAGGAAGCCTGCCTCTGCACCCCAGCTGCACTGCTGACCGGGAGCCGACGGAGGTAAGTCTGTGCCCTAATCCCCAACCCTGAGCCCCCCAAATCTGGAATGCCCTCCTGCACACCAAACGCCTCATCCCTGGCCCCACACCAGAGCCTGCACCCCCAGCCCTGAGCCCCCCCAAACCTGGAACCCCTTCCTGCACCCCACACCCCTCATCCCTGGCCCCTGCCCCAGCCCTGAGCACTCCCCCAAAACCCAGATCCTTCCTGCATCCCAAACCCTTCATCTCCTGCCCCAGCCCCACCTCACAGCTCTCACCCCCGCACCCCAACCCTCTGCCCTAGCCCTGAGCCCTTCTCTCATCCCAAACCCCTCATCCACAGCTCTTTGGGTTGCAGGCATCAACAATTTTCTTCAACTGGGTTCCCAGAAAAAAGTTTGAATACCACTGATGTAAGGTATCAATGGAAAAGCTATAATATGTTGTGTATCATTTTGCTGTTTAAATCCATGTATTGTCATTGTATCTGAAGTTATGAATATAGTCTTTGTATCTCAAACATGTTTTGTTCTTGGGTGACACCCACAAGACAAATTTACATCTACATCGCCATCCCTGCATTGATGGGCCACTGAAGAAATTCAAATCACACAGTGAGCCCCTCTCGGAGACATTTCAAAGAATACTGAGACAATGGCTGCCCCAGGATTTAGCAAGGCATGTAAGGACATGTGATCTAAGACTCCATCTGTTGCCAGTAACTTTCCAAATACTTGGGCTGTAAGTATAAAAGGATACTATTACATCATATATTTGTCTTCATTCCTGCTCTACATCTCTGGACATGAGCTTTGAACAATGGACTGAATACCCCGAATCTAATGAGCAAACCAGAGACTTTTTACAACCTAGCAGATTTAACATCACTACTATTATTCTGATCTGCAAACTCTGAAATCAATTGTAATGTATATTATTCCTTTAACCAATTAATAATTCTCATATTTTCCTTTTAGATTAATAAACCTTTAGTCTTTAGTTAGTAAAGGATTGGCTACAAGTGTGATTTTGGGGTTAAAATCTGAATTATATATTGACCTGGGAAGGTGGCTGATCCTTTGGGTTTGGAAGAACTTTGCATATGATGAATCTGGTTTCAGTAACTTCTCATCATAAAGACCAGATGTCAGGTGGTGTTAGGGGCTGGATTGCCTAAGGAGACTGTGTTTTGGCTTCTTGTTAACCAGTGTGGTGATACAGGAGTCACTTTTGTTACTGACTAGGGGAACTCTAATGTTAGAATAACCACCAGTTTGGGTGGGGTAACTGCCTTGGTTTTCATCAGTCTGTCCTGAATTTGGCATTCTCAGCTGTGATCCACACCAGCCATGGTCCACAATGATATGAGAGGAGAGAATAAAGACAATACAGAAGACAAGCACATAAAGAACATGAGAGAGAGAACTAAGCACACAAAAATATGGGATAAACAAACCTATGCAAAACTGGTGAAACTGCACATAGAAAGGAGCATAAAATAGTCTATATAATACCTTCATCATTTCATTTTCTCAACAGTCTTATTTATCTCATACAGTACATATATGGGAGAAATGCATTGACTTTTATGGGAGCTGGATGCCTAAGTCGCTCTTGTGCCTTTGAAAATTTTCCATGTGTATATGTGGCAAGTGATGTTTAGAAGCCCAGCTTCTAGGTTAGCTCTTAGTACACACCTGTGCATGTGCTTTAGCATATAAATGTCTGTAAATACATATATATGGAAGTTATTTCTCACAGTAAACTCCTGGCTTCAGTCATCTATCTGGAAAATGCAGCCTATTTATAGTTTGGTGTTAAAGGAACAAAACAATCCAATCTTTTAAATTTTGTAATTCATTTAGATCCCCGAGCAAGTGCAACATTTGATTGATCTTTGGCATCTAATGCATTCTGTACAGCCAAGCTTTCAAAGGCAGGTTCAAAAGGTCCCAAGGATTTCAGACAGAAGCATAGATCAATATGCTTAGTATACGTTAGCCAAACTACTGCCACCCCTTTAAGGTTCAAGTCTCTTTGTCAGTGCCTTGACAAAGCACAGCTCAGCAGATTCATTGTAGAAGGAATGTCTGGACCAGACTGAGATGGCAAATATACTCTGCTCTGTTTCTTTATGACCTCCACCCCTTGAAGTGAATGCAAGATGTTTATTGTAGTGTAGTAAGAACTGGGGTGCAATGCTGTAGGTTAAATAGGAAAAAAGGCCAATGATACAGCCTGCAAGTCCCACTTACAGTCGAGATCAGATTCATATACTAAATACTAGGCCAAATCTTGAGGTTGATCTTCCTTTCCTTTCGTCTTTACGCAGACAAAATTCCCATTAAATTTGGCCCAAAGTAAGGATTGGAAGGCTGATATGAAACGTAAACGAAACTTCCAAAATGTACATAAGATTGTGTGCTACTTACCTGCTATTGTTGGCAGTGTACTTTGCCTTTTAACCTGGGGATTTGTACCACTGAATTGATGGGGCACAGTTTCTGAAAAAGGGTACAGTTCCTTCTGAACGATCATCTTTTGCCTCTTTCGTAAGTGGGAATATGGAGTATCATAAGTGTAAAGTTCCGAGCTTTCACTTTATTATTATATATTTGTATTTGGAAGCTCCCAAAGCCTGAATCAGTATCCAGACCTCATTGAACCAGGCCAGGGGTGTCAGTCACTCAGTTTCTAATTATGATCAGTGGACTGTGTTTATATATTTTAGGACTCCATCTTCCTTCAAGCCATCATTCGTTTCCTGATAATAGTAAAGGGATGTTTGCACAAAGACCAAGGGTAGGACCTTTACTTACTTGTTTGTAACTAAACTGTTAGTTATCATTATTGATTACTTGTTCAGTGCCTTATCACACTCAGCATCACTCAGTGCCTTTTGGACCACCTGTGTATCTCTCTTGCACATCTGTATTTCTCTGTTTCTCTGCAACTTCCTTGTCTGTGTCTCTTCTGTTCTTCCCCCTGCATTTCATCCCATGCAACAACTAATAATTTCCAGCCATTGGTGGGCTACCCTCCCATCCCTTTCCCTATTCTATCTGCTGAAATAATCAGTGATGAACTATAACTTGCATAAAAGTGTTAGGCTTTTGAGTTATACTCCAATAAGAGTAATTATGGAGGGGTATTAACATGTCTCTAAGCTCCCCGCAGACTCAGGACAACATCACTGCATCCATTTACACTTAGTTCAATTTTGGAAGGGTGTCTTTGTGACCCTGGAACCTAGAAGCACATCTTGAATATCTAAAGCTGGCTACCAAAATAGTTAAGTGGGAGAGATTTGTCATATGAGCCAATGTTCGACATTAAGTTCGATCCTGTATAAATACGTGCAAAGCAACAGTTCCTAGCCCACTGAAGCTAGGGGTCTTCTTGTATGGATCCTGTTGCAAGCCTGGGGCCTAACTTATTATACAAACTCTCCAGGCCCATTTCAGTTTGTTAGAAGGAGCCAACACCAACGAGAAGAAAAAAGGGAGAGCATCAAAGCAACTGAATAATGGTGCAGCTTCACTTCTACATAGACACCAATGTAGGTATGCCATTTTGGAAAATAATAAGGTATTAACTGATCATTAAACAGTATTTGACTGTTTCTGTCCTACAAACCATGCATTTGCTGTAGGATAATCTGATTCTTTTAATGGTTTCTTTCAATTTCAAACCATTTCACAGTACTATAATAGTTTCTGTAAAAAAGAGTGATTAAAAATAGTGGATAATCCTTGATATTTGAGCAGCTGCCCTAAAAAACTGGCTTTCCCTGAAAGCTGACATTTGATTGTGAAGTGAATGCAAGACATGTTCTGATAAATGCTCAAATGGTGAATGTAGCAATAAATTACACTTATTGGTAAAGGGCTTCATCACGATAGCCATACTGCTAATTTCTGTTAGCTCTATTCCTCCTCTTACTCTGCGCAAACACTTCCTCTCTATACCTGCTAACTCAGCCATGCCATTAGTCAGAGCCTCAGGAATTCTTCTCCCGTGAATATCACATTAATCTTGGAGCTATATTGAAAATATACCCAAATATCATAATGATGGTTCCTGAATTGCAGTCAACATCTCTGTAGAATTTACTTTCAAAAAATAAGGGTACTTTTCTCAGAGTTGCATCTATTGTTCTCCTCTGCCATTTAAAGCTGCTTAAGGTGGGGCAGATTATATGTATTAGGCACAGGCCTATCATAGTGTGGTGTGAAGCAGCATTTGTCTCTCAGAAACATTGTGCTTCAGACACATATCCCAGAGCACCTGGGGATGTCAGCCACTGCCCCAGGCCTTAAGTAGGTGCAACACAAAATGCTCTTCCTAGTCAACCAGCTAGCCAGCTCTCATGAGCCAGCAGAGTCTGAATGCATGTAGGCAACTGAATGCAGAATTTGGCCATTAATTTGATATAAATTATAAATATAATATAAAACTGTGCAGGTGCACCATATTACTCTGAAGAATCCAGTAAGAAGCAAATCAACCCTGAAACCCTTAAATAAGAACTCCCATTGACTTCAAAGAGTTATCCAGGGACTGTGAGGTAGGTCCAAGATGCTTATCTGAACCTCATCCCAGATATGCAGACATTCCTTGCTCTGCAAATCGAGCTGTAAATCTGAATATCATGACTATTGTATCCAGTCCCATCTGTAAGCAGAAATTTCAGAGATGTGAAAAAGAAAATAACTCAATAAAAAAGTAAATAACAAAAACAATTTAATTTACCAAAAAATTGAGGTTCAGGGTTTTAAAATTTATTAAATAAGTAGAATTTTACTTAAATGTCTGGATTTCTGAGTGAAGACTTTGATTCGTTCTTACTCAGTCAGCTTGTTACTCCGAAAAATGGATTTTGGGATGCTGCTATAATAGTCTGCCTATTCCTTCCCTCCCTCACCCCACATCTATTCTTCCTGAGGTATAAGTTTCTAAGGTAGTTAAGGAAACACTAAAGGACACGGATATAACCTTCTGTCAAGGTTCCTTCCCCACTCTGAACTCTAGGGTACAGATGTGGGGACTTGCATGAAAGACTCCCCTAAACTTGTTTTTACCAGCTTAGGTTAAACACTTCCCCAAGGTGCAAACTTTGCCTTGAACAGTATGCTGCCACCACCAAGCATTATAAACAAAGAACAGGGAAAGAGCCCACTTGGAGACATCTTCCCCCAAAATATCCCCCAAGCCCTCCACCCCCTTTCCTGGAGAAGGCTTGATAATAATCCTCACCAATTGGTACAGGTGAATACAGACCCAAACCCTTGGATCTTAAGAACAATGAAAAAGCAATCAGGTTCTTAAAAGAAGAATTTTAATTAAAGAAAAGGTAAAAGAATCACCTCTGTAAAATCAGGATGGTAAATACCTTACAGGGTAATCAGATTCAACCCATAGAGAATCCCTCTAGGCAAAACCTTAAGTTACAAAAAGACACAAAAACAGGAATATACGTTCCCTCCAGCACAGCTTATTTTACCCAGCCATTAAACAAAAGAAAATCTAACGCATTTTCTAGTTAGATTACTTACTAACTTAACAGGAGTTGGAAGGCTTGCATTTCTGATCTGTTCCCGGCAAAAGCATCCCACAGACAGACAACCCCTTATTCCCCCCCTCCAGCTTTGAAAGTATCTTGTCCCCTCATTGGTCATTTTGGGTCATGTGCCAGCGAGGTTACCTTAGCTTCTTACCTTAGCAGGTGAAAGGGTCTTGCCTCTGGCCAGGAGGGATTTTATAGCACTGTATACAGAAAGGTGGTTACCCTTCCCTTTATATTTATGACACCTTATAATAAAGTAATTGACACAGGCAGCATTCTTTCCAAAACACCGTTTTATTATTGTAAGTAATAATTCCTAACACAGGATCCTAAAATCCTAAACTAGACACACTTCCTGACATAAATCCCTTATTGCAAGCTAAAGAGCATTCAAACTACAATGGCATATAGTTCAAATGATTCTGAGCGAAGTGATTGTGTTACAAATGGCCAGTTTGCAACAGATCGCTGACAGCAGATCTTAAGTTTGCTTTTAAGTTTTACATAAGTAAGATAAAATTAAAATGCATACACACACTTCAAGCATACACATTAAATACATATGCTAAATTATACTAGACTAAAATTATTTTAAAAACTGGCAAGCTTTATACATTTGTTGGTATCCCTTTAAAATCACGGTTGCTGCTTTGTAAATCTTTAATCACTATTGCTGTTTTGCTCCTGGTCAGTCAGCTTTGCTCCACTCCAGTTTTCTTCTCTCTCTCTCTCTCTCTCTTTCTCTCTCTCTGTGTCTCTCACTAGCAGCTTTTCTGATATCTTTCCAGTAGCTTTTCTTTGGCTTTCCTCACTGGCTTTCAATTCCACAGTCTCTTCCTGACTGAATCAATCTCTCTCTCTCTCTCTCTTGCGCACTCTCTTTTTGTGACTCAGACTTCAACTCTGAAACTGCCCACAGCAGGATGGCTTTTTAAGCTGCATTGTGGCTCTTTCCTAGTATACCTTTCTGTTCTTAGAAGCAATTACCTCATTCATACATGCCCAATATCAACCATTACTTCAGAGTTATGATTGACAGCTGTGACCATTGAAACAAGTTGTTACTGATATGAGTGGTCTCTGACCAGCTGGCTGCTCAGTTAACTGACCTCTGTGTCACCCTTTATAGCCCATGATCACTGTTGTCATTTACCTCAGAGCTGTGATTCTGCTGATTTTCCCCCCCCCCCCCCCCCCCCCCCGCCCCACACACACCTTGCTATTTCCCAGGGCACCATTTTAGAAATTCTGGGCTTTCAACTGAGTATGCTCTCAGGGTGGAGTGACTTTTTTGCTTATTCAGAATAAAGATCAGGTAGACAAACTGGAGATTCAAGACTTCCTCTAGTAGCAAGCCAAGTATCTCATCACCAGTTCTAATAATTCAAAATTACTATATTATAACTTTCCATGCATTTGAAATATAGCCTTCCCTTATTATTATGATTGCTATCAAGATCAATTACCCATATTTGTGAGACATTACAGAGGAATATCAGCTAAAATTATCGTATTTATTATCCTTTTACAAATATTGATTTGTTTAAAAACCAAAAGCCATCGCATAAGAGGAACACTAAAAACCCACAAGCAAACAATAGCCATTTGCTGTTCTGGTTATTATTGTCCATACTGTATGCCTTTGCGTTTGTCAGTGTTTTCTGAATTCCTACAATCAAGTAACAAACGTATAGTAACCCCAGGCTTAGTTAGTAACTGAGCCCATAAGACCACTGAGAGAAGTTCTACTCCATCTTGAATTATCTGAAGCAGTGGTGGCCCAATAGATAGGGTGTTGTGGTGGGAACTATAAGACGTTGGTTTTGCTTCTGGCTCTGCCACTGAGCTACTGTGGCAAGTCACTTCACCTTTGTGTTTCCCTTCTGTCATAAATATAAAGGGAAGGGTAAACCCCTTTAAAATCCCTCCTGGCCAGAGGAAAAATCCTCTCACCTGTAAAGGGTTAAGAAGCTAAAGGTAACCTCGCTGGCACCTGACCAAAATGACCAATGAGGAGACAAGATACTTTCAAAAGCTGGGAGGAGGGAGAGAAACAAAGGGTCTGTGTCTGTCGGTATGCTGCTTTTGCCGGGGATAGAACAGGAATGGAGTCTTAGAACTTTTAGTAAGTAATCTAGCTAGGTATGCGTTAGATTATGATTTCTTTAAATGGCTGAGAAAAGAATTGTGCTGAATAGAATGACTATTCCTGTCTGTGTGTCTTTTTTGTAACTTAAGGTTTTGCCTAGAGGGATTCTCTATGTTTTGAATCTAATTACCCTGTAAGGTATCTACCATCCTGATTTTACAGAGGTGATTCCTTTACCTCTATTTACTTCTATTTCTATTAAAAGTCTTCTTGTAAGAAAACTGAATGCTTTTTCATTGTTCTCAGATCCAAGGGTTTGGGTCTGTGGTCACCGATGCAAATTGGTGAGGATTTTTACCAAACCTTTCCCAGGAAGTGGGGTGCAAGGGTTGGGAGGATTTGGGGGGGAAAGACGTGTCCAAACTACGTTTCCCAGTAAATCCAGTGAGAGTTTGATGGTGGCAGTGGATATTCCAGGGACAAAGGATAAAATTAATTTGTACCTTGGGGAAGTTTTAACCTAAGCTGGTAAAAGTAAGCTTAGGAGGTTTTCATGCAGGTCCCCACATCTGTACCCTAGAGTTCAGAGTGGGGGAGGAACCTTGACACCTTCTATCTGTCTTACCTAGGGTAGTTATATTTGTAATATCTTTGAGACAAAGACCAGGTCTTTCTATCTGTTTGAACAGTGCCTAGCACCATAGGCCTCTAATATCATTTGAGGCCTCGACCATTCTTCATCTGTACATTACAGTAATCTGCCATTGCATGTTCATCTACCAAAAATGCCCTTTCTTCCCGCTGCCTCCCCAAATTCATTAGGAGTTACATGGGGTTTTGACACCAGATTAGACCATTGGTCTATTAAGTAGTTTCCCATTGTTTGGTATTCACATTTACCCTATGCTTCAAAAGAAGGCAAAGCCTGCAATAACGCAGTAGGGCCATTATTTTCAAACTGAAGTGAGCCTCCTAAATGCATAGTTAGGCACCTGTCTAATAGTGGCCCAATTTTCAGACATGCTGATCTCCTACTACTATCAGAAAAGGTTAATCATTTTGACACCTTCTCATATAAACTAGTAAACTAGGGAAATGTGGTCAGGATGAAATGACTGTAAGGTAGGTGCACAACTGTTTAAAAGTCCATACTCAAAGAGCCCAGGCGAGAAAGGTCTAGCCTGTGAAAGGAATACATGGAGATTTAAGCTGCAAGCAGTGCAGTCTACCTTCAAGAAATTCTGAAACCTGCATAAAACAACATTTAGGGTGAGAATTTGCAACTATTAACCAGTTAATTTAGAGTACTAAGCTTAGTTTGCATGTTTTGTTTTATTTGCTCAGTAATCTGTTTTAATCCATTTGATATCCCTTATAATCAGTTAAAATCTATCCTTTGTAGTTAATGAACTTGTTTTTTGTTTATTCTAAAACCAGTTTGTGTAATTCATAACAGGGGGAGGGGGCAAAAAGCTGTGCATATCTTTCTCCACGTTGAGGGAGGGAGCGAATGTCATGAGTTTACGCTGTATAGATCTCTATACAGCTCAAGACAATATAATTCTGTGTTTACACGCCAGATGGTGTGTGCATTTAAGTGCTGGGCAATCCCTGAGCTGAGTCTTCCCACACAGAGCTGATCTCAGAGTCAGTGTGTCTTTTTCTGCAGCTCAGTGTGTCTTTCTACAGGTGTGTGTGTGTGTGTGTGTGTGTGTGTGTGTGTGTGTGTGTGTGCGTGCGCGCGCAGCAGGACAGGGTGAGGGAGCTCAGGCTGGTGGAACAGGTAGTCACAGTGGAACCCCAGTACATCCGGCGGCACCCCAGACATATCTAGTGGAGTACCACAGGGGTCTGGCTAGGGTCCAGTACTATTCAATATCTTCATTAATGGCTTGGATAAGGGAGTAGAGAGTATGCTTATAAACTTTGCGATGCAGTTGCAAAAAACAGCTAATATTCTGGGATTTATTAACAGGACAATCATATGTAACACAAGGGAGGTAATTGTCTCACTCTACTCGGAGCTGCTGATGGCTCAGCTGGAGGTCTTCATCCAATTATGTGTGCCACACTTTACAGGAGATGAACAAAAATAAGAGGTTTAGAAAACCTGACCTAAACACAGTCTTGAGAAAAGAAGACTGTGGGGTGGGCTAATAGTCTTAAAGTGTGTTAAGAACTGTTACAAAGAGGACAGTGAAGGTGCACTGAAGCTAGGACAAGAAGTAATAGACATAATCTGCCACCAGGGTTATCTAAACTAGATACTAGGAAAAGCTTTCTAACTATAAGGATAATTAAACTCTGGAATAGGCCTCCAAGGAAAGTTGTGGAATCCCCATCAGTGGAGGTTTTTTCGGAATAGGTTGGACAAACACCTGTTGGGTGGCCTAGGTTTACTGGGTCCTACCTCAGTGCAGGGGCTTGATGACCTCTAGAGGTCTCTTCCAGGTCTACATTTCCAGGCACAAAGTGTTGCATTTAATGATCTAGCCCTCTTAAAATCCCAGTATAGTATTTGACTCTCTGACACTTGTGTCAGGGAATTGCTGGAGCGGACGGAATGGCATGTGAAGAAGTGTTTAATTTTTTCCTTTTTCTATCGTGTTTATAGGAAGCACCTCTGTTCCATTCTTTGGAAGATGCTCTGCTAAAAAGTACATCCAATGGATCGATCAAAATTGAGTGTCATTTTAACCACAAGTTTCATTCAGAGCTTCACCACAGTTCCCACTCTTGCATCTCCACAAGTCTGCATCCCATTAATTTTTTTAATACTGTCTGAAATTCTTGCCACATTGTCCTTTAATTCATAGTACTTTGGCATCAGTTTCTCAGGAGCTATGGAAATTGGAATCCCTTTCAGTCCTGAGGCAGTAATAATTTAAAAGCTTTTTGTTTCCATTCCTTCTTTAAAATTATAATGAAGAAAAATACATGGTGAAATTATTCCAATACCAGTCAGAGTTTAGTTTCAGTGGTTCAGAACTCATTAGTTTCCTTGCTCATACGGTAAACCAGAATGCACTGCATAAATATATTTAAAAATCAATTAACAATAACACTTTATTTTCATGCAAGGAAAATACTGCAGTCTTATTTTAATGGCTAGTTTGCAAATAATTCCTTTTAGCTTTTACGTAATGCAGAACACTGGAAGTTAGGAGACCTGTTTTTAATAACAGGCCTCATTTCCTATTCTGCAGGGTGACTATACACCTGGAAAAATTCACAAGTTGTTGGGTGAACTGTCTGTATTGGCTGCTTCATACATTGCCTGCAATTTTTGTTGCACTCTTCAACCTACAAGGTAGTCATGGTTCATCTTGTCTGACTGAATATCTTGCTGCATTGGGTGTGTCTTTTCCAAACTTTATCTTAAACTTTGTTCCATAACATGTTTTCTTGCTATTCCTTTCCTCCACTTAAGTGATTATCAAGGGGTTAACTGGGTTATTCAGAGTATTATGGGTTGGAGCCATGCACTCCATCCTTCCCTTACTTCCTGTTTAGTGAGTGGGAGTTTTTCCTCCCCTGTTGTGACACAGTTAAATAAAAAAGCAGCAAGTTCCTAGCCTGCAATCCTCTAAGTAGACTTATTTTTGTTGCACTGAACAGGCCTTATACAAAAGCTGTATTTGCTTTTTGTTTCATAGCTTCCTCTAGTGCCACAGCCATAGTAAAAAGCATAGTGGTAAAATCCTGGCCCTATTAAGGGAGTTGGAATTTTTGCCATTGACTTCAGCTGGGCCAGGATTTCACCCCAGGTTTGTAAAAAAAATAATCAAAAGTTTGTGAAAGTTATGTTAGGTCCTCACCCCACTCATCCTCCTGGTTCCCTGTGATACCCTTATGGTGTTCTGATTAATTGAGCCTTTCTACTAACTTTGGTTAAAACTGAAATCCTAACTCCCCCCTCATGCCCTCCCCCCCATTGCTTGAACAACGAAACATTCTCCTTTAGAAAAAGACTCAATGTACATAGACTTCTGTGTAGAAGTCTTTCTGTTCTGAACTCCAGCTGTCTGGCTACTCACAGTTTTCAGTTTCCATATGGAAGCCAAACCTGTTTTCTAAATAACAATGTAAACTTCCCTACCCCTCTAATTTGTCAGTAATTGGGGGATCTGGCTCAGCAGATTCTGACATCTGTGTTCAAGTTCTGCCCATTGGGATAATTGATGTTTCATTGTTGTTTGATATTTCCTAATGGAAAACTCTCAGCAAGAAACTATCTAGGATTAAACCTTAGGTGCAAAAAAAGAGGATTGCTTTACACACAAAAATCCCATGTCTTTGTCAGTGACATAGTACCTAGCCAGTCCATTACAAATACAAAATCAAGCTGAAGATTCTATTATTCCATCCTCTTTTCAGGTTTCTTACCAAGTGCAATAAATCAAGGATTTACTTATATGAATAACTGACATCCCCTAGTGAATACTTATGTCTGGTGCACATAAAAGGTTAGCTATTTCAGCTGTGTAATTATTTCCTCAACACAAAAGTGTGTAAAGCTTCTGAAGCAAAATGTCAGATTGTATAGTTCTGAAGAATGCTGAGCAACTTCACCCAGACTGATTGATTGTTATGAAGTACTGATACAAGAATTGCCTCTAAAGTACTTTCCAAAGCTGTGTGCCCAGAGCTAAAATTCTGTGAGCCAAAAGCAGTGTGCAAAACGGATCTTATCCCTAAGTAGAGCTGGTCAAAATGTGCAAAGAACATTCACTGTGAATTTAACTCTTTTCCTGATTCATGAATCGTTTTTGAACCAACCCCTGTTTGCAAACTGATCTGGAATCACAATTTCTGCAAATAGATTACTAGCAATTGTTAGTAGATAACTTAGTTTAATCTGTAGATTAAACTAAATTGCATTGGTAAATAGTTCAGTTATGTTAGTTATCTGCTATTCATTATTATTTGTATGAGTTTTGTCACCTAAATCACAGGGTGAAATCCTGGTCCCACTAAAGTCAATGGAAAAGCTCCCATTGACTTCATTGGGACAAGGATTTCACTCAAGATCAGTTCCTCTATTGATTGGCTTCTTCAAGCATTAGGCACTGTTTTAAATACATACATTGCAGAGGGCCTAGTTTGCTCAAAGAAGAAGGATATGAATATTTTCGCTCTTGGGTTGCTCATTCAAATCTGGCCCAGGAAGGCAGTGACCAAAAGTAATTATCATCTGCCATCTTTTTGCCGTCTATGTGAAATGGCTTTCTGTTCCATTCAGGGTCTCATTTACCAAATCTATCACTATGGTAGTTGAGTCTGCAGTTCTCAGTCAGTTTCCTAGCTGGCAGGTAACCAGTTACAGATATTTCTTCCACTACTGTAACTGGTGTCTGCATTGTTAGGGCACGTCTTCACTGGCTTGTGTAGTCATGGCACAGCACTAGGAGGGAGCTCTCCCAGCGCTCTAAAAAAACCCACCTCCATGAGGGGTGTAGCTTCCAGCTCTGGGAGTGCGGATCCCAGCGCTAGTGCACTGTCTGTACTGACATGTTAGAGCGCTGAAACTTGCAGCACTCATGGGGTTGTTTTTTCACAGAGAAAGTTGCAGCGCTGTAAAGTGCCAGTGTAGACAAGTGTAGTTTTATCTGGGCAATAGAGAATTGCATCCAATGTGGAAACAACTTCCCTGTTGTTTGAGATCTCTTCAGCTCAGATTTGAGGCATGTTGGTGGGACAGTGTAAAGACAACTGAAGTGGCTCTGGCCAGACTGGATCATTTCTATCCCAAAGAGAGAATTTTGGTCTCCACTGCTATCCATATAACACCTTTCAGAAGTGCTAAATGTTGGCAAATGCTGACATTTTAATAATGAAGACTGCACTTGGTTGATACTATGTGCTTATGTATCTAAGAACAGCATTAGGTATGTGTTTTTCCTACCCTCCAGTTTCCTCTGTCTGCAACTCAGCATTACAATGAAAATTACCAGTTCAGATTGATGCTTCACCGTGATAAGTTTCACACTAAAGATGGAAGGGCTAAGCACTTCGCAGGCATACAAGAATGGACAGTCCCTGCCCTGAGGAGCTCAGAGGATGGGCAGATAGCATTCAAGATAGGGGACCCACAAAAGAGAATTTTATGGACAAATCAGTGAGATTCACTATGGGCAACACAGCAAAAGTGGGTTTTTAAGGCAAGTCTTAGAAATGGAGAAGGATGAGCTTGTGGATCGACTAAGTAAGGTCAGTCCATGAAGAGCAGGCCTCATGGAACAAGGTGCAAAGGCGAGTTGTTTAAGAGACTAACAAAGGAGTGGACAAAGGTGGGAAAGCTGGAGTGGAGCAGGTTTAGGCAGTGTGAATAGTGTTAGTAAAAATAAATCCTCTTCTTTCACCAAACCCACTGTTGGGTGCAACTCTAGATGTTTCTCATTGCCAGCTGCTTTTGGGGACGGGGACAGGGACTGGCTGGATATTTAGCTGGGTGTTGCTTTTACCTCTCTGGCTCCTGTCAAAACCTCATATTTGCTACTGCAGAAAGTGAGACCATTTTCTTGTTGTACCTATATGGCTAAGGTGCCTCCTGTGATAGAAATAGGACCTATGGGAGATATACACGTTACACAATTCAAGCGAACAGTAGCAGTAATTTCTAAATTAAAGCCCTTACAGAGCCCTGTTGGGTACTATACTTCATTTATCGTACAAAATATATGATGAGCAAAATATTAATTTTGCCAGTAGAAAGTTGAGACACATTTATTAAATCTTCATTTTAGCTAACTGCTTGAAAGAGAGAAGTGAAGACAAATCAGACGGTTTGATGATTGATACCTCTCTAAGGCATTCAGAAACTGCTGTCATGAGCACAGTTTCAGAACACCAGGAGATAGAATGCCTTTCTCATGTAGTATATTTTGTACTGGGAAAAGTTGTATTGTGACTAATATGGTATTCTCCTCAGTAGCCACTGGATGTTGCATGAATATCTGTCTTGTGAAATAGTTGCAGGTTAGTTTTATGGATACTTCATAAATGAAAATGTATTTTATGGGGGATTTTATAGAGAAGTTCTTATCCCCTTACAATGAAAATCTTGACTATACTATTCTGGAGCCCGCAGAGGAGACAGACAGACAGATGCAGAGAGAGCTAATGGATACACAGCTGTCTGCATGCTCATTTTATTGTTCTGGCTTCAAAACTGAAACTAACACAAAACTGATGCTTTGCAATGGGAAGGGAAGAGAGTACAGAGCCTGCTGAACATTTAAATGGAGAGGACTTCACATTCCACCACCTTACTTTAAAAAACTTTCCAAACACACATACATTATCGTTTACATGGTTAACATGAAAAACTATATAACTAAAAGTTGTGGGTGTTCTACCGCAGACTTTTCAGTTGCAATGGATTATTCTGCCCTGGAATAGCAACTCTCTAACTGGACAATTTATAAGTTCAGGTGCACAACTGGTTTTTGCACTCTCTTGGGATAATGTGGTAATGGTAGTTCAACAATGTCCTGAACAACAGGAACAATTAGTGGTAAGGAATCAGTTGGATCCGGTACTAAAGATTCTGCCACCAAATCATCAAAAGGAGGTTACACTGGAGGAACAGAAAGTCCTACTTGAATATCCCTAACTTGAGTACTAGTCGAGGCTTCAACTGGTCCAATTGTTGTTTCCATAAAATACCATGGGATCATTTTACCGCAAACAAAACAAGTCCCATGCATTTTATATGTTCTGAAGCTACCAATTTCACTCCAGAACTGTAGTTGCAAGTCCAAAGACTAAGTCTCTGACTTGAGAAGTATGATGATGAGTCTCATGTCGTTGATCAGTTTGCATAGGCTTGCAATTTAGCTGCATGTGAGGCAATATCAGGATGTAGCAGGCCCAAACAGAAATGCAAAGATCACTTCAAGAAATTAGTTGCAGGTGACTTCTGGGTAGTGACATGTGGTGTATTCCTGTAGATAAGCAAGAAATTGTCCAATTTCTGCTGATGACTTCAAATAGACTTGTTATCTTTTAAGGGGTGCTTAAGTGCTTGTTTGTACAAAGTGTTCCCTTATGTGTTCCTCCAAAATGACTGGAGGATAGCTAATGTGATGCCAATTTTTTAAAAGGACTCCAGAGGTGATCCCAGCAATTACAGACCAGTAAACTTGACTTCAGTACTGGGCAAACTGGTTGAAATTATAGTAAAGTACAAAATTGTCAAATACATAGGTGAACATAACTTGTTGGGGAAGAGTCAACATGGTTTTTATAAAGTGAAATCATGCCTCACCAATCTACTAGAATTCTCTGGGGGCGTCAACAAGCATGTGGACAAGGGGAATCCAGTGGATGTAATGTACTTAGATTTTCAGAAAGCCTTTGACGAGGTCCCTTACCAAGGACTCTTAAGCAAAGTAAGCCTGTCATGGGATAACAGAGAAGGTCCTCTTATGGATTGGTAACTGGTTAAAAGATAGGAAACAAAAGGTAGGAATAAATGGTAGTTTTCAGAATGGAGAGAAGTAAATAGTGGTGTCCCCCAGGAGTCTGTACTGGGACTAGTCCTATTCAACATATTCATATTTGGGTCTCTTGGGGGGAGGGATAGCTCAGTGGTTTGAGCATTGGCCTGCTAAACCCAGGGTTGTGAGTTCAAACCTTGAGAGGTCCTTTTAGGGATCTGGGGCAAAAAAATTGGGGATTGGTCCTGCTTTGAGCAGGGGGTTGGACGAGATGACCTCCTGAGGTCCCTTCCAACCCTGATATTGTATGATTCTATTCTATGATAAATGATATGGAAGAAGGGGTAAACAGTGAGGTGGAAAAATTTGCAGATGATATAAAACTACTCAAGATAATTAAATCTCAGGCAGACTGTGAAGAGCTACAAAAGGATCTCTCAAAACTGGGTGACTGGGCAACAAAATGGCAGATGAAATTCAGTGTCGCTAAATGCAAAGTAATGCATATTGGAAAACATAATCCCAACTATACATATAAAATGATGGGGTCTAAATTAGCTGTTACCACTCAAGAAAGAAATCTTGGAGTCATTGTGGATAGCTTTCTGAAAACATCCACTCAATGTTCAGCGATAGTCAAAAAAGCAAACAAATGTTGGGAATCCATTAAGAAAGGGATGGATAATAAGATAGAAAATACCATATTGCCTCTCTCTATATCCATGGTATGCCCATATCTTGAATACTGCGTCCAGATGTAGTCACCCTATCTCAAAAAAGACATATTGGAACTGGAAAAAGGTTCAGAAAAGGGCAACAAAATGATTGGGGTATGGAATGGCTTCAGTATGAGGAGAGGTTAATAAGACTGGGACTTTTCAGCTTGGAAAAGAGACAACTAAGGGGGATATGATTGAGGTATATAAAATCACCTCACTGTTGACTGACTGGTATGGAGAAGGTAAATAAGGAAATGTTATTTACTCTTTCTCATAACACAAGAACTAGGGGGTCACCAAATGAAATTAGAAGGCACCAGGTTTAAAACAAACAAAAGGAAGTATGTCCTCACACAACATACAGTCAACCTGTGGAATGCTTTGCCAGAGGATGGTGTGAAGGCCAAGACTATAACAAGGTTCAGAAAAGAACTAGATAAATTCATGGAGGATAGGTCCATCAATGGCTGTTAGCCAGGATGGGCAGAGATGCTATCCCTAACCTCTGTTTGCCAGAAGCTGGGACTCGGTGACAGGGAATGGAACACTTGAGGATTACGTGTTCTGTTCATTCCCTCTGGGGCACCTGGTATTGACCACTGTCAGAAGACAGGATGCTGGGCTGTACTTTTGGTCTGATCCAGTGTGGCCATTCTTATGTTCTAATGTTTGTTGCAGAATGGTAAGGAGCTGAGCATATGTGCTGAATTCTATTTGAAACAACGAGTTTCTGAAATTCTTCAGAACAGAACAGAGGTCCATTTTCACTCACCAACTATAACGGTAAACCAAACTGACTAAACAAAGTATGAAGATGTCCAGTGGTCTTAGTAGCTGCAGTAGAACCCATTCTGAAAACTTTTGGCCATTTTGAATGGGCGTTGACTACGACCAAAAACATATAACCTTCTAAAGGTCCAGCAAAATCCACATGAATGTGTGTCCAAGGGCGTAGATGAATTGGGCCAGGATTATGTCACATTTGCTGATGCATAGTACAGCACTTTGCCTTCCTCTCAGTGTCTTTGTCAATCAGACTATCAAACATGACTTTGGCCTATAGCCTTCATCTGTGCAATGCCAAAATGACCTTCATGAAGAGTTTCCAAAACCTGAGATTGGAGTGATTTCAGAATAGCTCACATTCCCCATAAGATGCAACCGTGATTCTCAGATAATCCATATTGATGTGACACAAATTGTATAAACTGGATATTCTTTTGATCTGACACTGTACCTTATAGTACCATCCCCTTCACAAGAGAGAACACGTCGTCCTTAGCAGTTTTTTTGGATGATGTCTGTGCTAGTGGTGGGTAATCTATCCATCAAATTGAGAGAGAACTCTTCATCTGAAATTTCTTTGGGTTGACAAGAATTTGGGCATGGCAGGTGTGTTGGCCCATCATCATTGCCATGCTGAGTCCCTTTACAGAACTGAATAGTATGGGAATGAGCTGAAAGTAGCAATGCTTATTGTCAGGGTCGGTGCATGGAGGTTTCATGCCCTAGGCAAAACTTCCACCTTGTGCCACCCTCCCTACCACCACCCTGCGGCAGCTCCCCGCTGCCCCCTCCACTCTGAGGCTCCCCCCCTTTGGCAGCTCCCCGCCGCCCTCTCCCTCCCCTCGGCCCGAGGAGCCCCCCCTGCGGCAGCTCCCTGCCACCCCCTCACCCTTGGCCCGGGGAGTCATGTGCAGCAGCTCCCCACTCCAGCTCACCTCTGCTCCGCCTCCTCCCTGAGCATGCCGCCGCTTCTCCCACCTCCCAGGCTTGCGGCGCCAATCAGCTGTTTGGTGCGCAAGCCTGGGAGGGAGAGAAGCAGAGCGGGGTGGTGCTCAGGGGAGGAGGCAGAGCAGTGGTGAGCTGGGGGGGAGCGGTTCCCCTGTGCGCCGCCGCCCCCCCCCGTTACTTGCTGCAAGCGGCCCTCCACGTGCCCCCTTCCCCAGCTTACCTCCGCTCCACCACCGCCCCCAACCACTTGGCGCCCTAGGTGACCCGCCTAGTTCGCCTAGTGGTTGCACCGGCCTTGCTTATTGTTGCAGAGAAGCAGCAGCTAATGATGGAATTCCATGCTTTTGTCCAAAAACTGAAATTAATGGGCGATGATCCATCAGCACGGTAAAAATGTGTACCATCCAAATAGGTATGGAACTTCCTCATTCCAAAGATAATTTTGAGAACTTCTCGCTCTATTTGTGCTTAGTTTTTCTCAGGAGTAGTGATGCAAAGACAGTTGTTTTCTCCATGCCATTAGGAAAAACTTGGGAAAGAACTGCACACATGGTGAAGCATCACAAGCCATTTCAATGGTAGTGAAGCATCAAAATGTGTAAGAACTTGAGCTGATGTCAACAGGTTCTTTGCTTCCTAAATGCACACTCACACTCTTTAGGCCATTTCCATTTTGTCTTTGCAAGTAATAGTTCATGTAAAGGTGCCAAGACTATCACCAGATTAGGCAGAAATTTACTTTAGGGGTTAAGATGTCCTAAGAATGAATATAACTGTGACACTTTCCCAGGGAGTGGCTCTTGCAGAGCCACCTTCTCTTTCTCTGGTGATTTCCTTAAGCCTGTGGTACATGTCCAAGGTATTCAGCTGAAAGTTTGAAAAGTTCACATTTGTCTCCACATAATCTCAAATTTTGGAGATGGTCCAAATTTCAAAGATGGCCCTCTTGATCCTTTTCTGTAATACCGATGCCATCCAAATAGCTTTGAACTCCAATCAGTCCCTTCAGAATCTCATCCGTGGCTTTTTCGAACAGAGCAGGTGCCAGTGTGATATCAAAAGGCAACCTGTTGTAACAAAATGAGCCTTTTGTGGTGTTTGAGATATTTGCAAGATGACGGATCAATCTCCATTTGTAGGTATGCATTGAGCAAATCCAATATACTGAAACACTATGCATCACTAAGAGTAGCAAACAAATTTTCGATACGCAGTAGTGGATACTGATACGCACATAAAACTGGATTCAGTGTCACTTTGAAATCTCCACAAATTCAGACTGAGTCATCCTTCTTGATCACTGATATTATGGATATAATGCTCTCACTGTGTGAAACTGATGACAAGATTCCAGTGTTCACTAAATGATCCAAATCAACTTCTACCAGAGGCTTCTGTGCATAAGGCACAACTCTGAGCTTGCAAAATTTCAGCTGACTGTCAGGCTTAACAGTGAGCTTCACTGATATGTTGCTCATCTGTCTAACCTCTTGTTCAGAAACTTTGGAGTGCCAGTCCAGTATTTGTTGAAGATTTCAAGGTGCTTTTTTGATTGCCTTCATGTCAGTCCAATTCACCTTGTTTCTCAAGCCAAGATCTGCCAGATAATCGTAGATACTTCCCTTCAATCACATACAATGGTAAAAATTGATTGCCCATCTAGTTGAACTTTCACCTAGAGTGTCACTTTTGGGACGGGTTTCAGAGTGGTAGCCGTGTTAGTCTGTATCAGCAAAAAGAACGAGGAGTACTTGTGGCACCTTAGAGACTAACAAATTTATTTGAGCATAAGCTTTTGTGGGCTAAAACCCACTTCATCAGATGCATGCAGTGGAAAATACAGTAGGAAGACAGATAGATAGATACATCAGTGAAAATGTATCTAAGTCTTTAAAACTATGGAGGTTTCTTCCAGGGGGTCTGGTGATAGGTAGATACAGAAATCAGTGAAACTGCAGCTCCAGTATCAAGCTCCATTCTTGTAGGAACTATTTTAATAAAGGGTGTATCCCAGATGCTGTCTCTGATAACATGTGTAGTGCTAGATCTTGGTCAATGTCACTAGAGCGCTTGTCTTTTTCCATATTATGAATTCCTGTCTTCTGTCTTTTCTTAGTTCAGTCTGGATAGGTGCCTTCTTGGATGTATGGTTACTCTGTGTTGCTGATCATTGAACTGTGTGACAGTTCATGGCAATGTGTCCTTTTTTTTTTTTCCTGGCATTTTCTGCAAATAATCTAACTTGCCCAGCAGTCCTACTGAGAGTGCATAGTTTGCACACAACCACCATGTGGAAATCCCTTACCTTCCTGTGGTCCTCTGTCTCACTGATGTAGGAGGTAAACTCAGCTCATGCTAAATTCCAGAGAATCTTTCTCTGCGGTCTCCATTGCAAAACCTGCTTCAACAGTCTTTTTGAATGTAAATCCTGATATAATTAATAACTTCTTCCAGATCTGGACATTGTGTAATCCAGAGACTAATTGGCCACACAGGCATCACTTAATGGTTATCCAAACTGACAGTGCTCTGACAGCTTCCTTAAAACAGCAGCAAATTGTGCTACTGATTCTCCACCTCCCTGATGTCACTGATGGAACAGATATCATTTTGCTATGATTGCTGGGATAGGAGAAAAATGTTCCTGCACTCCTGCAGTATTTGTGGCTTACATCACAGATCCAGGCACATTTGGAGACAGTAGGTCACACAACAGTCCACATGCCTTTGGAGCCATCACTGTCAGCAAGGTTGAAAATCTTTGTCCATGTGGAATGGTTACAAATTACTAAAAACTTTTGAGGTACACTACCCATGATTCACGGTTTTCGTCAAACACACCAATGTAACCCACAAAAGGTGTCGTTTCTCTTTTCCTTTTGGACTCCATGCCTCCTGGACACCTGTTCCACCTGGAATTTTTTTTTTTAAACTATGTGCTATCTGCACTCTATCACCCTCTGCTGTCTGTGTGCTTATGTCATAAATATCAAGGGAAGGGTAACCACCTTTCTGTATACAGAACTATGAAATCCCTCCTGGCCAGAGGCAAAACCCTTTCATCTGTAAAGGGTTAAGAAGCTAAAATAACCTCGCTGGCACCTGACCAAAATGACCATGAGGAGACAAGATACTTTCAAAGCTGGAGGGGGGGGGGGGACAAAGGTTCTGTCTGTCTGTGGGATGCTTTTGTTGGGAACAGACAGGAATGCAGCTCAGAACTTCTGTAAAAAGTTAGTAAGTAATCTAGCTAGAAATGCATTAGATTTCTTTTGTTTAATGGCTGGTAAAATAGCTGTGCTGAATGGAATGTATATTCCTGTTTTTGTGTCTTTTTGTAACTTAAGGTTTTGCCTAGAGGGATTCTCTATGTTTTGAATCTGATTAACCTGTAAGGTATTTACCATCCTGATTTTACGGAGGTGATTCTTTTACTTTTTCTTTAATTAAAATTCTTCTTTTAAGAACCTGATTGCTTTTTCATTGTTCTTAAGATCCAAGGGTTTGGGTCTGTGTTCACCTATGCAAATTGGTGAGGATTTTTATCAAGCCTTCCCCTGGAAAGGGGGTGAAGGGCTTGGGGGGATATTTTCGGGGGAAGATGTCTCCAAGTGGGCTCTTTCCCTGTTCTTTGTTTAACATGCTTGGTGGTGGCAGCATAGGGTTCAAGGCCAAGGCAAAGTTTGTACCTTGAGGAAGTTTTTAACCTAAGCTGGTAAGAATAAGCTTAGGGGGTCTTTCATGCAAGTCCCCACATCTGTACCGTAGAGTTCAGAGTGGGGAAGGAACCGTGACAGCTTACATACACCTTTGTCTGTACTTGGGCTCACTTCTGCTAGCTGCAGACCTTCACTGCAGGCTAAGGCTGTTTCCATCTGTTTGTATGTGTTCAGTCAGAATAGCTGCCTACTTACACTCACTGCTTCTTTGTTTGGACAAGCTCTGAGCTGCAGCCTATTCCTTTGCTCTATCTTTATTTGTCTGGTAACTGAAATCTGTCAAAAAGTAATCTGCCTGAAGTGTCAGGTGATCAGGGCTGAGGCCCCAGGATAGTTTGTGGGGAGAGATGATGAAACACACCAAGTGTCTAAGTTTTAAAGCTTTATTGATAAAATAATAGCGGAGAGTGATGGGTGCTCCCCACGTCACTCAGAGGAAGGAAGGAAGCGTTAGTGCCTCAAGCCCTAACTCACTTTCATACTCACACACACGCTACCTGAGGCTGTCCAGTGTAACATAAGAAGAAGAGGGGGAGGAGTGGACGGGAGTTTTTCTCCCGTGAATGGGTCGTTCAGGGTCCGCTGCCAATCTCCGAATTACTCCAACTTTCAGGAGGGCTTTAAGTCCTGGGTTCCTTTCTGGGTGTTCCATTCTGCGACCTCTGTTTCTGGTGCTCTTTTTTCAGTCCAAACTGGCTTTCTGTGGTCGTCTTCACTTTTCCAAAACACAACAGTTGCAGGAACGCAAAGCTCTGCTCCCCCCACTCGTAATCTTGCCCGTGTTTTTCATCTCTGCAGCCCTGGTTTTTTCATGTCTGGCTTTGGCTCGGAGAGAGAGAAACTTCTCATCTAGTGCCATAATGTTGGACTGGGGCCAGCGTCTTATTGTTGGACTGAGCTTGCTAGCTGCAGTGTTGAGTTATCCTGTTCTCTGCTCTCTTTCTCCTTCCCCCTTTGGCCCCTTGCAGCCTGCAAAAGAATCTTTCACTCTTCACTCACACCTTTGACCCTCCCCAAAATGCTTTGCGATGCTTGCAACAGCGTTAGCAACATGCAGTGCTGATCTGCCTTCCCCAGGGGAACCCCTGAGGTTGTGACAACTTGCTCCTCTCCAGCTGGCTGGTTCATGCTGTCCCAAGAGCAAAAACAGCAGTCTGTCACCCAGTGCCTCAAGGCAAGCTTAATCCCTTTTTAATAGTATTATTTGCTTACTTTTTTTCTTCTTGGTCAGGCAGTGAGAGCCCTGGACATCTGTGGGATGGAAATTCCTCATCGTCAAATGTTATATTTCTGGAGCTAGCAGAGAAGGAGACAGACAGAAATACACAGTGGGAGCTGATGGACCCACAGCTGTCTGATTTGCTCATTTTATTGTTCTGGCTCCGAAACTGAAACTAACAGGAAAGTGAGACTTTGCACTAGGGATGGGGAAGAATACAGAGCCCCCTAAACATTTAAAGGAACAGGACATCACATTGACGTACCTTGAAATAGTGGATTGTGTGATAGTTAAATTAAATAAATCAAACATTTATGTATTCTTTTTTTTCCCAATCAGCACAAAAAATTTGGACCTTGTTGAGTCAGTAGTCTACCAGGTTGGGAAGTGCAGCATGCAAATATTTCATTTTACAAGGATAAGATGCTGTGAGGAATCAGCCTGAGAGAACTAATACAGCAAAGCAGAAACAGATAATATGGCCAGATCATTCAAGGATGTATGTATGTGCGTGTATGTGTACCTAATTTAGCCACGTTCAGTATCTATATCCTGCCTTATTGCTCAAACGATTTCACAATAACTGTAAAGGGGATGGTATGCCTATATTCTTTTGTATACTAAACTCATAGGAAAAAGTGCATCAAATGTGTCAGAATTGACTTCCGAAGAAGAAGAGATACTCCACGCAAAAATAAATGTATGATTGAAATAATCTTTCCCTGGATGATGAAAATCTTGATAGACCTATTTTTCTATTTATCTGAAATAGCAGATACATAGTTTGCTGTGGCTGGAATGTAGCTTCAAAACATCTCCTTTACAGGCCCTCTCAGAGATCCAGAGAGACCCAGGCCACTTCCAGCTTTTGAGGCCCCAGCCATAATAAGCAAGTAATTGCCTTCTTGCATGGTTCAGCATAGCCAACATCTACAAGGTTTCATGTGTGGTTTCCGCAGCTGGAGAAAATACAGTTTGAATTATGTTCAAGCAGAACTGCTTGTACACCTTTATACACCTCGGTCATATTAGATCCATTGTCATAGGCTTGATCAATGCAGACGTGAAAATCTAACTTAAAACCTTCTAGAATTGCTAGTACTCGAGCAGCGATTTCTTTTCCAGTTTTTCTCGTGAAATTATCCAACAAAATAAACCTTTCTTCAATTGAAAATTTTGAACTGTCTACAATCTTAACATATTGAATAACCATAGTAGTCTGTTCCTTGTGAGAACAATCTGGAGTGGCATCAACAAAGATTGAAAAATACTTGGCATTTCGAATCTCATCCAGAATTGTTTGTATGAATGACCCACATAGCTCAATAAACTTGTTTTGTATGCGTGTGGAGAGATAATGGACTTGCATGCGCTTTTGACTCTCTTGCAATTCTTGAACATGTTTAACATGCTCTGATAAAAGTGGGTCATATTTCCTGAGGAGCTCAACTATGCGTAGAAAGTTTCCATTTGCACGATCACCGATATGGTGACTGGAACCAAAGAAAGCCAATCACTGCTCAGACAGAAAAAGGATGACATTCAGGATGCACTCAAGAAGTTTTTTCCAGTTATTAGTTTCTGTAGAGAGTTCAGTCAAGAGTAAATGCTCAACTGAACTTTCAGCTGGTGCTGCTCCACTAGCTGATTTCCATGCAACATAGTTTTCTTTGTGTGACGTTGAACTCTCATGTGATGGTATTCGGTCTTTCAACTTCCTCCAACCTCTATTGATGCTCCATCCTGATTGATCAGAGAGAACTGATGCATTTGCAGCACTTTTGTTCAAAATGAAGCAGAGTGCACTGTACAGATGTTGTATTTCTGTACTCCACCATAACCAGTCTCTTGAGCAGTTCTCACCATTTGGAAGAGTTTTTGTCAGCAGATGAGTAGAGAAAGCATGATTATCCCCATCTCATGGAATGTTACTTGGAATTTCAAAACTAATTTGAAGAAAAGATTGCATTTGGGCAGCATTGCTCTTGTCAATAATTTCAATGTCATTCACAGTCAAACCTGTAGTACTCATGAATTGCTCTTGCTGCGTAAGATCTACATCTTCCTGTTGCTACTGAGTTTCTTCATCATACACGGGATCTTCTGCTGCACCTGTTACTGTTGGCACATCTCCTTTTTGACTACTGTCCCCATGTTCAGGTATTGGCATTGAAATATCACCTGTTGCAGTTGCGGGGTTTTCATTATCTGTAGCATTGTTTGTTGGGTAATGTGTGTTTTCCCGTGGTTCGAGAAATTATATTATTGGCTTTAAGCTCTTAGCTGCTGCTTTGCTCAGTGTTTTTGCAGTCTCTTGCTTGCACTACTTTCAAATCTTCTCTTCACAGTGATCTATCTGGTCAATATGTAGCCTATCCACACGTGAAATATTCTGCTGTAAATAAGTAGGTTATCTACACTTGAAATCTACTGTAAACGTACACAAATGCTGAAAAGACTTAAGATGAAGGAATACTAATTAAGAACACAAAATGAAACAGTCAGACAAGTTATTATCCTTATCACTGAATCAAAACTCAAGCACGCAAGGTATAATATAACTGGCTGAGCTGAAGACAAAGTGATGACATATCCACATATAATACGTGTGTGTGTGTGTGTATATATATATATATATATATATATATAAACACAGACGTGGATACAAACAGAGAGATAATGTCCAAACATTTCAAATGTGTCCTCTCATGAAACTCACTGTACAAGATTGTCCTCACAAATTTTCACCTTGAATCTGGACCTATAAACTATGAAAGCCTATGATGATGGCCAACCAACCAACCAGTCACCTCTTTTAGCTACCATATGAAGATGATGATAATGAGGAATTCTCACACATAAATAATTCCTTAGTCAACTAGACGTAAAACTATAAAGACATTAAAATGTAACAATTCTCTACCTTTCAGCACGCAGTTGATCCAGCACCAGCCACTAGTAGTGGTTTGTTTATATAATCAGCTGATCTGAGCAGATACATTCATCACTGTCTAATCTTGTGCCATCAGAACCAATATATTTTTATGAATATTTATGAACATTTTAAACTCTTGAATACGACAAAATCTATATCAGTTAACCAAAAAATTGTCTTTTACCAAATCACATCTCTTATTTGCTTAAATTTGCATCTCTAAGCTGAGAGTGTGTGTCGCATTTTGGTCTGATAGGAATGCACATAAAAACCAGTTGTGAAACTTATCAAATGCCAAAAAATTAACAAGTGTCTAAATTTGAGCCCCCCTTTGAGCTTGAGGCCAAGGCCAAATGGCCCTCCTGACCCCTCCTCTGTTTGGCCCTGCTCCTTTGTAAAGATGAAAAACTCCTGTTACTTCTGTAGTTCATATTTATTAAATTCCTGCTTCTTCTCTATGTTCATTTCATGCTTGTGCCTTTAAGACCATAGAGATTAATTTAGCTAAATGGATATGACCTTTAAATGGTGCTTGGAATAGAAAGATTGTCTCCTTTCAGAATAACCTTCATTTTTCAGTGCTTCCTGTGGACTTCATTTTCTCTGTCTAGAACACTATAACATTTTTCATGGTATTGTGCCTTGATTCTTGCAGAAGTAAGAGCACATTAGGTGGCTTTCTACAGCACTGCATAACTATCAGCAATCTCGCTGCCAGTATATTGCATCCAGTGATTACAGTTTAATTTGATGGAAGGTAACAAAATATTACAAAGTGCACGCAGAGAAATGAGAACAAAAATAAAAATTCTAGCAATACAGACAAACCTCCAGACAGTGCCTCAGATCCACACCACTGTTTTCTTCAGAGTATAGTTATATCTATTTCTCTAGGTTTTCTCTAAATGAAAGTTCCTCTCATTTGTACTAAGGAACTGAACACACTGTTCTAGAGAGTGACCCTACTGCCCTAGAAATGGAATTGCTTTTCCTGTCATTTGGAACCATAAGCCAATTAATTGCTTTGAGTTTGGAAATAGCCATGTCTCTGTATGCAGAGGGAGTAATATATTTTCTGGAGCATTTGCCATCCAGTGCTGGCATTCATTCTTTTTTTCCTAAGTTAATCTTTCTCTGTTTTGGGTGAACAAACCCTTTCACTCCTTGCAGCCTGATTTTACCGTAAAATGGGGAAAACCATGCAATTAACAGATCTTACCCTGATTTGTATATCAGAGTGATAATTTCCCACTGATCTGCTTAAAATGTTCAGGAAAGATTATTGAATGTGGCAGCCAGTGACAAAAGGGTCTGCCCAAAGCAGGGAGAGGAAATACATTATTTGCTATTACAGGGCAGTTTTAATCATCGGAGAAAGTCTTTATTCATGTCTGTGCCATAGTAAGTTGTATTTATGTCCAGGGAATTGGGAAGCAGGGGAAAGGAAGAAATCCTTTTGTGAAGCTCAGTAAGCACATGGTTGGAGAGAAGGAACAACATTTGTACTAACTGCACGAGCACTCTTCTCAGTCTGACTCTGCTCATGTTTCTGGAAACCTCTAGTTTATATGTGGTATGCGACGAGGCAGTGCAGAAGCTCCATGATTTATCAATCAGTAGATGTAAAAAGTAAAGACCAAGCTTGAGGGTAGCAAATAGTAATGGGACTGGTACTCATTTCCACCTGTGCAACTCCATTGGCTTCAGTGGGGTTGCATGGCCGTAAGTGAAGGCAGAAGTTGATCCACAGCTCGATACTGCAAGGTGCTGAGCATCTCCTGCGAGTTGCTGAATTCCAATGGGAGCTGAGGGTATGGAGCAACTAGCAGGCTCTGGGCCTTTGTTCGAGGGGATAGAGTTTTGATTTTTTTTTCTTACCTGGAATGATTTGATGGTGACACTATAATTTATTACTATTACTATGACTTATTGTATTGCTGCATTGGGAACTCCATGGAAACCAAGGTAGCTGTATGCGATAGCTGACTAAACATTATGATATTAATTTGATAATGTATGGCCTGGGAGTCTTGCCATTGATTTCAATGAGGACTGGGTCAGGCCTAAGATGAATAGGCTGTCAGGTGCTCCCTACCAATGCATCTTTTTAAAACTCTGTCAATTCAGTTAGCAGGTAAGAAGCTCACCACTTATACTGAGGGTGTGAGTATGTTTAGTAAAACTTGTTATGTTACTGCAGATCACCTTGCTAAGTATTCCTTTTTCATAGTTAATTGGGAACCTTCTTAAAGGTAGGGAGTGGTGTGTGTGTGTGTGTGTGTGTGTGTGTGTGTATACATACAAACACTCCACCTATTCAGGAGCACCGGAAGCACCCTTGAAGTGGCGGGGCACCGTGGCCTCATCCCCAGTTCTCCCCTCCCCTGAGGCCCAGCCCAGACTCCACCCCCGCTCTGCTCTGAGGCCCCGCCCTTGCGCCACCTCTTCCCACCCCCTTCTGCCTCTTCCCGTTTCTGCCTGCTCTTGCTCCACCTCTTCCTGCTCCACGTCTTCCCCTGAGGCTCCACCTGCCGCTCACTCCACTCTGCCACC
This sequence comes from Chelonia mydas, assembly GCF_015237465.2. Lineage (NCBI taxonomy): Eukaryota > Metazoa > Chordata > Testudines > Cheloniidae > Chelonia > Chelonia mydas. Next base: position 328,645,612 of record NC_057849.1, on the reverse strand, counting down.
TCCCCCACATCACTCCCCCTTAAAGCAGGAAAAAATATTTGCCAGTAAATATACACACTGAGATGGATAATCGTGATGCAGGAAGAGCAGATTCATATAGTGGAGACTACAGCACTTTGTTTACCATTAGAGATCAATCACTGAGACCTTGTCTACGCTTGTGGTGTGAAGGGTACACAGCATGCTGCTGTGAAAGACAGTCTCACTTTTGCATGCTACACATGTATGCTTTACATGTTCTCAAGACATAATGCATCCCTTCCTCTTGCTTCACTTAAGTGCACAGAGTTATTGGATTTAATTCTGGTCCCATGGAAGTAAATGGCAAAATTACACTTAATGTCAATAAGACCAGGATCTCACCCATTATCTAATCTATATAATGTCATAAGTTCAAGAGACACTGTGCAAAACAAATATGAATGTAGAGTCCCTATCCCAGTGAGCTTTTAAATACCATATAACTGATGAGTTATGAAGTAGTATAGTATGTGTGACACACAGCTGAGCATTTCTGACTCTATCCAGTAGAATAGAGTGGTGCATATGCTCTCTTGCTGACTCATACTAATGTTAATAATTAGATCTTGTTGAACAAAGATTTTAAATAATGGAAAAAAATTACTTACTTTTTTTAAATTGACAAATTTCCATCTAACTTTTTTGAAATTTGAAATGTTGAGTAACTTGTTTACAAAATCAAAATTTGAAAAATTTCAGCCCACTCTGTAAACACACAATTTGGCAGGGAGAGAAAACACTTTAAATGGAAGGGCCAAACTATTGGCAAGGCTGGCATTTTGAAGAGAGATTGTCCATCAATTTTGACCTGTCATAAAATATTTATGATCTGATGGAGAGAACCTCTTGGACAAGAAATATATTGGGTGATAGAAAACCTCTCATTCCATCAAGAATGAACAGCTAGAACAAAATAATCATGAGGCCTGCAAAACGGGACTTGTATTCCCTCTTCTTGATCTTTCACAGAAAGAATTTCCAGAAGCAATGATGAAGCATAAACCAGTGACTAAATTCCTGCTCAGAAGCCCCACCCCCACCCCCCACTTTTCCTGTGAAGACTACTCCTCACAGAGCCTTCAAGGCTTCAGCTGGGATGGAGATAGTATTAGTAATACAAAAGAATAGGAAAGGGAAGTTTGAGGAAGTCTGAGGGGGGGCTAGGGAAAAGGAACTGTGGGAACTAGCTAAAATGGAGAGGCTAGGTAGCCAGTGGTGCATGAAGCACTGAAGCAACAGTTATTTTGAGTGGGGAGTTCTGAAAGCTGGAAGAATTCAGAGGCAGGAATATAGGAATTACCATACTGGATCAGGCCAGTGGTGCATCTAATCTAGTATTCTGTCTCTGACAGTAGCCAATAAAAGCTGCTTCATAAGAAGGGTGCAAGAAACCCATTGATTGGCAGTTATGGGATAACATACACTCTCCATCAATTAGTGCGTGGCTTATGCCCAGACAGTGGTAGAGTATGTACCCTTTCCAAAATGCTTGCTTATTGTTTCTATCATTGATAGTATAACAATAGGTAGACTATCCATAAAAATGTCCACACGTAGTGAATTCTGCAGGTCAATTGTGAGTTGTGTGAAAAGATTTTCCTTCCACTGATATAAATTCACTATGCATATGTGGAAGTAGCAGTTTGAGTGCATTGAGGTTGTGACAGTCAGTATCTATATATTCACCCTTTTTTACAAAACTACAAAGTATGCCTTGTGAGGTATCATTTGAAAACTCCTAATGTGCTGATCATTACTGTCCTGGTAAAATATGTGTGGCAACACTTTATGTAAAGTTACAGGATTCTACTGTATAACACTACTGAGATATATTCCAAGTTTAGAAAAATGGGTAAAAACTGGTTCCTCAAAGACAAAAGGTAAACTGACACCTCAACCAGGTGTCAACAAAAACAAATGGAATATCAGCTGGTTAAGCAGCCATTCTTTGGCAGGAAAAATGGTGTGAGTGAGGAAAAGATATAAAAATGGGGAACAGATGCCCCAAATCATCTCTCCCTTCATCTCTACTCACGGCATCAACAACACCTGAAGAACAAGAAATTAACACTGAACAGACTGCTAGAGCATGTGGTGAGAGAAACCTTTGCTTTGAATTCTCTTAACAACCTAAGTTAGATATAGGATGCATTTTACCTTTTATTTACTTTGTAACCAATTCTGACTTTTATGCGTGATTACCTGTAAACACTTAAAATCTATCTTTCTGTTAATAAACTTGCTTTATTGTTTTATCTAAACCAGTGTGTGTTTGTATTGAGGTGTCAGAAACTCCATTTGAGATAAAGTTTGTGCATATCATTTTCTATTAATGAAATGACGGACTTTATATGAGCTTGTATTGTCCAGGAGGGTGCTGGACAGTACAAGACGCACATTTCTGGGGAAAGCCTGGGACTGGGAGTTTACTGGTGTTACCCTGCAATGTAATTCTTGAGTGGGTGGCTATAGTACTCATACAATATAAATGGGAATGATTTACATGCTCGAGGCTATGTGTGTGCAGACCAGGCATGGTTGCTGTCACAGCGAAGTAGTGTAAGAGGCACCCCAAGCTGGTGAATTGAGGGCACATAACTGTCCATCAATCCAGATTGTACCCTGGGTAATGTCAGAGAGGTCCAGTACACGACCTACAAAAGTGAGAATAAATGAAATGATTTTAGCTTTCTATGAAATTAAGGACCAAAATGCTGCTGGGAGAGAGGCTGAAATTTTGAAGCTAATTTTACTAAAAGAGTTTGAAAGAGTTAAAATGTTGAGGCCAGGCATATGATGGTGTTTGTTTACTCAGGTGTCTAAATTAGGCTGATAGAACAGGTGCCAATCTTTCTGTATTTATATACTGGTCTACATATACCTAGCATGAAATGGTACAGTTAAGTATGCAAGACTATTTAAAAAAACAACTCTACGCTTTTTTGGATACAGTCACAGAGTGGGGACTTTCATCTACATTTATTATCTATTCTACCTGAGCTTGAAAAAATGATGTCCACTATGCCTATTATCTCAGTATGATGGACAGCTGCTTCTATTATGTGCACATGCTGAAAGCACAAACCCAGATCATTCTTGAAACTAAAAATACTAAAGTTAATAAAGAAGCTTCTTGGTCTGAAAAAGGAAAATGCTTCCCAGTGGTGGGGATGGTTGGGGTTTTTTGGTGTTCTTGCAGTCAAAGAGCCTTAGTCATCTAAATGTACTGTCACTGCTGTTGCAGTCAGAAGATATAGACCTAAGGGAAACTGCCTATAGTCTGCAAATTGTGACAGTAGACACGATAGCTTACCAAAACCAATTTGAACATGCCAAGATGACTGCCATTTCACTTGAGCTACAGTATTGATCCAAAACCTGAAGCCAGGAAAATACATAGACAAAGACTCTTCAACACACTGTAAAAATTGCAGAACAGTTCCTGGAAAAACAATTCCAAGTTACCATTTCCAACATAAACCTGGATGTAACAAACTGATTGGTGGGACTGAAAAGTGTGGTACAAAGATTCTGCTTTCTAACTCAAACGATGCTGATTACACCAACTGATGCTGACTTATACTCGCAACTAATTAGTCACCTATCCAGTATAATGATCTTTCCACAACATTTCCCAAACAATTGCTCCGTTTCTGAAGTGCGTTGAGACATGGTATCGCTAAGAAACCTAGAGGGAAGGACTTTGCCGGACTGCAGCTTCTAGAGAACAATGCCATTACTCCTAGTGTTTCAGATGTGTGTACAGCTGTATTAATATTCCCAGCCCTCCCTGTGACCATAGCAAGTGCTGAAAGATCACTGTCAAAATTTAAAATGATAAAATGCTATTTTCATGGTACAATGGACCAAATAGCCTCCAAGGACCTAGCATATTGACTAGACATGCATGTGAGCATAGAAAAGAAGATAACCTACTAAATTTATTTATAGGCTTCATCATCATGGTATTTAAGTGACTCATTTACATTCGTGAATATTATCTTTGCAACACCTGTGTAAATTCTTATTATTTCCATTTTTACAAATAAAGAACTGAGGCATAGAAAGACTAAGGGCTAGATTTTTAATAGCATTTAGTTACCTGGAGGTTCAGTCACGTGCCTTGGCACTTCTGAAAATCCAAATAGATGCCTAAATATGTTTAAAAATCTGGTGCTAAGTGACTGGCCTAAGGTCATATAGGAAGTCTGGGGCAGAGCCAAGATTAGAAACTGCCTCATCTGACTCCTAGTCCAGGGCCTTAACTACACCACCCTTCTCTGGATATGGAGATTGTCACGCTGTCTGGAGTGGCTCAAAACCATGAGTGCCTACCTCAGGCCAGACTATCAGAAAACAAGGGCAGACACCCTAAACCGGTGGGTATGTTCTACAATTAGATTTCAGCAACCCAGTAACAAATGTGAAGTCCTGGATCACTATAACAATCTTATCATGGAGTCACAAGTCCCCTTAGGCTTTCCAGTCTATCTTGCCACCCAGACAAATTGGATTTAGTAATAAAAAATTACACCAAAAATCTCGCAAAATATTCAGGTTGCTCCCAGTCTGAGGAGAGCAGTCACTTACCCCAGATCAATTTGTACCTTACATCTCACACCAAAGACAATACCTGTAGCCAATCCTGTAATAAACTAAGTAAATGTTTATTAATTAGGAAAAATAAGAATTATTTACAGGTTAAAGAGAGTAAACACATACAGATTATAACTCATTTGTGTGTATCCTAAAAGGCCCAGAACTGTAGCATTCTGTCAATTCAAAATGTCTTTCAGAGTGGACCCAGGGTAACCCTGGGGATCTCTTCTTTAGCTCAGAATCTCTAGTCCTGTGAGAGTACAAAGAGCTGAAAAATCTGTATGCTAGCTATTTTTATTTTCCTTTTCCAGCATTCAGACCGATGGGATGAGGCCTTCTGCACATATTTCTCCATGGGTGGATGGGGCAATCAACAAAGCAGTTGTCCCACAACGGACCTCTTTTTGATAGTACTCCTGGATGGGCTGTGGGAGGGGGTTAAGGGGGAGAAGAGCTGCTCTTCTCATCTCACCAATCTACTAGAATTCTTTGAGGGGGTCAACAAACATGCGGACAAAGGAGATCCAGTGGATATGGTGTATTTAGATTTTCAAAAAGCATTTGACAAGGTCCCTCACCAAACGCTCTTAAGCAAAATAAGCAGTCATGGGATAAAAAGGAAGGTTCTCTCATGGATTGGTAACTGGTTAAAAGATAGGAAACAAAGGGTAGGAATAAATGGTCAGTTTTCAGAATGGAGAGAGGTAAAATAGTGTTGTCCCCCAGGGGTCTGTACTGGGCCCAGTCCTATTTAACATATTCATAAATGATCCGGAAAAAGGGGCAAACAGTGAGGTGGCAAAATTTGTAGATGATACAAAACTACTGAAGATAGTTAAGTCCCAAGCAGCCTGCGAAGAGCTACAAAAGGATCTCACAAAACTGGGTGACTGGGCAACAAAATAGCAGATGAAATTCAATGTTGATAGATGCAAAGTAATGCACATTGGAAGACGTAATCCTGGCTATACATATACAATGATGGGGTCTAAATTAGCTGTTACCACTCAGGAAAGAGATCTTGGAGTCACTGTGGATAGTTCTCTGAAAACATCCACTCAGTGTGCAGCAGCAGTCAAAAAAGCGAACAGAAGTGTTGAGAATCATTAAGAAAGAAAATATCATATTGCCTCTATATAAATCCAGGGTACACTCACACCTTGAATACTGCATGCAGATGTGGTCACCCCATCTCAAAAAAGATATATTGGAATTGGAAAAGGTTCAGAAAAGGACAACAAAAATGATTAGGGGTATAGAATGGCTTCTGTATGAGGAGAGATTAATAAGACTTGGATTTTTCAGCTTGGAAAAGAGGCGAATAGGGAGGATATGGTAGAGATCTATAAAATCATGAGTGGTATAGAGAAAGTAAATAAGGAAGTGTTATTTAGCCTTTCTCATAATACAAGAACAAGGGGCCACCAAATGAAATTAATAGGTAACAGGTTTAAAACAAACACAAGAAAGTATTTTTTCACACAACGCACTGTCAACCTCTGGAACTCCTTGCCAGAGGGTGTTGTGAAGGCCAGTACTATAACTGGGTTCAAAAGGGAGCTGGATAGATTCAAGGAAGATAAATCCATCAATGGCTATTAGCCAGGATGGGCAGGAATCGTGTCCCTAACCTCTGTTTGCCAGAAGCTGGGATTCGGTGACAGGGCATTGATCACTTGATGATAACCTGTCCATTCCCTTTGAGGCACCTGCCATTGGCCACTGTCAGAGGACAGGATACTGGGCTTGATGGGCCTTTGGTCTGACCCAGTATGGCTGTTCTTATGTTCTGAGTTCACAAGTTAAGAGCAGGCATTTTTACAATGACAAAACAAACTTATATTTTACCTTGTAACATTGAATGCACACATTACATGCAAGATTAATGTGGGTAGCAACTTACAAGCATTTCATAAAGTCTGGACACTCAGTACAGTCTTATAAGAATAATACCTATTTTGAACAAAACTAACATACACGTGAACTGATTTGGTTTTCAGCTATGAGTTTGTCAGTTCTTAGCTAACACCTATGGCCTTGGCCAGAGATGGTACTTGATTACAGTGTCACAATGATGGCAATTTTTTGTTTGTTTATCTGCCTCTTGGTTTATCTGATTTTGGATATGGTTTTGGCACACAGAAGAGGGACTTCAAAGGTTTGTAGCAGGAGGTGATAACCAACTCCAAGGTTTTGCTTTGGACTCCGTTCAAAAATCATGATGCCCATTATGGCTTTGCAGGAGGAGGTTCAATATGAGTCATTAAAATACAAACAAACACATTTAATTCTGCTCTGCTGAAAACACAGGATAACTTCAGTACTTGAAAAATGGACAGAGCAAAATAAACATAGAAACAAATTATTAGTAAGCCTCAAATAAATTTGTTAGTCTCTAAGGTGCCACGAGTACTCCTTTTCTTTTTGCGAATACAGACTAATACGGCTGCTACTCTGAAACCTCTAAAAAGTGTTACAGATAATGGGAAGGAGAAAAAGAAGGGGGGGGGAGGAGGAGAGAGAGAGAATCTGAGATCCTTACTGATTCTTTCAAAATTAGTAAGATGCTTTAGATAATGCAATGAGGCCTAGACATATACATAGGGTACAATCCTCAATGGAAATAAATGAGCCTGGCTCTGGTGAAGTTAATGGAGTGATGTCAATTTACATCAGTTGAGAATCTGCCCTTAGATTTCATTCCTTTGTTTGCTTTCCATGGCGTGCAAAAAAACCCCAGGACAATTAATGCCCTAATAAAATGTCTCCCTCCTAAGTGAATTTCAAAACGTGCAGAAATCAGCAACCATAACATGGGAAAATATTGTCAACAAATTAGTTTGCTCATTGCCAAATAAGATTTGCAAACTCACTTGATAAAGAAATACTGTCTACATATGGAGCTGGCAAGATAGGGGACAAAAATTGTGTGTGAATAAATTTTTTAACCAATTGTTAGAAAAAAATTAGCTTAAATAGAGCTTGCAGGCCCCTTAGTTCACTTGAGTGATGTGACAGTAAGTGGGGAGAGGAAAGTGTGTGACTCCAACTCAGGCGGTAAGGATGGTTGGTGCTGGCAGCCATCCAGAGCTGTGCTTGTGTGTGTGAGGGTAGGTCATGTGCCAAAGTTTTCTGGATCTGGGTCAAATACGGTCTTAATCTCTGTGTTTGCCTGTGTGCATATATGTGCATATAAGTGTGTTACTGATGCTTTTCAAGATTAAACTAAAATGGATTTTGGGGAGCTTTAGATAATAAAGCAACCAAGAAAACCATCAGAGTGAATACATCTACAGTGCACACTTGCACTAAAATAGTTGCTTGCTTTTGTAAAATATAGCTTGAATTGCATGAACCTTACATAAGAGGGTTACATCATAAAGAACTGTGTGGATTCAATATTTTTTTCTTGCTACATTGAATTGGGATCACTGATGTCGCAATCCCTGTTCAGTATTAAGAGTTGCACAAAGCACTCAGTTGTTCCAAGGAGGATATAAAGAGATTAGAGAGCCCAATATATCTCAGACTAACCTCTCTGCGCTGGACATTCACAGCAAGACAGGCACTTCTTATTCTTCCTACTGCTACTGGGAGCAGCTAGCTATCCTGACAAAAACATAACAATTGCAAGGATAGCTGAAGTCTAAGGTATGCATTTCTGTTTTATTAGTCACAACTTTATATGTTAAATTGGACCTTTCCCATTTGAAATTATGAATGCAGACAAAATGTATTAGAAATATTAAATCTCACTAGCCCGTTTGTTAGTAAATAATGAATTCTTAATGCTAGTAATTTTAACTGAGTTCTGCAATAGCAGTATTTTTGATCCTGTAAGATTTCCCAGCCATAGTAAGAAGAACTATTAAAAATGTTTTTACCAAATAACACACTGAAAATAATGTACCATTAGCAAGGGCTTATTCCTTGAAAACATAAACTATGATAGGAAGAGTATCAGACAACTAATATATGGCAATAGAGATTATAAGTATTTTGGATCCTTTTCTTTTCTGTAACAATATCTAATTCACTAAAGTAAGCATAAGTGGATGTACTATATATTCTCTCTTTATAGATGGTGGCTTATAAACTAAGTTAATAATAATAACAATAAATAATTAATAATAGGTAATAGTAATTCATAATTAAACATTTCACTTATGCAGCATTTTTAATTAGTGCCTATCCAAAACACGAGGGAATAAATACGTGGATAACCTCATCTGCCTAGTACCCAAAGACAAGCAAATGAGTAGCTAGAATTCAAGGAATTTAACTGCATGATGAGTTTCTGGGATCGTTTCAAATTTAAGTGGCGAGTTGGAGAGCAGCAGACCTACATGGGTACCCACAAGTACATAGTAATGACATACAGTTTTGCACTATGAAGAGATTAGTTCAGGGTATCTTTGCTATGTGTAGAAACAATGCATTCTGATTAAGGGAAACCAGAGTGCAAGTGTGATTTTTGGGTGCCCAACCGGAGACCCCTGAAATGGGCCTGATTTTGAGACAGTGCTGAGCTCCCACTTTCTGAAAATCTGGCCCTGTAAGCACCCAAAGCACCCAAAAACTACTAAATCCTTTTCAAAATCTCATCACCATTGTCAGGAGAGGTGGTAATACAAATGTGCTGTTGAGCCTGTAAGTGTTGCGCGATGCACTATGCAAGTGGCTCAGGGAAGCACAACACCTCAGCGGGCAGATCAGCAAGCAGCACAATTTTACAGTGCCAGTATGGCGCAGCTGGGAAAGACCATAAAATCTTTTTTAAAAGATGCTCTTAAAAAATAACCAAGTGAGCTGTTGTGTACAGCACTGTGAGGTGTGGGAAGTACAGCATGTGTCATGGCTAGAAGTTATTTATTAAACTGATGTAAAACCATTGCTGGAGACTTCAAAAATGTCTAGTAAATAAGCACTTCATTTAGCCGCGGGTGTGTCAATTAAGTAATGAGGTTCTTCTACAAACTAAAAATTGGTCAGAGTTCATAACCTACCCCCACGCTTCAAATCTTAAGCTACTTACAATATTTCATTCAATTATTTTCTCAGGAGAAGATTTTCTAAGGCACAAATGGGATGTACGCACCCAACTCCCATTCACTTTCCATCCCACTAGTATCTCTGGGGGATGCTAAACAGAAACTATTAAAGTCAGACATTTTAAAATCAGCATGTCTGGATAACTAGCATCCAAGAGTTTTAAAAAATTGGCTGAGGAGCTCAATGGACTTTTAATGTTGATTTTCAATACATCTTGGAGTGCTAGCAAAGTTCCAGAAAAGTGGAAGAAAGCTAATGTTGTGCCACTTTTTTCAAAAGGGTAAACAAAATGATCTGGATAACTGTAGGCCTGTCAATCTGACATTGATTCCTGGCAAGATAATGAAGTGGCTGGTAGGGGACTTGATTCATAAAGAACTAAAACAGGGTAAATATAATTAATGAATCAACATACCGTAACTCCTCGCTTAAAGTCGTCCCGGTTAACGTTGTTTCATTGTTACGTTGCTGATCAATTAGGGAACATGCTCGTTTAAAGTTGTGCAATGCTCCCTTATAATGTCATTAGGCACCCACCTGCTTTGTCCACTGCTTGCAGGAAGAGCAGCCCGTTGCAGCGAGCTGGTGGGGGCTTGGAACCAGGGTGGACTGGCAGCCCCCCCATCAGCTCCCATCTCCCCCAAGTTCCCTGTGCAGCAGCCACCCAGCAGACTATCAACTGGCGGCAGTTCAGCCGTTTCTTTCCCCCACTGCCATGTGCTGCTCCTAACCTCTGCCTTGGAGCTGTTCTCCAGAGCCTCCTGCTTTCTGGGGGGGAGGAGAGGTGAGCTAATGTCAGGGTGTCCCCCTCCCCCCTGCTCCTGCACCCCGCTTACCCCATCTCCATAGAGCAGGGGAGGGGGGGAAACACACGACAGGGCTCAGGATGGAGGGAGCTTCCAGGCAACAGCTGCAGTCTCAGCTTGCTGATTAACTTAATGAAGTAGTGTACTTAAGAGTGGTGTCTGTGTACTTAAAGGGGAAATGTGCATCACTCTCTCTCACACACAGGGTGTGTGTCTCTGTCTCTGTCTGCCATGCTATCTCCCCTCCCTCCATTCATGCTGCCTTGTAGAGTGTGAGGCTACATTAACAACAATGAGTTAACCCTTGAGGGCTCAGCCAACTGCTAGTTCATCATTTAGCAGTAAGGCATTCCCTGGGAAATATCCCACCCTCTGACTTCACCATCTCAACCAAGCTTCACAATCATCATCGCTGTGTACAGTATTAAATTGTTTGTTTAAAACTTATACTCTGTGTGTGTGTGTGTGTGTGTGTGTGTGTGTAGGCGAGGTTAGATTCCAGAAATTTCTGGCAAAAAAAAAATTTCCCTGAAACCTAACTCCCCTATTTACATTAATTCTTATGGGGAAATTGGATTCGCTTAACATCATTTCGCTTAAAGTTGCATTTTTCAGGAACATAACTACAATGTTAAGTGAGGAGTTACTGTAGTTTTATAGAAAATAGATCTGGTCAAACAAGCTTTATATTTTTTTTTTTATGATTTTACAAAGTTGGTTGATAATTGTAATTGTGCTAATATACTTTGACTTTTGTAAGGCGTTTGACTTGATACTGCATGATACTTTGATTAAAATAACTAAAACAATGTAAAATTAACACGGCACACATTAAATGGATTAAAAACTGGCTAACTGATAGGTCTCAAATGTATTTGTAAATGAGGAATTGTCATCGAACGCATGTTTTTCCAATGAGGTATTTTGTTCTTGGCCGTATGCTATTTAACATTTTTATTAATGACCTGGAAGAAAAAACAAAATCATTGCTGATCAAGTTTGCAGATGATGCAAAAACTGGGGGGAGGTAAATAATGAAGAGGACAGGTCACTGATTCAGGGCAATCTAGATTGCTTGGTAAACTGGGCACCAGCAATCAATATGCATTTTAATATTGCTAAATGTAACAGTATACATCCAGAAACAATGAATGTAGGCCATGCTTACATGAGGGGGGACTCTGTGCAGGGAAGCAGTGACTCTGAAAAAGATTTGGGGGTCATGGTGGATAGTCAGCTGAACATGCACTGCCAGTGTGACACTGTGGCCAAAGAGCTAATGTGATTTCTGGATGCATAAACAGGGGAATCTCAAGAAGGAGTAGAGAGGTTATTTTACTTCTGTGTTTGGCAGAGGTGTGAACACTCCTGAAATACTGTGTCCAGTTCTGGAGCCCACTATTCAAAAGCGATATTGATAAATTGGAGAGGATTCAGAGAAGAACCACAAGAATCATTAAAGAATTTGACAACATGCCTTATAGTGATAGACTCAAGGAGTTCAATCTATTTATCTTAACAAAGAGAAGATTAAGTGGTGACTTGTTTTCAGTCTATAAGTATCTACATGCAGAACAAATGTTTAATAGCAGGATCTTCAATCCCGAGGATCCAATGGCTGGAAGCTGAAGCTAGAAAATACAGAGTGGAAATAAGGTGTAGATTTTTAACAGTGAAAGTAATTAGCAATTTACCAAGCTTTGTGGTGGATTCTCCATCACTGACAATATTTAAATCAAGACTGGATGTTTTTCTAAATGATATGCTCTAGGAATTATTTGGGGAAAGTTCTATGATTTTTGTTATACAAGAAGTCAGACTAGATGGTCACAATGGTCCCATCTGACCTTGAAATCTATAAAATTATGAAATGACCTAGAGCAGCGGTTCCCAAACTTGTTCCGCTGCTTGTGCAGGGAAAGCCCCTGGCGGGCCGGGCTGGTTTGTTTACCTGCCGCGTCTGCAGGTTCAGCCAATCGCGGCTCCCAGTGGCCACGGTTTGCTGCTCCAGGACAATGGGAGCTGCTGGAAGAGGTGGCCAGTACGTCCCTCAGCCCACGCCGCTTCCAGCAGCTCCCACTGGCCTGGAGCAGCGAACTTAAGTGGAATGGACTGCACATAACAGTGGTTTGGCCAATTGAGGAGGAGGGAATATAATGTTGTGTTTAGTGTAGAAATGGGGGCCTGAGCCAAAATCTTGTATCCAAACAACCCATACGTTTTCATCCAGAATTGGACGTTCAGATCTGTCACTAGCTAAGAGCTTTGCAAAAAAATGTTGTGTTAAAAACTTTTTGAATGATTTGGACCAAGTTTAACTAAGGCTACATCTATACTACACACAGTTGATGGCGGCATATAGGGTACATGTAGCTACACGCCACAATGAAAAGCAGGTTGCATCCACACTGCGGTGTGTAGCTGTGTGTGTCGGTGAAAGGCTGGGCAGCATGGATCAGTATTCACGTTGCACTCCCTGTAAATACCCAGCCCAAACTGGGGAAACTAATGATCCAAACAGCAGCCCAAATTTGATCATGAATCCTGGTCACGCGCCACCTGATGTACGTTGTGCATATGTGAAGAAGAAGTGAGAGGCTCTGGCAGAGGGGTGGCAGCAGGGAAAGGTTTCATCAGCTCCCTGTTGCTGAAGCCTTTCACTCCAATGAGGAAAGCTCTGGAACCGGGGGAGGGAGGCAGCTGGAGCCATTCCCTGCTGCCAGAGTCCTCCACTGTGGTGGAGAAAGGCACCAGCAGTGGTGAGGCAGTGGGATGTTACACAGATAAAAATAGCACCCTACATGGCTTGGGTGAGCAGAGAGCTGTGTAGAATACGTACATGAGTACGTACCCATACCCTTCTGGTGTGTCTTTATTCTACTCATCTAAGCCTTACTATTTATACCCATGCTGAGGGACTATGCAAGTATGTACGCTACACGCAACTGAAAGGAGCATGCACTGTAGATGTACCTAAAGGCCAACTGATGTTGGTGCTCTTTTCAGGTGGACTGGCCATGTTTCAAGTGAATTTGGCTCAGCACATTGTTTTGATGGGACCGCATGTGAAAACTGTCCACTAAAAAACAGGCAACTCTTGGATGAGTTTTTGTGTTCAAACTCTAAAACTTAAACTAAAAGATCAGAGGCATGTGAACCCCAACTGTAATTATGGATTACACCAACCCCCAATGCAGAGAAACCTCTCAGTTTTGTACAGTCCTGTTATGTTCCCTACCAGGATCTCCAAATAAGCTTGAAGGAAGCTTTTCGGCAGAAATACTGTCACATTGTCTTACCCTATTTTTCTGTAATAATTAATATAACATGTAATGTAAATAAAAATTGTTACTAAAATAGCACTTAAAATCCCAACCAAGACTGGGATCCCATTGTGCATTGATCTCTGCCAAACCTAAGTAGAAAAGACAGACAAAGGGTGGGAGGAAGAAAAATTATCCCCACTGTTCAAATGGGAAAATGGAACACAGAGACATCTAGGATCAAATTTCCTAGAAGAGCTTAGCATCCAAGTTGCATTAGAAGAGCTTCCTAGAAGAAGTTCCTAGAAGAGCTTAGCATCCAAGCATTTCAAGTTGCAATGGGGGAGGTTTAGATTGGATATTAGGAAAAACTTTTTCACTAAGAGGGTGGTGAAACACTGGAATGCGTTACCTAGGGAGGTGGTAGAATCTCCTTCCTTAGAGGTTTTTAAGGTCAGGCTTGACAAAGCCCTGGCTGGGATGATTTAACTGGGACTTGGTCCTGCTTCGAGCAGGGGGTTGGACTAGATGACCTTCTGGGGTCCCTTCCAACCCTGATATTCTATGATTCTATGATTCTATGATCCACAATGGAGGTAAGATTTTTAAGATCACCACTCACATTTAGTGACCTAAATATGTGACCAGATTTTCAAGAGTGCTCAGCAGCCCCCATTTTCTTGCTTATGGCCAGTTTTTTAAAAGTGCTCCCCATCACCCCACATACTGAACACTTCCCAAACTCTTGCCATTTATTCGAAGGGACCTGGGCACTCTTGAACGTCTGGCCCTGATAGAGGGGACTGAGCTCTTTTGAAAACCCAGCTATAACACACAGATCTCCTGAATGCCAATTCTGTGCTGTAACCACAAGACCCATCTTCCTGTTTCCTCTATTTACATTATACACTTCTCATCGAGGATATTTCATGTTTTCATTTATCTGTAAAGCCCCTAATACATTCTGGACACTGAGGTGGATTTCAAAAGCACCCAATGGGGAAATAGGAGGGTTGAAAATCCTACCATGTAAGGAATAATAACCATCCTTAGAGACACATCCTTAGGTCCTCGATTTTTTTCTGCTGAGGCAAACTCCTATTGATTTAGGTGAAACGAAGGGCTTCAAGGTTTGGCCTGTTTGTTTTGTTGTGATCTGTCAGATCTGGCACTCTGAAATATTAACAGACAGTCCAGCCTTCCCCCAGCTTCTTCCTAAGTGATTGCAGTTGTTGCTGTTTTGCAGTGATTTCAACTGTGAGTGCTTAGCAGAGAAGCAAATCAGCAGAGAGCACTCGGTGATGATGTCAGCAGCAGGCTCTGGACAGTACCCAGTGGAGACAATTGGATAAGCTCAAGCAATAGGAGCAAAGCAGGGAGATACTACATACAGTATTTTCATTGACAGAGGCTCAGAATGGATGTTGGAAGATGCGGGATTTTGCATCCTGAGTGGAAGAATAGGAAAAGATCATTATTAGTGTATTAAATCCATTGACCACAAATAAGCATATGACTCATCCAATAAGGGTGTCCATACTGTGAGCAGGTACAATGTTGCTGCTATGTTGTCGGCCGCTGACAGGCCATTGTGATTGGATTGTTGGAAATTGGATTTACGTAGCTGCTGTGGCTGTGCAAAACAATGAGTTAGCTAAAAAAAAACAACATAGGGTGCAGTGATATGAATAGGGTTGTGGTAGGTTCTCTGCTCCCGAGTATTTCTGTCCGGTCCTCATGTCACTGGATCTGGCCACAGAAAACAGTCTCTGCTCACTTTTTGAATTTATATTAAAACTGGCATAGATATCTCAAGGTCTTACTCTTACTGTGCTAACTTTTCAAGCCATTTTGCCTAAATTGAGGTAGAATAGAACTTTGCAGGAACCTCCAGACAGAGGAACAATGGCTTAGCATCCCTTTAGCTTCTCAACCTGTACTCACAAAGAGATAGAACATGTATATTATACACAGCCCTGAGTAAAGGATGATGCATAGCTGTTTTGCCCCAGGGAGATGTTATTTTATACTGGGGATCTGTAATTTACTACGGCCCTCTACAGGTTGCAACTTACTCCCATCACATGGCTAGCCAGTGTGTAGGAGGTAACCATAGCTCACTCTGCTTATGGAGGACACACTTTGTTTAGCCCCTATGTTCCCCTTGACACCTGGAGCTGAGATCTGAGTATCCTTAACACAGAACTGGTATCCATGGGAGGAATTCTAACTCCCACAAACTCCCCTATGAGCCTGTTTTAGAGCAAGCAATAATTTAGCTCAAAATATGTGCATATATTCATTTGTAGTGCCAAGCAAGTGTGTCCCTGTGGTTTGGGCATTTGCCAAGTACTTTGCCACGGACTTGGATACATAAGTGACCTATCTGTGTATGCACATACAAGCCTCTGGTTTATAAGTACATGAGGTGCTTCAACATATTTTATAGCCACAGTTTATGTGGCAGGTTTGAAAATGTCTCCTTCTAAGGTGTCACATATCATTTTTCCAGATGATGGAATGAGCGTTATTTTATTTCATCCATTAAAAATTACATCAGTTCATAATATTGGATGGACTCTGTTCAGTATCCTTTGGTTAAATAGGTTTTGACGTTTTCCCAGTTATATTAAAACTAATATGTCTGATACAGCATTCTCCATTTTATTTTGTGTGGTTCAGTGAATTGTTCATAAAACAGGGAGGCAGTCCTATTTCCTGATGTGCCATTGAGACACCTGGAATACTTGGGCAATTGACTTAACCTCCCTGTTTCTTATTTTCCCAATTTGGAAAAACTGGGAAAATAAAACAAACCCACTTTTGAAAAGCACTTTGATCCGTGGCTGGAAAATACTCCAGCATGTTAGTCCCAAGAGCTATTTTGCAACGTGCTATAAGAAACAACTCAGATGGACACAGATTTCTTAGCTTCACCTTTCAGACTCCAGATTCTCTGCATGGGTGGTGACCATCAACTTTTTAGCTTGTCCTGGATGCAACTGCCAGCTGAAAAAAGCACCATCATGTGAATCGCTTACTGACTTACTGAGATGTGGAACTAATGTCTGTTTGGATCAATGTGAGCATTTGGATTATCCCAGGGAAATGAAGCATACTCTGTACAGCAATGACAGGTAAGTGTTTTTATTTCACTACTCATGGATTCAGTCTTGCAGATTGGCCTGAGTGACAACTGCTTAATTGTATCCTATGTTAAATAACACAACATATAGTAATTTTAGTGTAAATGATACTTTAAAGCCTTCCTTTGGTCTTGTTCCTCCAGGTTCAGAAGTTCCAGGCTAACATAGGTAAGCGTGCAAGTCATTGTTTCTTTAGAAGCAGTCAAAATGTTGAAGTCTGTAGTGTTTCTCTTTCTAAACTTTTCCATGCCATCTTTCTACATCTCTACACAGATAACTCAAAAAAGTTCTCTTTAGTAAGAGCTTACAGCATGCACAAATCAAGGACTCAGTCCTGAAGCCATTACAAGCCTGTCACTCCTGTAGAGATGAATGGGAATTTTGCCTGAATACAAACTGTAGTATCAGGTCCTAAAACATTCCCTTTTCCTTTTCTATCTAAATATACTTCACAAGCTTATAATACAAGCCACAATCCCATCACCAGTTCTGTATTCAGTAAAGCATTTACCAAACATTACATATTTTCATTTTTTATCCCTCATTTATTCAATGCTCCTCATTTTTGTGACATCCCTTAATTTATTTTCCCAGCTATGTAGAAGAGTGGGCTTATATGCTATTTTAAAAAAAATATATAAGACAAATATGATTAACTCAGTTTTCTTTCTTCTTCTTCAGCCTTCCAGTCTGGCATTCTCACCACCTTAACCTGCTTCCAAAGTGACCTGTCTGGCTTCATTGCTCCCAAGTCTTCAACTTCTACTTACCTAGATTCATTCCTCAAAAGTTTTGTTCTCGCAAGTTCATGGTTCTGCACTGTCTTTCCCATGGCACCTTAGTGGTTCTCTGGCTCTTCAACTCCCTGGCATTCTTTTGTGACTGCAAGTCTTCCCCTAAAAATCTTGCATATGGTAGCACATATTGCTGATTTCTATTAAATGTGTCAATGACTTCTTTGAATCATAGCTTATAGTTATCCTAATAGTTATCTCTTGTGTACCCTCTGATTTTATGCTAACATAGGTTTCTGAAGTAAGTCAAAGGCTTCTGTTGGGAGTAAGGTGCCTTGATTCCATTGGTTTTGATCAGGTTCCTGGTCTAAATAGAAAATTCAGTGTTGGTATTTCATCCAGTCATTAATTGCAACCAGTTTGCACATTACATCTTCCTTCCACAATTCTGATTCTTCCTTTGTCACTTTGAGAATAGCATGCAACAGCAACAAAACAGAAGATAACAGTTCTGAGAAACAAAATATATGTAGGCAACATGGCTTAGGACATGGAACAGAAGCCAGAAGTTCCTGAGTTTTCATCTAGACACTCAGACTTACTGAGTGGTGTTGCCGGCACAGAGTGCCCGAGGCACGCAACAGCTGGGTTCGTTGCCTGGTGTGTGTCACGCCAATGACCAAAACGGGGTGGCAGAGAGATTTATTTGAAGCTTCAAATAGGGTGCAGGGAGAACTGAGCTGTCTCAAATCCTGCAGCAGCGCATGCAGATACCAGTATACATTTTATACCTTCTCCTACTTCACTACACGAGCTTATGCAACCAATCACCTGTTGCCCCCTACAGTACTGTAGCCAATCAGCTAAAGCAGCCAGTTGTGTTTTTCCTCAGTAGCATTGCCCGAGCCTTGCCTTATTTGGGTCTATTTGTTACTGGTTTTTGCTAAACATTTCTGCCTTATCTATACGTTTCCCAGGCTGAAGCTGGCCTTGGCTGGCGAGCCGTGTGCAAACCTGTCTGTTTGTGTGCTAGCTTCCTCATAGTTGTACAGGGTCACAGAAAGTTCAAGGAGCAGAGGGGCTTCAGTTTGTCTGGGCCTAGAGCAAGAGGGCTTCTTTGACACTCATGGTCTTCCACCCTCCTGAGTTACCTAGAGTAGTGCCCAGTGTCACCAACAGTGGCATTGGGACAGTCGCTTAATTTTTTTGTCACAGTTTCCGTATCTGCAAAATGGGCATAGAAATACTGATAAAGCTTTTGTGAATTTTAATTGGTATTTGTACAGCATTTTGAAGATACAAATAATATGAGTGCTATGTATGAAGTATTATGGGTACGTTTTTTCTGCTTCTTCTTCCTTTAACTTAGCCTTCACTTCTGTTGCCCAGCACAGCCTCCAGGAGTCCAACTGATTAATATACTGGCTTTTCTTCTCCTTTGCTTTTTATTTTTGCATATAGCCAGGCATATTACCAAGCCTCAGGAGTGTTTTTCTCTCCACCACATGCCCTGGTTCTGCTGTGCTCTCCCTTTGCTCCTTCCTCCCTTTTTTGTGATAATCTTAATGTTACCCCTTCCCACTCCACCAAGCATTTATGCTATTGTTTTTACTTGAAATTAGTAGGGTACTTTTATATTAACTAGGCCTCTGGAATGTCCCGATGTTACTAATAAGTGAATTAATTTTGAGTGTCAGTGTTGGCACTCAGGGTACAATCTTTATTCATAACTACTTTTTAGATAGCACCTTGGAGCTGGCAACTTGTTTTTATATTTCTGCCTTTAAATTCCCATGCTCACTTATAGAACCATATCAACAAATAAATAATAGTAATAAAGTCTATTTAAATCCTAGTTTTTCTGTTGACGGGTAAAGGTGCCAATTAGCATTCAACCATAATGGAGTTTTTCAGGATGTGGCTATGTGTCCAGCAGGGGCTCAATCAAACACTCATTCATGTCAGTGACAAGGCTCCTTTTGCCTTTGACAAGAATGGTATTTAGCCGAGGACCGCCCACTTGTTTCACACCAGTCACTGAATTACAATGATGGAAATGATAACTTTTGATATAAAAGCTGATTCATTTAATAGCTGTTATGTATTTGCAACAACAGAGTACTGTCCCTCATTATCTTGTGATATTGTCAATAAGAGCAAAACCAGTGAGTTAGTGTTACTTTCAGATAGCATAAGAAGCTGTTAGAGCAAAAAAGATGTGTGGAAATTATGGGGCAAAGTGTAGGAGAAAGACATACCATGGGACTTCTAGGACAGATTTCTGTTGATTTATGGTTCATAAGGAAAGGAAAGTCAGGGAAGGCACATAAGACCTGCTACTGGTACCACCATGTAACGCAGTACAACCTGCCACAGGTCGAGTGCTAGGCAGCTAAACCAGGAACCCCACCACGTAGAATGAGTGGGATATATGCCAGATACCCATAGGACTGAAAAAAATAATATCCATAAAGGAATAACTCCATCTGGCACTGCTGCCTTGCAGCTAATTCTTGGGTAGACAAAGGCTAGGGGAGAAAACACTGAATTAAACTTGCGGTGGAGAAAATATTATGTGGTTGGCATAGCAACTCAGCTTTGCCCTCCCGTATCTCCTGCGGCTGTTCTGGCTTCTGAACATGTTGGTCTCCAAGCCTTTGGGCTTAGTCAGTACTGCCAAGAGGGTGGGCTTTGGTCCTGAGGCAAGCCTCTTTATCTTTTTTCTGTCACACTGAACATTCAGGTACAATGGTTGCCCTCTTCAAACTTGCTTGTTGGAAAGGATGGACAATGTGCACTGGTGGGTCAAATGATCTAGAGAAGATCAACCACCCTAGAAAGTCCACCATCATTGTTGAGAAGGGAGCTGACATTGATGTAGCCACTGTCTCTGAAACCAGTCCAACTGCTGTGGGCTCTTTCTATGAGGTGCATTACACCTTTCCCTGGAACTGGAAAAAGGAAACAAGACCACCGTGAACATCAGATGGGTTTCCCAATCAAAAACTCATGAGCACACGTGGCTAAATGTCCCATTGCAACATCAGAACATATTATATTACTAAGACTATCTACCACAGGAGACTTTGCTAACATCACTATATACACCCCAACACATCGTTCTATCTCTGAAGAGAAGGACTTTTTCAGCAACTCGGCAGTGTCAGTAGTAAGCTACCACTGCTACTGGAAGACTGCAAGCTAAAATTGGCTCAGATTACAAGACCTGGCCACTATGCATTGGCCACCATGGAGAAGGAAAAATTAATGACAATGGGCAAAGATTACTGAAGTTCTGCACCTACCAAGGGCTGTGCATTACCAACACCTACTTCCAAGGCAGTCACTGCCACATGGTTTTGTGGAGACACTCAAGATCTGGCACCAGATTTAATTGTAACCTGTGGAAAACACCTACAGGATGTTCTCCATACTTGCAGTTTTCACAGTGTAGACTGTGACACAGACCGTGTGCTTGTATGCTGCCAAATAAGACTTTCACTATGGAAATTCCATTGTACCAAACAAAGTTGTTGCCAACACATTAACATTAACCACATAAAAGACCAAGAAGTGAAGGTCTCAGGTTGCAGTGGGGGAAGTTTTGGTTGGATATTAGGAAAAAAATGTTCACTAGGAGGGTGGTGAAGCACTGGTATGTGTTACCTAGGGAGATGGTGGAATCTCCTTCCTTAGAGGTTTTTAAGGTCAGGCTTGACAAAGCCCTGGCTGGGATGATTTAGTTGGGGATTGGTCCTGCTTTGAGCAGGGGGTTGGACTAGATGACCTCCTGAGGTCCCTTCCAACCCTGATATTCTGTGATTCTAAGAAGAACTTTTGAAGAAGACAATGATTATGGTACAAGGTGTGTTGGCTGCACCCAAAGTTTAATAACTAGCACCACATTAAAAGTTGCGCACAAGTTCTGTTATCTAGGATCAGATGTATCAGATAACCTCTCTTATGATGAACTTAATTCTTGCATTGGAAAGACAATCACCATATTTGGCCAATTGACCAAGTGTGTGTGAGATAACAGAAAACTGATATTGAACACCAAGATATGGGTCTACCAGACATGTGTTTTTAGCATATTGATATACAGTGGCAAGACCTGGACTATCTACAACAGGCATGAAAGAAGGCTAAATACCTTCCACACACATTGTCTCTGCCATATTCTAAATATCAGGTGGAAGACAAAGGCCCTGACACCAAAGTACTTGAGAAAGTGAAATTACCCAGTCTAATCTCTATTCTCAGACACAAATGTCTCCACTGGGTTAGTCATCTGTACCAGATGGAAGATGGATACATTCCAAAGGCTCTCCCATACAGAGAACTTGTGGATGCTCTAAGACCACTGGGACAACCTTGGCTCAGGTTTAAGGACATTTGCAAAAAAGGACATGAAAACTTTCAACATCAACACCTCAAGCTGGGAAGATATGGCGAACAATAGGTTGCAATGGAGGGCTGTGTGGCACAAAGGAGTCAAAGACCCTGAAGAGAGGTGGTTGAGAAAGAAGAAAGTGGAGAGTATGAAGAGGAAAGTACAGCAGGTGTCAGGCACGAGTAGTGTTCTGGCTTCATCCTCTGGCCCTGCACTTGACTCCTCCATCATCCGTGGAAAGAACTATTGTTTGAGCATTGGACTTTTTAGCCACTCGTGATGCTGCTTTATGACACACAGGAACTCAACTCCTAACACCCTAAAATGCCATAAGGGTGAGCAAGTCTAAATGCCCCAGTGCATCAAAATAAAGTAAAATAAACCCAGACTCTAATTCATCATGCAAAAGTGCCATGACAATATGAAGCCAGCAGATGGATTCAGCCAATTTTTAGCCCCTCCCCTCTAAATTCTTCAACATAAAGAGAGTAGCCCTGACATAACCCACTGCAACAGCTTCCAAAACAAAACAACAACAAACAACAAAAAACTGGGGTGATATAGGGTCCAGGTGTTGAAGGTAGAATCATAGAATATCAGGGTTGGAAGGGACCTCAAGAGGTCAGCTGGTCCAACCCCCTGCTCAAAACAGGACCAATGCCCAATTTTTTGCCCCAGATTCCCTAAATGGCCCCCTCAAGGATTAAATTCACAACCCTGGGTTTAGCAGGCCAATGCTCAAACCACTGAGCTGTCCCTCCCCCTGCACTGCAGTAGGAGCTGTGATCCCTTTCTTAGCTGTGGAATTTGTAAGATGGGGCCAAAAATTTCGCAGAACCCAGAAGGGTGGATCTGGGATTTTTGAGCTGCTGCTTCTGCACTCAAGGGCGCTGGAACAATTATTACAGTGGGCTGCTAAGAGCCATTGAACCAAACGGTAAACTCTGAGTAGGATGGAAACCTCTTCAAGCCGGGGGGTGTGGCCGCACCCCTAGTTCCGGCACGGGTATATCTCCGGGTCTGGGGATGTATTTGGAGCATCTACACTTGGCTGCCTATGAATCAGGGTGGTTTGTGTGTGTGTGTGTGTGTGTGTGTGTGTGGGTGCGTGGGTGGGGGAGCCCCACACTGTCTGGATCCCGGTGCCAGATGCAGCTTTTTTGCGGCACTTACGCCTGGTGATGAGTTGGGGGCGGGGGTCCCGTGTGTGTGTGGCGGGGGGGGGGGGGGCGCACTGGGACTCCGCGTCTCCTTTAACTGCCCGGGTAAGGCGGGGGCCGCCGCTGTGTGCGCGGGGAGGGGGGGGGAGCCACCTGCGCTCGGCACGGAGCATGCGCTCGGCGGGGAGGCGGCGGCGGCGGCAGAGCTAGGCTGGCATCGCCCGGGCGCCCGCTCGCTCTCTCTCGCCCCGGCAGCCGCCACCGCGGCCGCAGCCAGCGCCCCGGAGCCATGCAGGCAGCGGCGCCCGCCGCCCAGGACTGACTGCCCCGCTCCCCACCGGGGCAGAGGCGAGCCCAGCCGGGGCCGGAGCCGCCCAGCCTGCGCCGAGGAGCGGCGAGAGCTCGCCTGTCGGGAGCCGAGCCCGCCAGCCATGGGCAACGAGGCGAGCCTGGAGGGGGGAGACGCGCTGGCCGGGCTGGCGGCGGCCGGGGACGGCGGCGGGCAAGGGCTGGCAGCCGGCGTGGAGGCGGACCTGAGCCAGCTCAGCGAGGAGGAGAGGAGACAGATCGCCGCTGTCATGTCAAGGGCGCAGGGGCTGCCCAAAGGGAGCCTCCCCGGCACGGCCAGCGCTGAGCCGCCTCCCATGCAAAGGCACGCCGAGACCCCGCTCCCTCTTCCCGGGGGGGTGGGGGGCTGCTGCCGCGGCCGCAGCCCTGCGAGCCCGGTGCATTGCATCAGGAGCGGGCGGTGCATGGTGCAGGCGGGGAGTCGATGGGGAGGTAGCGTGGGTACGGACCCTGGGGTGGAGCCTCTGCTCCCCCCACTCCGAGGGTTTCTAATCATCCGGAATAATCCGCCTCCCCCACCCCCCTTCCTGGAGCAGTCCCAGGGGCTGGTTAGTTTCGGTGGCAAGGGAGCCGGAGGTTTGCAGATAAGAACAATTGGGGGGTTTGGGGTATAAAGGCTTGGGATGCGCTCCCCCGAGCTATCTTAGGAGCCAGGAGAGCTTTGCCCACACCGAGCAGTTCTGTAGCGGCTGCTACTGGACCGATGGAGTCTCACTGAATCTTCCTAAACTCTAGGGCATTATTTTATTTGAAAGTCTTAATCTGCCTCTGCTAGTAACAATTGATTTATATAAATAGTCAAAGACCAAAGGCTCTCTGTTTACACCTATATAGTCCTCCCTTATGTCTTTTCTCATTTTTTGTGTGGGGGACGGGGGAAAGACAAATAGGGAGCATGGACTGTATTGTCAAATAGGGATTCTGTGTCTTGTGTGGGCTTGACTTCACCTCTTCATGTATATCTAAAAGCTAAAACAATTTACTTCCGTATTCTCCCTCCTACCCCAAATCCATTGCTTGCCCCAAAAGGGAATACTACTTATCTTTGTGTGCTTGTAATTCAGTAGTAGTGTTAACTCACATTATGGTCAGGGAAGATAGAGGTTTCCCTTGTCCATGGTGCTGAAGATGCCCTTTTCTCAGGACCACAATCCAGGTATAGCTAGTTTGGAGCCTACAATTTCGAGGGCTGGGTGTGTTGTTTGTCTTGAAGCAGGCTACAAAAAGGAACCTCCTTTGACTGCCTGTTCCACAGGTTCTTGTGGTGTACTGACCTCACGCCAGATAAATGCCAGTTCAGTTTATATAATATCAGGCTTGTATAAGTGAATGCTAAGAGAACACAAAAAAGGAGGATTGGACCAAATCCACCCTTAGAGGAACTCCACAGAGGTCAGTGGAATTACACCTGGGATGAATTTGTCTCCGATTTGCTTGAAACTTAGGTTTCATCTTATATCTCTTGCATGTTTGTTAAGAATGGACAAATAATGAAAGTTTGTGTGCAATATA
This sequence comes from Chelonia mydas, assembly GCF_015237465.2. NCBI lineage: Eukaryota > Metazoa > Chordata > Testudines > Cheloniidae > Chelonia > Chelonia mydas. The sequence goes on along the minus strand of NC_057849.1, from coordinate 328,620,578 downwards.
ATTCTATAGCTAATTTAGGGCCTGCCGTGGCCCCCACTGAATCCAATGAGGACTCCTCCAGGGGTGCATAATCAAGCTCAAAATTCCCTTTTGTGTAGCAGTTTGGGATACCACAAAGACACACAGGTTTTAAAAGTTTATTGTTTTCAAGTTAACCTGCCAGTACAAAGGAAGATAAACATTCCCATTACATTGTTAGGGGTGGCTAAAATGATTTTACTTGGCCACATCTTTATATCTGCCGACAGTTGTTACCCTTAAAGTATGTTCTGGGATAACTGGAAACCCTTAGATGATTATTATAGCTGTATAACTTAATTTCACTTTTCATTAAAATAAAACCTGTCTGTATTTTGTAAATTGGACATTTTAATAATCAGGTGTGCTTTGCTATGCTGAGTAAAAAGATGATTTGTTAGGGTAGATGATAACATATCTCAGAGTTTTGTACTGGTGCTCATCACCACAGTATCTGCATGCCTATCTGTATTACCAAGTATCCATTCTTCGTTCAGTGGCTTTACTTGCTCTTTGCTGCTGCTGGGATTCTCTGACAAAGGTGGGAAGCCTGACTTTTGAGACCCTAATCCAAAATCCATGAATTTCAATGGGAGTCCTTCAGTTGACTACTATGGTCTTTGGATCAGGCACACAATGACTTTGACTTAAGCAACTGACTAGTTTAGTGATGCTGAGATTCCTTAGCTTCAAACTTTTTTGCTCTTCTGGAGGCTGTTGCTTTGAAGAGTAATCCTATGTGAGCAAAGAAATTAGAGATGGGAAAGAGCTTTTAAGTCATCTAGTCCATCTATTTTCCAATGCAGGATTGTTCCCAACAATACATTCATAACCGGCTTATTCCAGTTTCATTTTGAAATGATTCAGGTGGTGATGCTGAAATTTAGGCTCAGTATCTGCACAGTATCACATTGCTATGGTGCCCTTACTGCACTGGTTTTTAGATTTTTGTTTTATACAAATGGAGTTTTGTTTTTAGTGTACAGTGGTTGCCATACTAAGGACAACATATACCAACTGTTATATAGTGTATCTGAGATTCTGAGCTACCACCATTATTTCCTCTATAACAGGGAACTGATCTTCCGTATACCATTGTGTTACACATCTTGACAACTACTGACTTTGTAATAGCACGCAATATAAGTAGTAGTATACAGAGTTTCCCCTTCACCTGCACAAAATACACCTGTAGTTATATGTATTTTTTGAGGCTTCATGCTTTCAAGTCACTGGAAATGCAGCAGCTGGTATAAGAGCAAGTAATGCATATTGTGACACTTTAACCATTTTATTATAAGCACTAAAACCATTTTTTCCAAACCTGAGTACTTAAAATGAGCCACCTAAATAAAATTGACCTGATTTTTCAGAGTGTTGAACAACTGTAGCACTGGTTAGCTTCAGTGGGAGATTTGGGTGCTCAGCACTTCTGAAGAAAATCAGACATCTTTTAGTTCGTAGTCTGCAAACTGTGACTGAATCACAATGAGCTATATCCTCAGCTAGTGGAAATCAGTTTAGCTCCATAGAATGTTAGTGGCACTATGCCAGTTTACACTAGCAGAGGATCTGTTCCATATCATCAGAAAGGATTAGATGATCAAATCTCTTTCTAGCACAGCCACTTCATTTTTAGGTAAACTTAATTTTTATGTATGTGATTAAATAGTTTAGCAACCGCCTGTCACTGGCAAAAAAAATTGCTGTTGTATTTTGAAAGTATATGCTGTGAAAGTAGCCCAGCCTGAGAACCATGCTTCCTAAGTATTGCATTTATTCTTCCAGAATAAATACAGTCTTTTGTCAGTAGCATGACTATACTGACTCTAAGAAAGTCAACACCGCCCAGTAGGAAATATGTTTTTGTATACATATATTTTCTGTAAATATGAAGGATTATTTAATTAGTGTTCATTGTTAATAATTTATTTTTGGCTTCAAAAGAATTAATTTTAATTGATGGTATAAATAGTTTGGTTTAACTAATTTTATCGTGAAGGTTTTCAGGCTATTAAAGACCTGATCCAAAGCCTGCTGATATCAATAGTAAAACTCCAATTGATTTCCATGGGCTTTGGATCAGGCCCTAATAATTACATAACTGAAACTGAGTGCTTTGTTGAATCACGGCCTAAATGAGGAAGAGAAACAAAAGAATCAGGGCATTGGGGAGTGAAGAAAGTTTTGATTTGGGCCTGAGAATTCAAAAACGGCCTCCCTTTAAAAATTATGGAGTTCCTCTCCCCATTTAAAAATGTTTGGCAACAGGAAATTCCCTACCAGACAAAAATGAAAATTAAGTTCTGAGATTTACAGAAGTATCAACAACTATAAAGGCAATATGTGACTACAATAACTGATTGTTCTTAAAACTCAGTTCTTACATGGGTGTAGAAAATATTAGAAAAACTGTGCTCCCACACTCATGTGCCCAAAACTAAAAGGCCTAAATCCAGGTTTATTATTACGAAGGTAAAAGTCTTCAATAAATTTGTCTTCGGAAGTCATTTTCTTCCACAGTTTAGGTACAGTCTGTTTCCTTCATATAGAAGCATTCATTTATGGAGAATTGCAAAACAAATCTGGTCTGCACAGTAAACGTGTGATCTGTCATCATCAGGCAGTAATTTTTCAATTCATGCTTTTTTAGTCTTATTAGCCAATTTTGTTACAGTGTTCCTTGTTCTAAGAGATCCGTGTTCCACAGATAAGAGTGGCAGAGGCTGACTGCTTCTCTCATGAGTACACCACTTTAAAAAGTTCACAATTAGTTAGCCTGGAAACATCATCATTAGTTGATTTTTTTTTAAATATTAATTTCTTCTGATTTCATGCATGAGGAATTGTAATTACCTCATATTTCCTGACCTAAACTTCAAATTCTGTTTCTCAAAGCATTGGTATTCAGTATTCTCAGCCATTAGGCAGTATTTATGTCCATAAGTTGTTAATGGTCATACCTCCATTTTTTCTCTTTGGGTCTTGCGGTTTTGAACCTAAGCTTTCAAACTTCTGGAACAGTTGCAAGCATTAATACCAGAACCATACTCAGCCTTTACTAGTATAAAAGCCTATACATTTTCATTAAGCAAGCACTACATCTTTGGATGAATGCAATATGTACCACAAAGTGGCATGGAACTAAAACCAGATAGGCCTGACTGGCAGCTAGCAAAAGCTTTATAGTAAATTTGCAAACATTGTATAGATTCAGTTTATAGTTGGGCCATGCTGGATATACCTTTCTTCCTGGTAAGTAGGGGCCCAATCAAGTACTCATTGAAGTCAATGAAACAACTCTCATTGATTTCAATGGGTCATGCATTAATGTAATAAAACTCCCAATAATCCATGTGGCTATTCTGGGGAAAAAAACCCGAAAAGTGTAGCACTGAAAGCAGCTTTCTAGTCAGAGTTAATGTTAGGGTTACCAACCTTCCAAGATAGGCCTGGAGTCTCCAGGAGTTAGATTAATCTTTAATTAAATATTATGTCGTGATGAAATCTCCAGGAATATATCCAACCAAAACTGGCAACCCTAGTTAATGTGATGACAATAAAAGCAATTAGCCATCCATGGGAATCCTGTTCCCTACACCCTTGTTTTGGATAACTTTTTAAAAAGCAAGTCAGGATTGATGTGAAATTGCAAATTGCTAGAATCTTGAGAACCAAAATGCCTACCATATAGATTTTCTTAGGGTAGTTCATTGTCATCAGGGATTCATTAAAGCTCAAAATAGTCACGAATTAAAGTAGTGTGTTTCTAGTAACATTAGCTGTTTGAAATCCAGTGTAGCATGTTACTACTATTTATAACTATGGTAGTGTTCTGATGTAACCCTTAATTAAAAATTATCTGCTAGTTTGTTTTTATTGTAGTCATGGACCTCAGATTCTTTAATAGGCTAACTGTAATGAATGACTGCCTGATTTTCATGATGTACATTAAGAAATAACATGTTTGGAAATGTGGGACTATATTTAACTTGAGATGTCTGAAAACTGATCACAATGATGGCACAGGAGAGAATATCATATCCTCCAGGAAAGACTAAATGATAGCACAAAACAGAACATCACGTGTCACCCTTTGGCTAAAATACAATAGCACTGAATAGAATATCATCCCCTCCAGGTATAAACCAACAGAGTAACAATTAAAAAACCATACTACACCCTTAGGTATTTTCTGGATTTGGCTCCCTTCTTTCCCTAGCTTAACCTTCTATATTCTATTATAAAACAAAGGAAAATGAGACCTGTAGAAGGAAAAAACCCTGCAGAATAAGATAGATCTTTTTGTTGTCAGATGAATTATGTTGTTGGTTTTTTTAGGTGGGGGACAGAGGGATAGTTTCAGTGCTATTAATGAAAAAGCTAAAAAGAAGTGATTCTCTTAGCTAGCTTGTGCTTCATCTGAATGAAGATACTTTTTCTTTATTATTAATGAATGTCAGTGTAAATACTATAATAAAAGATATCTCTACATTTGGATCTATTGGGATTTTAGGTGCCTGAATCATTGCTGCATATTCAGTTGTAAATACACCATTAAAAGTAGGTACAAATAGCTAGAGCTCAATTATATATAAATATTTTGTAACATGTGAGTATTTTTCCTGGATGGCCATGCTTTGATCTGCTGATCATGGAACACCTCTCTCTTTTACTGTTCTTTTTGTCTCCATGTTTGAATTGTACACCCCAAGAGATACTGTGAAGAGTTAGTCATCTGGGTTTAGATGAAATGGAAAATAACAGCTTAATTTTGTAGTGCTTCAGACTTCTGAAAGAAAATTCTCTGGATAAGGATGGTACTTCTGTTAGATTAGTTTCTAAATACTAAATCAGACATCAACTAAATATTCAGATAAATGTTTCTGGAACAAAAAAAATATGATAATCCTTCTAGTAATAAGCCCTGATCCTGCAAACACTAAAGCACATGAGTAATTTTACTCATATGAATAGTCCCATTGAGGACTACTCACATGCTTGAAGTTAAGCAGTTGAAGATTCAGTGGCCATAATCTTTAACTTTTCCTACCTTATTTTTCTTTACATTTTAAAAAAAAATATTTTCTTCCAAAGAGTTCAATAATTACAACTAATTTATAGTTAGTTTTTCACTATTTTTATTTTACTGTATTTATCTCCCCACAGACATCCTGAGCTTGATATAAACCACTATGCAAGACAGCCAGGTAAGTCTCCATCCAGTTTAAGCAAAAGCAGAACGGTAGATGTGTTGAAGACAGAACAACGGTCGCCTGGAAGGAGCCCTTCTTCCACCAGTCTGAGAGAATCTAAATCCAGGACTGATTTTAAAGAAGATCAGAAGCCAAGTATGATGCCTAGCTTCCTCTCTGAGGCCAATCCATTAAGTGCAGTCACTTCAGTCGTAAACAAGTTCAATCCTTTCGATTTGATATCGGACTCCGATGCAGCCCAGGAAGAAGCCAACAGGAAACAAAAAGCAGTTCAGAAGGACCAGGGAAAGCCTGAGGAGCAAAAGGGACATGCAAAGCACCCAACTCAGCAACAATCTCCAAAGCCAACAGTTCAGCAAAAAGAGCCTGTCAAATCTGCACCCCAGCAACCAGGGCCTTCCAAACTGCCACCCCAACAGCAGCAACCAGGGGCAGCTAAGCAAGCTCCGAAACCAGGGCCTAGTCAGCCAACAGGCCCTCCATCAGAACAAGCAAAACAACCATCTCAACAACGAGGGCCACAGAGAACTCAGCCCCAGCAATCAGAATCCACAAAGCAGGTACCTCAACAACAGAGTCCTGCAAAACCTTCAACACTGCAACCAGGCCAGACCAAAACGTTACCACAGCTGCCAGATGCTGCTAGAGCACCATCCCACGCACCAGCTCCCGGAAAGCCATCAGCACAGCAGCCAGGTCCTACAAAACAACCATCTCAGCAACCAGGACAGCAAGCAGGTCCTGCAAAGCCATCGCCTCAACAAGCAGGGCCTGCCAAACAACCATCTCAGCAGCTTGGGCCTGGGAAGCCATCCCCTCAGCCAGCAGGACCTGCTAAACAACCATCTCAGCAGCCAGGGCCTGGGAAGCCATCCCCTCAGCCAGCAGGACCTGCAAAGCTACCATCACAACAACCAGGACCTACAAAACTATCAGGCCAGCAACCAGGGCCTGGTAAAGCTTCACAGCAACAACAAGTAACTGCAGCCACACCTGCTGAATCAGCCCCAAAGAAAACTTTCTGTCCTCTTTGCACTAGCACTGAACTGCTGCTGCACACTCCAGAACAGGCCAATTACAATACATGCACACAGTGTCAAACCGTGGTCTGCAGCCTGTGTGGCTTTAATCCCAATCCGCATATAACAGAGGTGAGTAGCGTCTAACATTGATTTTCATTCTAGGCCCCAAAATTGGGTAAAAATTCATTATGGCTAAGTCCAGAAGCTATTATGGTTTGTAATACATCACATAGGCCGGTTATAGCAAGTTAAGAGGAGAAGGTCAGGTTGTTTAGGCAAACAATTCACATTTCATTTGGAGGGGAATGGCAGTTCTGTGTTTCTACAGTGTCTAACACAATGGGGTCCTGGTCTGTGACTGGGGTTCCTAAGCATGACTGACATAGAAATAATAAGAGAAAACCTAATATGAACCTTTCTTTAAAACAATTGCTTTTGTTTTGATTTAAACACTCCCCTGCTGTGTTTGTAGTTCAGATACCATAGTCTCCTGCTGATGTCTGTGAACCAGAAAGATAAACTGATATAGGAAATGACTAAGCAATAAAAGTGACACTGACCAGCTTGTATTCAGTATCTCTGCTGAGCAAGGTGCAAAAGTAAACAAGCAGTCCAGATGTTGAAAAAATAAATTAGAATTTAAAAAAAAATATTTCTGTTTTAATATCTGGAGCAATTAGTCACACGTGGAAATTTGTGCTTGAAATGGATACAGGGTCAGATCCTCAGGTGGTCTAGATTGGCAGTTTTGGAGCTCCACAGGTGTGTAGACCAGTTAAGAATCTGGCTGATGATTTGTAATTTGATGGTTTTCAATTTGTTTTCAATAAGGTGGACCATTACTTAAGACTGAGTAATCCTTCTGTGGACTATCTCCACTCCCAACCCTGATCTCCACTCCTGTAATAAAAGTAATATTAGGACAGTATTTTTAAAATGAACTTGTTTTAATTTGATGTGTGTGGTGGCTTCATTAACAATCCCTATACTACATTTGTGTTGTGTGCATCCTCTCCATGGGAATTCACATTAATGTCTGGACCCCTCTTGTTGCTTTTAAACCCCCATTACTCTAATTTCCCACAAAGTTGCTTTGCAGTTTGGGTGTGCATGTTTTCAGTGCCTGCGTTTTTGGCATCACCTAGAAATTTGAGCACAGTAGAACTGGTGTCAAAGAAAAACCCAACAAACCAGTCATGAAGCAACCAGAGAGGATGTTAGAGAGGACTGTTGGTTTGTTGTTGTTTTTTTTTGTTTGTTTTAGATGGGAAGGAAAGCTAATGGATGGAAGCCTGAACTGGGCAACAACTAGAACTTCAACATGAATTTGGAGAAAAAGTCACCAGTTGTGCTTAGCTTTGGTATGGTATATAAAGACTACAATCGACAACAAGAAAGAACATTGATAATTGATACGTCTCATTCACATGCATATCTTGTACTAGTAAAAAGAAAAGGAGTACTAGTGGCACCTTAGAGACTAACCAATTTATTTGAGCATAAGCTTTTGTGAGCTACAGCATCCGATGAAGAGAGCTGTAGCTCATGAAAGCTTATGCTCAAATAAATTTGTTAGTCTCTAAGGTGCCACAAGTCCTCCTTTTCTTTTTGCGAATACAGACTAACACGGCTGCTACTCTGAAACCTATCATCTTGTACTAGTGGCATTTTTGGATGGTACCTGGTGACAAATGGCATGTAGTTCACATTTGTCAACCTTGGTTATTTATTGGTTTGCAGTCTTTTTAATAAAGAAATAAAATAAAAAAGTTATACAGTGGTAACTCTCTGCACCTCTATGCAGAGGATACAAACTTGAGTTCAGAGCCCGTTTGAGTCCACTCCTGGGATATCAAAGGATGCACTGGAGTTGATGTTTGGAAATTCTCAGGGCTTGGCTACACTTGCAAGTTACAGCACAATAAAGGAGCCCCGGGCGCACTAGCTCACTACCCGTCCACACTGGCAAGGCACGTAGAGTGCTCTGACTCCGCGGCTACAGCGCTGCTGGTACTCCACCTTGGCGAGTGGAATAACGTTTGCTGCGCTCCCGGTGGAGCGCTGCGGTGCCAGTGTGGATGAGGTGTTGCATTACTGTTCTCTGATCAGCCTCCAGAAACATCCCATAATCCCCTTAAGTCAAGTGGCCACTCTTGTCATTGTTTTTGAATCACTGTAGGAATGCAGATATGGCCTTTGAAAGCTACATTTCTGATAGCCAGCTGCTTATCTCCTCCGAGACAAAGCAACCATTAGTGTGGAATTCTGTGTGTGAGAGAGAGAGAGGCAGGTGGGGGCGGGGGGGGGTCTGCTGCTGTCTGAACTTACAAGACAGCATGCAGACAGGCTCTCAGCCCCCCAAAAACCCACTCTCTCTTCCCCCACATACACACAACACATTCCCTGTCACACTCCACCCCACCCCATCCCTCCCCCATTTGAAAAGCACATTGCAGTCACTTGCATGCTGGGATAGCTGCCCATAATGCACCATGCTCAATGCCGCTGCAAGTGCCGCAAATGTGGCCAGGCCAGCATGCTTGAAGCTGTCGGTGTGGACAGACTGCAGCGCTTTCCTTACTGTGCTCTACGAAGGCTGGTTTAACTCAAAGTGCTCTACATCTGCAAGTGTAGCCATGCCCTTAGATTAGCAGAAGTGTGAATTGTGCTTTACTGCCTGTGGATTCTGGGGCCATTTGCAGGACGTGCTCAAGAGGAGTGACCAGAGAATACTGCTGCTGGAGAATGTTATATGGGACGTTTTAGACAGGAGTGTTCTTTAGTGGGGGTCAAAGGAGAAACACTGGTACCCTGAACCTCTACTGCCACACTCCCACACCTGAGTCTAGCTAGCTGGGTGGGACCGTGGTGCTGCATCAAATTACAGGAAAATAATTGGATGATTGTCTAGGTTTGGAATAATTGATCTCGAGAATAATCTAGAAAGATTGTTTAGAAACAAAAATCATTAAGCAGCCATAGGAAATATTATAGTATGACAGTGGTGATGTTATTTGCGGTGTTGTTTTAGCCTTGTTGGTCCCAGGGTATTAGATAAAGTGGGTGAGGTAATATCTTTATTGGACCAACTTCACCTTTTAATCGGCCACTTCACCTTTAATGGTCCCTTGAAGTATGTGTTAACTACTTATGCTAAACAAACTGTTCCATCTTGTATTTGGCTGTGACACTCTGAGCAAGTTTCCCAGACCTGAAGAAGAGCTCTGTGTAAGGTCAAAAGTTCATCTCTCTCACTAACAGAAGTTGGTCTAATATAAGATATTACCTCACCCACCTTGTCTCTTTAGTAGTGATGTTAGCTATATTCAAAGATCAAATTCTTATAAACCTTTATTTTCAAGCCTTTGCAGCTTTCTGGTACAGGGGGAAAGAGAAAAACTACTTTAGTTGAAATTTCTCCTGCTTGTTTGGCATGCCCAATTGATAAAATTTCTTTGACCCATTTTATATTCAGTTATTGGAGCATGGTTCAAAGGCTTTCCTTCTGTCTTTCTCTCTCTCTTTCTTTCGTTTTCCTTAGTGGGATTCTGATAGTTCAAAAGTTGGTTTATGTTTAAAATATCAGATTTCCATGAAGATAGTCAAGAGCCTTCAATGTATTTGAACCAAACTGGTTTAGAGAGAGCTGTAAGTATTTGAAAAATCTTCGATTTTCCACTAACTTTTTAAGTAGGCATTATGCCTGGGTATAAAATTCAATATGTTGAGACAATAAATACAGCTGCCTTTAAGACTATCTGATTGCATACATATGTAAAAGGACATTTGAATTTCATATCATACTTTGAAATAAACATGGGTAAGGCATTTATTTCACAGTGCAATCATTTCAATAAATGAAGGAGAAGTGCTTCTAATCTAGTCAGCTACTAGCTCTATGCTGATGACTCCCATATCTACCACTCCCCTTCTGCTCAGCCTCTTATCTCCAATCTTGCTGAAATCTCATTCTGGATGTTCTGTGACCATCTGAAATGGAATATAACAAAACCTGAACTCCTGATCTTTCCCCTCTGAGCCCTTCTCCCCTCCTTTATTAAGCTCAAAATCTTATCCCTCTTTTCATCCAATGCTCAGGCTGTTGCCAAATCTTGCTGCTTCTTCCTATACCACATCTCATATATTCTTTTCACCATACTGCTTGAAAACAATACTTTGTTCCTTGGTTGTTTGTCACTGTGACTACTGTGAAAACTTTATGTTCCTGGTTTGTCCTTATTACTCTCCAGTCCATCTGCTAAAATAATCTTCCCTCTCACCACTCAGATCTTACCATTTACCTAATGAAATCCCTTCTTTGACTTCTTCTCACCTGCTGCGTAACATTTAAGCTTCTCATGCTCCCCTTCGTGTTTTCCATTCATACCTCTTTCATTTGGAACTCTCTCTTATTCAGGCACAGTCTCTCTCCCAAAAAATGACAATTCTAAATGAAAAATAAACAGATGAACAAAAGATAGGGGGAAGAGCTACAGCATGTAACAGAGGATTTTCATTGTTTAGTTCCCCGACTATTCCTTTGTAAACTACTATAACTGCCTTCTGCAGGGGTTCTTGCATCTTCCTCTGGAGCATCAGGTTCTGGGCACTGTCAGTGATGGGCGATTGAACCACTAGTCTGGTCCAGTATGTCAATTCCTACATTTCTGTATTACTAGTTGGCAGATTTCTTGAAGGCATCACAACAGAAGTGGCTCTTGAAGAGGAGGGTTGAATAAGGACTAGCTCCAGGCAGACTAGCTCCAGAAGTGCATTCAGTGCATCAGGACAGCACAGCACAGCACAAAGTACAAAATAACACCAGAGGTTCACCCTCTCTTCATTTAAATCCCTACTTAAAATTCACATTCTATATGAAGCCTATCCACCTCAATTCGCGATAGAGAACTTTGTAACCAAGACCCAAAAGTAATACTGTACTGCTAGGAGATCAGATCATCATTTGCACCAGGTGACTGAACTAACTTACATTGCAAATGTCTTTGGACAAGGTATTGTCTGTCTTCAGTTTTGTGCAGCATATTCTAGACAGAAAACACACCATAAATAGTGTCTGGCAACGTATGTCTCTCTAATCTGTCTAGGTATTTATATTCAGTTCATCACTGTGTTACATGAGTGCCTAGAAACAATTACATAAGGTAAAAAAAATTATCTAAACACAGTTGATGTTTGGTCCTCCATTCTATTTCTCATATACACACTTTTGAATCTCACATAAAAGATAATGAGAATGTCCCTCAAATAACTAGCCTCCTAACTATGTGTTTTATTGTGTAATCATTTGGAATTTTTTCCCCTTCATTTTATTTTCCTTCTTACATTCCCTATTGTAAAAACCAACAACACAGGTCATCAGTGAGGACTGATCCCAGCACCTCCAGATCCTTTAAGCACTACTCATATCTTTAAATACTTACTTTGCCAAAATGCATGAACTTCTATACTTTGTTTCCTTTGGCTGGTAGTTGTAGCAGACTGTCATCTTCTGTGAACCAGCCACTAAAGAAGATGCATAACACATACTCAGCCAGGGATTGTGCTGAGATAATGCACCTGTATGTTCATTACACTGGATGTCCATAAAGGGGCAGATGGACTCAAGTTCTAGAGCTCTTAATGTTGTAGACCCTAGTTATATATTTCAGATCTCCTCCATGGGCTTCTCTTTGATATCACATGCCTTTAGAGATCCCGCTACTTTCAAACAATTCATTCCACCTTTAATCTATCTCAGTCCATCTCTTCTGACCTTCAATAACCCATTCCACATGTTTTCAGTGGTGTAATATGGCTGCTCTTCCCTTCTACTTTCCTGTTACCTTCTACTTCCATTTTGTTACAGAATTGGAACGTTCTTCCTGATAAATAATAGTTATTTACCAATACTTGTCATTGTTTATATATTTTATTGTGCCATGTCTTTGGTGAGGGAATGGTTTGGTAAGATGCATGTTAAATACATATTATTAAGAATTTAAACAGAGAAATTGAGGAAACTCACTGATGATATCCACTGCAATTATAACTCAACTGCTTTGCACATCTATATTAGGAAACTTATTTAAAAGTACATACAATAGTTCAAAATACTGTTCTTACACAAGGGAGTATCTTGTTATTCAGAGGAAAATAGGACTGTAAGGAGCCTCTTGGGTCATCTAATCTAGTCCCCTGCTGTCCTAGGGAACCTCATTATATAGTCCCATTCATGAATTTATCGAGCCCCACCCAGGTAAGTACATTCCATTCCTGGGGGAACCTTCATTATGACTTTTGTGAATTTGAATTCACAAGCATAATCTTGCATTAAAAGCACATCATTTTGGATAAACCTAATACAGTATTGCTAGAAGTGTTTTCATTATTTTCTTTTTTGACAAATGCTAATGAAGACAGCCTTTTATTAGATCTAAGTATTCTCTGCAATGCTTACAGTTCAAAAACTGCAGCATCGTGCTAGTGCATGAGAACCAGAAAGTGACCTGGACTAGAAACTTACTGTAAACAAAAATAAGGCTTCAATCCTAGACTCCAAGTCTAGGCTTTATTATAGTAGTAGAAATAGCTTTGACATGGCAAGCCCTCTATAAAATACTCTTAGTCCTGAAAAGTATTTATTACTGATGGCAACATGAAGAAGGCAGTGCAAAACAGAAAAGTAGTAAGTGTTTGAATCCTTTCATAAACTATTATAAGTATGAGGTGCAGACAAAATGAAAGTTTAAAAAAATCAGATCAAGATTATGTATTTATTTTATTAGTATCTAAATATATCATATCAGATTCAACTCTTAAATACACTGGTGTGAAGCCAGAGCTACTCCATTAAAGTGGGTGGAGTTACTCTGGAGTTACACCATGGTAGTAGAGATCAGGATCTGAGCCAAAAAATATTCAGTCACTTATCTAAAACGTTTCTTATCTCCTTGTGTTAAAATGAAATATCTGCAGTTAAATCCTCCACAGAATGATTGGAGTTTCACTGTTACTAAATTGCAGTTTACACATTGCTGTGTACTGAAATAATTTGGTACTTTGGATTAAATTAATCTCTAGTGTAATTCCTTTAATTCTACTTTGCTATAAAAAAGATACACTTAAAGTAGAATATAGTGTATATGTTTACACTAAGTGGAATTTGTTGGAAGAATTGATGAGCTCCTCAAATGAAAAGTGCTAAGTACGTACACAATAGTAGTATTCTGTTCTGAAGTATTCCTGTTTAAGAATGCAATACACTTTCTATTATTCTTTATCAGAGGAAGTTTACATGTCTACATTAGTACTCTTTAATTCAGGGCAGATTCGTATTAAAAACATTGTTGTCCTGTAGCTTCTAGTTTCTTTAATGCAAAAAAAAAAAAAAGAGAGCTGAGAGAAGCTGAACGATCCTTAGTGTATGGCAAGAAATGTCTGACCTTCCAACATGTAGGCTGATCATTTTAAATAGAAAATACGCTAAAAGGCTTTTAAACAAGTTACCACTAGCCCAGGAAACTCTTCCGTCCAGTTTTTAACACAAGTAAATTATGAATTAATCTGCAGAGCTGAAGGTATCAACTGCAGTGAGCCATCTGCACTGGTATTACTGTTGCCCAGCAACTGTAATTTACTACTGCATCAGGTCATGTGATATGGGATGCTGTTTTCTGGGTAATCACTGGGCAGGAAGTGTGGATGATTCCTTCTTTGAACAGAAGGGATAATCTGTTGTCAAATCCCAGTAATATTCACTTTGTTGGATGCTTTTTATGCAGAACAGATGAACTTTTACTTGTTAACCATTTGTGTTGTATACTGTTAGTGGTAACAGCTAATTTGGAGCCTGTCATTTTGTATGTATAGTTGGCATTATTTTGCATTTGTCAACATTACATTTCATCTGCTTTTTTGTTTGCTCAGTCACCCAGTTTAGTGAGATCCCTTTGTAACCTTTTATGGTCTGCTTTGGACCTAACTGTCTTGAGTAATTTTGTGTCGTCTGCAAATTTTGCCACCTCCAGATAATTAATGAATATGTTGTCCCAGTACATAGCCTTAGAGGACCATGCTATTTACCTCTCTCCATTGTGAAAACTGACCATTTACTCCTACCTTTTATTTCCTATCTTTTAATCAGTTACTGATCCATGTGAGGATGTTCCCTCTTTTCTCATGACTTCTTAGTTTGTTTAAGAGCCTATGCTGAGGGATCTTGTCAAGGTTTTTCTGAAAGTCCAAGTACACAACATCAACTGGATCACTCTCGTCCACATGGTTGTTGAATGACCCCCTCAAAGAATTCTCATAGGTTTGTAAAGGCATGATTTCCCTTTACAAAAGCTGTGCTGACTCTTCCCCAATGTATTGTGTTTAACTATCTTTCTGATAATTCTGTTTTTTACTATGATTTAAGCCAACTTGCCCAAACTGAAGTTAGGCTTACTGGCCTGTAATTGCCAAGGTCACTTCTGGAACATTTTTTTTTTTAAATTGGCATTACATTTAGGTACCCTCCAGTCATCTGATGCAAAGGCTTATTTAACTGATACATTACATACCTGAGTTTAGAATGGCCATGTCATCCCTGTTGTATTTGGGCTGGAGCTGAACCTATTCCTTCTTTGCCCACACCAGGATTCTGAGTCTTAGAGCCTTTTCTGTTATGATGCTTTACCAGCGTACATGATACTGCATAGAATTATAACTGACGTGCATTTTTTAGGGCCTAATGTTATCTAGATAGAAATGTATTCTATAAATCAAATTCAGATTCCTGTCTCTGGCTCCTGTTGGAGGCTTTGGGAGCCATAAACCCGTGTTTGTTCCCATGCTGGGAATTGACTTCTAGGTCACGCTTTGGTGCAGAGTTGGGCCTTTTAAATACATTGGACCTGATTCTCATTTACACTGAGGCTACTTTACAATCCCCTGCATTGTAAAGCGTTCATAAATTTTACACTGAGCTGGGAACATACGCTTATGTTGTATACACATTTTAAGGCTCCTTTACACTGCCAGGAGACTTAGTGTAAATGATAATTTGTTTCATTATCTTAAAACGTAGCTTTGCTCTGGGAATTGGCTGTTAGAATAGCTACATTTTAGTTGTGTCTCAGTGAATGTCGTTTCAAATGTGCTCAATTTGAAATGTAAAGAAGATGTGTTTTTTTTTTTTCCCTTGCAGCCATACTGGAAAACAGTATGTTTTAGTTAAAATCATGTAGGGTCTTCCACAGTAATAAAAACCATGCAAGTCAGCTAAAGCATTCTGTGACACCCGTGCAAGTCCGTTGCCTTCAATGGGTTTGCACAGGTGTAACAATTCTATTGATAACGCACAAGAAGGAGTAGAATCCAGGTCGTCCTGAGCTGTGTTGTCTCGGTATGGCTAAGGAAAGTTAAACATGAAAGCAATAAATATGTATTTTTGTCACTGGAGTCAGCAGTTCTGACTCTGAATGGACAGAGAAAGAAGAGCTTTTGAATAAGATGGTACAGGTTTGTCTTTCATGGTCACTCTTCATAGATGGTATTGCTAGAAAATAGAGAATAAACTTACTTTGGAGCTCCCGTTTTTAACTAGTACAGTCATTAGAAAGCTGTTATTATTTCTCTGAACATATGGCACGGCTGTGAAATATATTTTAGTGTTTGCTTATTATTTTGAAATTACATAATATCACATCAGAGAGCTAGGCGATGAGGATTCATAGATTCATAGGTATTAAGGTCAGAAGGAACCATTATGATCATCTAGTCTGACCTCCTGCACAATGCAGGCCACAGAATCTCACCGACCCACTCCTACGATAAACCTCTCACCTATGTCTGAGCTATTGAAGTCCTCAAATCATGGTTTAAAGACTTCAAGATGCAGAGAATCATCCAGCAAGTGACCCATGCCCCATGCTACAGAGGAAGGCGAAAAACCCCCAGGGCCTCTTCCAATCTGCCCTGGAGGAAAATTCCTTCCCGACCCCAAATATGGCGATCAACTGAACCCTGAGCATATGGGCAAGATTCACCAGCCAGATACCCAGGAAAGAATTCTCTGTAGTAACTCAGATCCCACCCCATCTAACATCCCACCACAGGCCATTGGGCCTATTTACCATGAATATTTAAAGATCAATTAATTGCCAAAATCATGTTATCCCATCATACGATCTCCTCCATAAAGGGGAAGAGGTGTAACATAGGAACCTCTACTCCACCAAAGAATCCACTGGGGTGATTGTTCCTTGGCCAATTACACTAGCTTTAGTGTCTGTTTACATCAGACCAGTGGGGAGGCCACACTGCACTAGAGGATTTGGCCCTTTTTGGCTCTGGGAAGAAATAAATATAACGAAGAAAGAATTTGGGATTTGGGGCAGGGCATTGCTGCCCATGACACATTACTCTGACTGCTCACTCTTTCTCCTTTTATGATGATGGTCATTGAATAGAGGGGAAGAGGTGCTCACCCTCCCACAAATTGTCTGTAAAAACATGGAAGAGCAGCCCTGGATACAGCCCAAGCCTACTCCCGGTGAAGTCAGTAGCAAACTCTTTGATGGCAGCAGACACATGATCAGGCCCATTCTTCAATATGTTTTAGTTGATAAAATGCAGCTCTTAACATAATTTATTTACAACTCCTCCAGTTAAAACACATGCAAACTACAGTTCTCTGAGTTTAAAATGAAATATATTGGTTATAATGGCTTTGGAGTTTTGGCACTTAAATTCCTCCCAGGCATTTCAGTGGAAGGAATTATGGCTAAAACAGAGGGATTTAAAAAAAAAAAAAGGTAAAATCCCTATGTTTTTCCTTCTTCATTTCAGTTGTAGGAGTTACCCATTAACTTTTATTTTAAAAGCTTTATTTTGATTCAGAAAGTAAAAAATGAAAACCCAGGATATAAAGGCACTTAACATTGTTGGTGCTCAAGTTAATATATTGCAAACTGCAGTACAGAGCGGACTCATATTTATTTATTTAGACTCTAATTGGACACTATAATCAGGCTGGACTTAACCAGGTGCTGTGTTTACCATTAATTATATCACATGGTGAAGAAAGCATTTGATAAAATTAAAAGGCCATCATTACTTTTTTAAATGTCTTTATTGGTGGTAAGAGAGACAAGGTGTGTGAGGTAATATTTTTTATTGGATCAACTTCTGTTGGTGAGAGAGACAGGCTATCAAACTTACACAGTGCTCTTCTTCAGGTCTCAGAAGCTAACTCAGTGTCACTGCTAAATACAAGGTGGAACAGATTGTTTACCAAAAGTAATTAATGCATATTTCAAGGGACCATATAAGGTGAAGTGACCCATTAACACCCCTCCAGTCATAGGAAGGAAATGAAGGGGGTAGGGGGGGGAGAAACAGCTGGATGGGATTATTAGTGGGTTACAGACTGTTGTAATAAGTCATAAATCCATCTGTTCAGAACCTGATTTTTAGTGTCTCGTAAAGTTATGAATTTAAACTCCCAGGCTTGTCTTTTGAAAGTGTTGTGCAGGTTTCCTTTTATGATGAGGACTGATAGGTCAGATATTGAGTGATGACTTTGTGAAAAGTATTCACCCACAGGTGCTAGGGTGTTTTTGTCTTTTATCGTTTTCCTGTGTGAGTTCATTTGAGAGTGTAGTGATTGTCTAGTTTCACCCACATAGTTGCTATTGAGGCATTTAGTGCACTGGATGAGGCACACCACATGTTGTGACTGGAATGTGTCCCATGTTATGTGGGGTGTTGATCATTGTAGCAGTCTGCATTGTAGCAGGTTTTGTATCTGTTGTTCTGTCAGGATATAGTGCTGCTTTGAGTTGGTGCGTCCTGGTCTGTTAGGAGCTAGGTTCTGAAAATGAGCTTGGAGGGATTGAGGGGTTGTCTGAAGGCCAGAAGAGGGTGTTCAGGAAAGCTTTCTTTCAGGATGGGGTCCCCATCAACTATGGGTTGTAGTTGTTTGATGCTACCCTATATGAGTTCCGTGTGGGGTGGTAGGTGACAACTAAGGGTGTGCAGTCGAAGGGGGTTTTATTTCTGTATTGAAACAGGTTCTCTCGGGATATTTGGGTGACCTGTTCCATGATGTAATCTACTTCTCTGGTGGAGTGTCCTTGTTTAGTGAAGGTGTTTTTGAGCATCTTAAGGTGTATATCCTGGACTTTCTCCTCAGAGCAAATTCTGTGGTATCTGAGTGCCTGTAGATCAGTGGTTCTCAAAGCCGGTCTGCCGCTTGTTCAGGGAAAGCCCCTGGCTGCGGGAAGGGCAGCCAGCATGTCCCTTGGCCCGTGCCGCTTTCTGCAGCCCCCACTGGCCTGGAGCGGTGAACCGCGGCCAGTGGGAGCCGCGATCGGCAGAACCTGCGGACGCGGAAGGTAAACAAACCGGCCTGGCCCGCCAGGGGCTTTCCCTGAACAAGCGGCGGACCGGCTTTGAGAACCACTGCTGCAGATAACGGATTTCTTGGTGTGTTTGGGGTGGTTACTGGATCTATGAAGATGGGTGCGATCATAAAATCTCTTTTATGGTCATTGTTAAAAATGTATTGCTGGGTAAGTACAGAGGGAAACGTAATAATTAAAAAGCAGTCTGGGCCAATTCAGTTTTCATTTCCGTGGGTGCAACTTGCAGTGAATTCAATGGGAGTTGCACACACTTGAAATGGGAGCTGAAGTTGTTTCTTAATTATTTTGTCCTGTACGCTTGACTCATCCCCTTGAATACTAAAACGTTCACCACATAAAATGTCCTCGTTTTCATCTTGGTTGGTGATAGGGATGAGGTTTTGCAAGTCTGTGGAGGGAGCAGGATGCATGAATCTCCCCTCGCCTGGAGCAGCCAAGAGCCTATAGGGAATTTTGTACTACCCCTGTGGTCTGCTCCTCTGTGCAGCTCCCTTTGTCCCTTGGCAATGTGGCTCACTCAGGATATGTGATATCACTGACTTTGTGGCTGCATGTGTGCCCTGCCTTCCCCTCCAAAGGGAATAGAGCAGGGGTGGCCAACCTGAGCTTGAGAAGGAGTCAGAATTTACCAGTGTACATTGCCAAAGAGCCACAGTAATATGTCTGCAGCCCACCATCAGCTCCCCCGCACCCCGCTCCCAGTGTCTTCCGCCCACCGGCAGCCACACCGGAGGAGGTGGGAAGGGGTGGAGTGGGGGCAGGGCCTGTGGCAGAGCCAGAGGTTGAGCAGTGAGCACCCCCCTAGCACATTGGAAAGTTGGCACCTGTAGCTCCAGACCTGGAGTCGGTGCCTATACAAGGAGCCGCATACTAACTTCTGAAGAGCCGCATATGGCTCCGGAGCCTCAGGTTGGCCACCCCTGGAATAGAGAGTGTGGAGGGAGGAGTAGGAGATAATGCTGTAATGAGCAGAACTAACTCTCCTGCTGGAAATTGTTGCCGTGCAGGATACCATGCCAAACTGAGTAGTAATGAAAAGCATGGGGAATGCCATGTGGAACAGATGTTTTCCTGGCTTCATCTTCCTCGTCCTCTGGCCTGACATGTCCTTTCTGAAATCCTCTGGAGCCCCAACTGCAACTGTGCAGATAGCCTTCAGGAGAAAACAATGGTGTATTTGTTCTGCTCTCCTCTCTTAAAACAGTTATGGGGGCATAAGAAGAGAGCAAGAATGGTCCTGAGATTAGGGTCATGGCCTGGGACTCAGAAGAGCTCAGTTCAATTATTTTCTCTGCCATACTTCCTGTGAGGCTTTGAGCAAGTCATGCAGTCAGTTCCCCACCTGTAAAATAGCATTTCTTTCCCTCACAGGGCTGTTGTGAGGAGAAATACATTACAAATTGTAAAGGAGTACTTGTGGCACCTTAGAGACTAACAAATAAATTTGTTCGTCTCTAAGGTGCCACAAGTACTCCTTTTCTTTTTGCGGATACAGACTAACACGGCTGCTGCTCTGAAACCTGTCATTACAAATTGTGAGGTTCTTGGATACTACAGTAATAGAGGCCTAGAGGTACAGAAAATAGATGAATTATTTGCCTTATTCTTTCCCTTTGTGTTGAATAATGAAGAGTACAATGGGGCTTATGGTAATTACTTTTGGATCTACTAAGCCTAATAATGATATGATTGCAGGAACACATAATTATGGTTCATATAGGGCCATAATTTTTTAAGCAGAGCTCCTCATTCATTTCAGATGAAGACTTGTGCTCAGAAGTTGATGATATGAAATGGGTCTACATAAATATATGGAATTCATTAGCACACCTCTATTGTTAGTTCAATATGTGCATATAGAGCACCACTATGACTTTTTTGGTCCTATTATATAAAACATAACCAAAACTATAAACTAGACCAGGAACTTGATAATTGCACAGTTAAAGGTAATTATGCATTCATTTTTGTTCTGATTATTATAATTATGGCTTTCATTGGCAGCATTAATTTGCCAAACTATTTTTGAGTATTATTATTATTTCATTATTACCATTTTCTTTTTTTAAAACTTTTTTTGGCAAATCAGTATTGCTGATGAATCAGTGCTGGCAAATCAGTGCTGCCCCCATGAATTTCCACAGTGCTTGAAGTGTGGACTTGTTCTGATGGCCCGGACTGCAGGAATCAGAAGTGAAATGAAAAATTCAGTTGTATTTTTTTAACCATAAAGCAATATTCAGTGGTAATATTTCCCCCTCTTTTGGTGAACTTTTATCTGCCAAAAGTTGATTTACTAATGTTAACATTGCATGACCCTAATTTTAAATCTTTTCCTGCAGGTTAAAGAATGGCTCTGTTTAAACTGCCAGATGCAAAGAGCACTAGGTGGTGATTTAGCTTCTGTTCATGGTCCTGTGCCACAGCCTCTTCCACCCAAACAGAAGGCAACCTTTCCACCTCTAACAACCAAAGCGCCCTCCCAGCCCCAGCAGCCTGCTCAAAAGAAAGATATTTCTCAAACACCTGCTCCTTCCCAGCCCCCAGAACCTAAAAAGCCCCCGCCACTGACAAAGCAACCATCCATGCCTGGCTCTCCCCCTGTGAAATCAAAGCAGCCACCCACTGAGCCTGTTACCCCACACATCTCTCAGCAAATTGAACCCACTCCAAAATTTGGCCAGGTCAAGCCAACATTGGTCGAAGATAAGCAAAAGAAGCCTACAACTGACAGCGTGCCTGCCTCTTCAGCGTCTGGTCTGAAACAGGATTCACAAGGTCCCAGAGCTCCGTCAACTCAACAGAAAGCAATGGAATCTCAGAGATCAGAACATGCCAAGCCGTTGCTGGACACCCATCTCGCTGGGGATAAAGCGGTCCTGCCAGATTCCAAAACCTTACCACAAGTGTCACGGCAAAAGTCAGATCCTAAATTTGTTTCTCAGCCTGGACCAGACACTAAAGGTCAAAAAGCTGTTGAGCCAACACAAATGAAAGAAGACCCTAAGAAGACACAAATAAAAGTAACCCCAAAACCTGATGCCAAGCAGGTTCCAAAAGGACAACAAGCAGCTGTAGGCCCCAAGCCTACCCCCGTGCAGCCAACACCTCAGCCTCAGAGAGCCCAAGAGCAACCAAGGCGTTTCAGTCTAAATCTGGGAGGTATTACTGACACCCCTAAACCACAGCCTACAACTCCGCAAGAAACAGTTACTGGGAAACTCTTTGGATTTGGCGCGTCAATCTTTAGCCAGGCTTCAAATTTAATCTCCACATCAGCCCAACAAGGAGCTCAATCCTCAGGCCCTCTATTGGGGCCTGCTACAAAGCAACCCCCTCCACCATCTCAGGTACCACCCAAAGAGGCCAGTCAGGCTCAACCATCTCTAAAAGCAGCACCTGTGAAAAAAGAAGCCAAGCCTCCTGTGGCAGAAAAGTCACAGCCACCCAAGACAGATAACATTGTAACCGTTAAAGGATCTGAATTAGAAAAGAAACCTACTGCTGCAAAAGACAGCAAGCCTCAAATTGCTGAATCTAAAAAATCTGCTGGGCCACCAGGACTGGAAAAAATTACCCTACCTAAATCAACTTGTACTCTTTGTAAAACTGGACTAAACATTGGTTCTAAGGATCCTCCCAACTTTAATACATGTACAGAATGCAAGAATATCGTGTGCAATCTCTGTGGATTTAACCCAATGCCGCACATAGTTGAGGTAGGCAGTGGCATTTATATTTACTCTATATACGTTAGCAACTGGTTTTCTAGATTGTGAATGTCAAAGCATGTTTTTAATTAGCAAGTGGTGCTGAACAATTCTAATGCTTCATTTGAGAGCTTGTATTTTTTTTAATTAAATATTTCTGAAACTTGGAGGGTAATCAAAAGCTACTTTAGATGAATTTCCTGTATTTTAAAGGCCGATACTGTAGTAGATCTCCTAGGTTTTGAGGCAAAGGCAGACTAATAATAATGATGATTACTGAACCCTTTGAAATTAGTGGTATTATAGCATGGTAGATTATTGTACTCATTCTTTAGAGCTCACCCTGGGGTAAAAGTTCTCTTTCATGTCTGTCAGTATAGCAACATTAACATGGTTTATTTCCCTCTCCTCCTCCTCTTGATCAGTGAGCATTATTGAATGAAAGGATTTATTAATTGTTAGTCACTTTTCCCCAGCACAGTCTTTTAACTTCTCCCTAAATCTGTTAGACAGAGTTGTACCTGTATTTTCAGGTTCCATTAATCACATTCTGACTCTTTACTGTATGTGGGAGGCAGACTCATTCTGATGTGCCCAAACCCCTGAGGTTTGAGGGATACATGTGTGCAAAGTGGGCCAGGATTTAAACAGGCAATGATCAGAAAGCCATTTAACTGATAAAAGGGCTACAGTTTGAGTGGGTCTGTTTATTGTTAAAATACGACAATATGTCTTTCCCGTGTAGCTATGTAGCAAAATGTTTCCACAAAAGACAATTATTGGAACAGACTCTGTTTAACTTTTGTAACCACCATTCTTTCCAAAAAGGCAACACTTATTTATTTATTGTTCTTTCTTGCAAGAATTTTGAAAAAGAGGGAAGGGGTGAGGCACTTTATGTCAGTTTTTGAGCAGGGCAGAAAAATACCATACTTTCCTTATTGAGTTAGCAAGACCTTAGTTGGTAAAAATAGACCACCAGCCAAATACTTGCAGGTAATTCAAGTGTGTAACTCAATCTACTTAGTACCTGAGAAAAGAAACTATTAGTTAAGGGTGTTTGGTATCCAAGTAAATAAACTAGAAATGTCTATCTGGGTTAGATCATTGTGACATCACTGCCATAGCAGAGTAGAAGCATAGGAAGAATAGTGACAAGAAAAGAACATTCAATGTGTGTGGACTTTATCTCTTGGATTCTCTTTCTAACCATGGTATTGCCAACCCTTGAGAGTGTGAAAAACTGGAGTCAGAGCCCCTTGCCCTTCAAAAAACACCAAACTAAACCAAACAACAAATTCTCACGTTTTTGTGTCTGTCCTCTGAATTTTTCAGTCTTTAGGGCAGAAATCGTGCACCTCTAGAATGTGAGATCATTTGGGTTTAAAATTCAGGTAGAGATTTTTCAAAAGTGACAAAGGGATTCAGTTGCAAAAGTCCCATGACTTTTAATGAGGCTTACACTCCTAAATCCCATCATCACTTTTGAAAGCCCCACACTTGGCTGTTAAATAAATGCATTCACAAAAATGTGAGGCTTCCCCCTGACTTCCCTGCTGGTTCCATGAACCTTCTCCTAACACCTAAAGTTGGAAACTGGCATGCTATTTAGTTTTTTCCTCCCTCATCACTGTCCAACCTTCCTGCCTGGACTCCTTCTCTCAGTCTCCTAGTATTCCTCTCACCCCATCTCCCTTTCTGCTCCCCTTAATATTTACCACCACATTCTCTTCCCTTCAAAGTCTCCTTCCATTTCTGCTCAGTTTCCTGCCCGTTATAATCTCTCCTTCCCCCTCACAATATCCAGTACCTCACATTCTAATTTCCTTCCCCTGTAGTCTGTCTGCCCCCATGTCTCTCCTTCCCACCTAGTTGTCTTCCTCTTTCCCACATTCCTTGGTCTATTTTCCTTCCTGAAATATAAATTTCCTTAGCTGCTGTCCCATTTCTATGTTACCCCCCCCAAGCCCTTTTCTGTTACCCATACCCCATGGTTTCCATCTTATTTGCTTCTTTCCTCTACTTCCCTCATTTAGCAAGCCACTCTAGCTAAATGTCTTTGTCTCCTCCCTGGCCACACATTGTGAAGAGGATGCAAGCTTCAGTCCCCTTGAGAAGAATAGGAGGTGGTAACCTTTTTCCAAAGGGCAAAAAATCATGAGGAAGACCAAGTAATCCAGACATAAAAACCACCTGAAATCATGAAAATTTCAAGTAATATAATGGGAGTTAGCATTGTATTCACTCTGTAACTGTAGTGCTCAATACAGCTGGAGTGTGATGTGTTCTGTCAAAGGACAAGCAGCTAGTCAGACTGTGTTTATTACCAAACTTCACACTCTCCAACAACTGTTTTTGAAGGTGTGGTGGGCTGATTTATATGGGGATCAGAGGAAGGAATGCTCATAGCTGTTAGAATGAGATCAGGAGGGAAATTTCACTCCCTCTGTTTAACACACACTCTCTCTTTTTATCCTTACTCTCTGAGTTCTAATCTGGAAAGACCAAATTCTGCTGTTTTAAAGGCTATATCTTTCCTTTTTTAAAAAAAATCCTTCTGTCTATTTATACTGAAGTCAGGATGGGTTTTGGGTCAGAAAACAATGCAATATCAGTCCTGAACTGAGCTTTATTTTGCAGTTGCTAATGCACAAGGGCAGTTCTTACTGGTGGTTGTGCATCAGTCTATGAACTGTTACCTGGTACCTGCCAAAACATGAGATGTGTCCTTTCATTATTTGGGAAACCAGAGGGAAGGCTTGGGGTATAGGTAATAGATAAGGGCCTGGAGGGTGACACAGGAATGGAGGCAGCATCTAAGCAAATGTGTTTGAATGATTCTGATCCTGCCCCATTTAAGGAGCGCACAGTGAGGCTCAAAGAACAAGAAAACACATGTTGAGTTGACAAATACTCAGGAAAATCTAATCCCCCCATTGCATTTCAATCTTTGAGTACTTTTAACATGGAATATCCAGCATGCAGCCTGGTATCATGCTGTGGACAAGGGTGGCTGATACTTAAGAGGGAACAAGATGCCTGTTTATAATAAAAGATATTTGTTCCTGTCATTATGTGACAGCACCTCACCTTTTGAAGCGTATTTCCTTCTCTGAATCCATTGAAAACAATCCCTGTGCTGATGAGCTCCAGTTAAACCTACAGGGCCAGTCTCTCAGTGGTGTAAATCAGCAAAGTCCCATGGATATCGATGTAGCTGCACTGATTTTCACAAACTGAGAGTATGGCCCATATTGCCTTTTTTTAAAACAGAAGCAATTGCTCTTTTTTTTCTCATTTGTTGATCTAGCAGTCAAATATTTATTTACCTAAATGGTAATTTTCCTGTGAAGTAAACAGCGAAGAATAATTAAATAAATGACACTTGATAGATTTCAAAGACTTACAGGGGCACATAAACCTGGTGCATTAGCACAGAGCTGAGCCGCTGTTCTTATCCTACCATTTACACAATGGGGAGGAGCATTGTTTACCAACTGTTTAATTATCTTTTCTGTGGGTTTCCAGCTCGGGTAGTTGGAAGCAGTTCTATTTTTAGTAACAGAATACAAGAAAATTGCAACTGTCAAAGCTCAGAAATGAAGACCGTGTCAACGACCATTTTGTGCATTTAAAGCTCAGTGCAGCTTTTGAGTGAATGCTGAACAGGATCAGAACTTGGTGGCTAATATAATTGTTGGACATGCTGCGGGTCAGAGGGATGGCAGGAGGGAGGCATCGTGCCATGAAATAGTGTGGCAATAAACTACAAGGAGGATTTTCAAAAAAGAAAGATGAGTTAGAAACATCCAGAGGGAAAAGCTAGGAAATTAAAATCATAGAATCAGGATGGATGCTCTATAAGTATAACATCTTAATATAATCACATAGCCTATGAACAAAAAAGGAAGCAAAATGATATATGTGGTGCGTATATAATGGTAGAATATGCAGTATGTCTAATCTTATAGAAATGCCAAGGGAACAACAGACCTAGAGTTCTTTAGTCTATTGATAGCTGTAAAATTATCCATAGGTATTGGAAGGAAAAAATGGTTCTATCTGTGAAAGAATTTATTATGGACATGGTAAGAGGAGTATTTTTGGAATAGAAAATAAGTTGGGAGAATTTGGGGGGAAAATGGATGTAATTTCTATGACCTGTGAAGGAACTATAATTCTAAGAAAGGGATGTGTGTGTGAAGACATAGCTTGCACATGACAATCTTAAATAGGGGAAAGGAATATTTATTATTAGGCTTATTTGATGGCGTTGTCTTCTGTGCAAAATTCTACAATTTGACTTTGAAATGGAATGTTAAAGTTTTTGCTATTTTGGGCTCCCACTTGTATTTACTAGACTTTATTAACATTAATACATAAATGATGATCTTCCCCAAAATAAAACAATGGTGAAGGGAGTGGGGAAAGCGGCTACAGTGTGAAGTCCTTCCCCAGGCAAACTTGGTGGTATCATAAAAGCGAAGAGTTTAGCAGCATTCAAAGATCAGCCATTTATTTGGGCAGAGTTATAATACAAAATATGAACAAAATAAAGTTTTGCAATGAATATAAACCTTCATGCTTCAAGACATAAACAAACTTCTAACTTTTGGAGCTAGCAGGACATTTTCCATGATCCCATAACCGCCTACTTCAGGGTCTCTTACACTTTTCTCTGAAGCAGTTGGCACTGGTGTAGATGGCCCCTGATCTAACCCAGTATGGTAATTCCTATTTTCCAAATTCCCATTGAAGTCTGAGGGGAAAATGGAGCATCGACATCAGCAGGTGACCCATTTTGTTTAAATGGTTCAGGAGTTTATTCAGGCCCAAACACTAGCCTTTAAAAATAATGGAAATCCAGCCCAATTGAAACGAGTCCCTGTAATTAAATATCCAAATGTGGCAGGGGTTCTTTAAAGCAAGTCTCTGGAGTACTTTAAAGTAATGAGCCATCCAAGAATGTGTAATGAAAATGTCCATCCAAGATTGTCATGAAAAGGTCCAGAAAGCTGTACTGTATCATCTGCGATGATATCCATTACTTCTCATTTAGCAACAACTGTGTACTACATTGTCTGCCCTTTAGAGAAAACCTGGACATTCTGCTAGTTGAACTCCTACTAGAGTTTTATAGAACTTTTTTGTTGTATTGTGTTGGGGATTTGTTTATAGAATAGAGGGTATCTAGAAAATCTAGAACACAATTGAGAAAAATCTGCTGGTTGGACTACGAGGATTCCTTATCGTCCCTCACAGTTATCCATTTTCAGCAGCAATATTTTTTACTTATGACATTTAAAGCCTTTCTCTAAATTATGATTATAAGCAGGTGCATGCTAGGAATGCTTTGCTCCATAACAGTGCCTTTATTATGCAAAAATGGACAGGAAAATGCAATGTATAGGAATTCACCATGGTTCATAGAAGTTGTATCCATTAATTGATAACAACCACTTATAATCAAGGGATTTGTAAAATTCCTTTTACAGAAGACTGTATCTTGCATTTGAGCCAGACACAAAATAACCAATCATACAATATGCAGAATTAATGAAGAAAAAGTTTCTTCCTTATCAGCACAAAATGAAATTAATTTTACACCAAATCAAGCATTCCACATTTCATAATGAACTTTGATTGTGTAGTTTGTGTTAAAAATACCCTCATAACTGAGCAATTGATGTTTGCCTATATTTTTATAAAACATATATACAACGGAAAGAAATAATTCATAGATTCCAAGGCCAGAAAGGACCATTATGAACATCTTGTCTGACTTCCTTTATAACACAGGCCATAGAACTTCCTTAAAATAAATTCCTGGAACGTATTTATTAGGCAAAACATCCAATCTTGATCTAAAAATTGTCAGTAAAGGAGAATCCACCATGTCCCATGTTAAGTTGTTCCAATAGTTAATTACTTTCGTTGTTAAAAATGTGTATCTTATTTCCAGTCTGAATTTGTCGAGCTTCAGATTCCAGCTACTGGATCATTTCATACCTTTCTATACTAGATTGAAGCAGGTACTTATGGACAGTAATCAAGTCACACCTTAACCTTCTCTTTGTCAAGATGAATAGATTGAGCTCCTGAAGTGTTTCACTATACAGCATGCTTTCTAATCCTATAATCATTCTTGTAGCTCTTCTCTGAACTGTTTCCAATTTCTCACATCCTTCTTGAGTTGTGGACACCAGAGCTGGACAGAGTATTCCAGCAACAGTCATACCATTGTCAAATACAGAGGTAAAATATAATCTCTACTCCTATTTGAGATTTCCCTGTTTATGCATCTCAGGATCACATTATCTCTTTTGGCCACAGTGTTGCACTTGGAGCTTATGGTCAGTTGGTTTTCCACCATGACCCCAAAACTTTTTTCAGAGACACTGCTTTCCAGGATAGAGTCCCCCATCCTGTATGTATGACCTACATTCTTTGTTCCTAGATGTATACATTTACATTTAGCCATATTAAAATGCATACTGTTTGCTTGAGCCCATTTTACATAGTGATCAAGATCACTCTGTATCAGCAGCCTGTTCTGTTCATTATTTACCTCTCCCCCAATTTGTGACATCTGCAAATAATGCAAGTAATCCAGACCTGCTGATTTAAAAATGTCTAACTTTAGTAGCTGCTGTTTAACATCCTCCTGAGATTCTAGTGGAATGGAAAGAGTGTTATCATATGATATGACTACATGATCTATTTTTTCCCAAATACAGAACAGAAATATTTATTGAAGACTTCTGTCTTTTCTGCATTGTGATGGATAATTCTATCATTTTCATCTAGTAATGGATCAATACCATTGATAGAGGTTTTTTTTGTTCCTAATATACTTATGTCCTTAACTCTGCTAGCCATAGATCTTATTGTGTCCCTTTGCTTCCCTTATCCATTTTCTACAATTCATAGCTTTATATGCATTACTATCATAGCTTTATATGCATGACTGTCAATTTATATTCATTACTATCAATTTCCATTTACTTCCATTTGTTTTATATATATAGAAGTCTCACATCAGGCCTTCACTTCTCCTCTAAACCAGGTTGGATTTTTAATGAATATGGCTTTCTTCCTCAATTGTAGCTTTTTGGGCATCTAGTAGAGTGTTCTTAAACAATTCCCACTTATCATTCACATTTTTCTGATTACGTTCTTCTTCCCAGCTGATTTGGCTCATAATCGTTTTTAGCTTTCTGAAACTGGGCTTTTTAAAACACCTACTGTTTGTCCATTATAAATGTGATCATGTCATGATCACTTTTACCTGACTTGCCAATTAGTTTTTAGTTCTCTGATCAGTTCCTCTATCTGTCAAGATGTGGTCTAACATAGAATTCCCCTTTGTTGGATGCAACACCTTTTGAGTTAGGGAATTGTCATCTATAATATTCGAAAATTCCAAGGATGTTTTAGTCCTGGCAGCATGAGACCTCCAGCGTATGTCTCTCAAATTGAAGTCCCCCATGATCACAGTTTTTTCCCCCTGTACATTGTAGATAAGGTGCATAAGGAGCCATTCATCTTGTTCCCTAGTGTGATTTGGTTGTCTAACGCCCCCATCTTGTGCTTTATCTGTTAGGACATTGATCCCTAATGTGGGATGTGCCTTCAGATGACATAATAAAAACTGACCATGGGTAAAATTTTCAAACGCACCTAACATCCGTGTTTCAAAAGTGACATAGACACATAGGGCTAGAGTCACAAAGGTGACTTAGGACTTGCAGTGCTGTGCGTGCAATTCACAACACTGAGTTAGGTGCGCAGGCTCCCAATACAATGCATGGTGAGAGTCAGACACCTAAGAATGGTATTCACAAAAGCCAGCACGCTAGGCAGCAAGCTGCTTAAGCTAGTCAATAGGAGATGCTGATGAGCGGGGTGTGTCTTAACCCCAGCCCTCAAAGAGAGTTAGGTGCCTAATTCTGGGCTGCAAGGAAGCATCTATCTCTGCTTGGGATTCACGCTTGGCTACCTACGCTGTTTCTGGGTAGAAAGATGGAGGCTCACGCCTAACTCCACACAAAATGACAGGGTATGAGGGAAGGGGATCATGAGGCCTCCCTTATAACTTTCAGCTCAGATGACATGTATTCCCCCAGGATGTGGGAGAACCTCATTCAATTCCTCCCTCTTCCTCTCATGGGAGTGCCCAAACCACTGGACTCTAAAGTAATTTGATCTTTCTCTGGCCCAATGCATACTTAATTATGTATACACCATGGAACAGCTTCAACAGGGGGGACTGAGAAACCCACACCAGAATTCCCTATAGCTCAGTGGTTAGGGCATTCACATGAGTGGTGGGAGACCCATGTTCAACTGCTTTCTCCTCATCAGGTAGAGGGGTGGAATTGAATGAGGTATTCTCATATCCTGGGTGAGTGAACTCAGTGTTATAATGGAGGCCTCCCTCAGTTTTGTGTGGAATTAGGCAGGCAAGATAGATGTAGCAATGCCTTGTTTAAGAATCCTGCTGGGGCTTAGGTAAGAGAGAAGCTTCCAGGCACCGGCAGAATCTTTGGGGGATATGGATGGTCTAAAGGCCGAAAGCAAGGCCCTCCTGTCGCTGACACACTGGGCTAATCCTCCTACCGGGAATGAAAAAAAGTGGTGGGAAAAAGTGTCTGGACCATCCCCAACCTCCATTAGGGCAATTCTGCCTATATCATGATTGTACCACTACTGGGAATCCACTCATAAATTAATGCAGCGTAAGTGTGGATAAACTTCTGATCAGAATCCTCTCCTTTAATGGTGATTCTAAGGGCTACAGCCTATGGGCTCATGTAAGCAGTGCCCCATGGGCCACTGGAAGAGACAATGTGGAGGCACTAGGGCACCAAAATCCATTAAGATCAGTGTAGGTCTGGGGAACCCTGTGCTGGGAGGGCATAGCAAGCCTCAATGGAAAAAAAATTAAGAATGATTGCTATCTCAGTACTTTTATGGCCTCCTGTAGTATCTGAGCACCATGCAGTCACCCACCTTTGACACCCCTCAGAAACCTCTTTGAAGTAGGGAAACATTACCCTCATTTAACAGAAGGTAAACTGAAGCAGGCACAGATTGTGGCTTGCAGCTTGTGACACAGTTTGGAATTGAACGCAGATATTCTGAGTTCTAGTTCAGTGCCTTCACCACAAGGGCATCTGCTCTCCTCTTGCAAAAAAAAAAAAATATCCTTCTCCCTCGCACCTCGTTTAGATTTTCCGCATAAGGAGGAAATCAGGGACTAACTCTAGAGTCTGAGAAAGACTGACAGTGCCTCTCGAAGTAGGTATTTGATCTTTTGCTAGTGTTAGTCTCTTAATTCTTTTGCTTCTGTTTCCTCTGCTTATAAAAGTTTCCATTTTGCCCTCCCGAACCCAGAACGGCAGGGGTGACTAAACATTGTAGATACAGACAGTGGGGTGGAGATGTGAAGCTACACAAGGCCAGCTGGCTTTTATTAGTATTCTAATGGTGGGTGTTAGTATGAGCTCCAAAGAGCTGACTGCTGTAGCAATACACTTCATACATGACCTGCTCCTGTCTCACTGCCAATTCTCCATATCCAGAAGGAATACTCTGAATTCTTCACCTGTAGATCTTGTCTATTTCGTAGCACCTTTCAGGATGAAAAATGCTTGATCATCATGATTGGCATAAGGCTTTAAATGCTGATCTTGCAGTCTAGTTTTTCCTCTGCTATTAGGACATCAGACAGCCTATAGACTAGAGCAGTGGTTCCCAAACTTGTTCCGTCGCTTGTGCAGGGAAAGCCCCTGGTGGGCCGGGCCGGTTTGTTTACCTGCTGCGTCCGCAGGTTCGGCTGATCGCGGCTCCCAGTGGCCATGATTCGCTACTCCAGGCCAATGGGGGCTGCTGGAAGTGGTGGCCAGTACGTCCCTCGGCCCACGCTGCTTCCAGCAGCTTCCATTGGCTTAGAGCAGCGAACCACGGCCACTGGGAGCCGCGATCGGCTGAACCTGTGGACGCAACAGGTAAACAGCCAGGCCCGCCAGGGGCTTTCCCTGCACAAGCGGCAGAAAAAGTTTGGGAACCACTGGACTAGAGCATTAGTGAGGGTCAAGATGAAGTCTGAAACCTAAAGTAGATAATCTGAAGAATTACTGACTTGGCCTTAAGACAGGAGATTTTCTCCTATTTTATTTCATCAGGAATTTGCATCATGCTGCCATTATCAAAGAAATTTTCTAAAGTCTTAGCTTAGCTTGGTTGTATCTAAGCTTGACATCACCCAAGGAACTTTTTATATTTATATTAACATTTTAAGGTGTTTTTTCTCTACAGTGTTTCTTTTGTCACAGGATCTTTCTTGTCTTTCACCTCAAGTAAATGCATAATTTTAGTTCATATTGTCTTGAGAAAGAAACAAAAATGCTGATTTTAGGCATTTTAAGAACTGGTCTAGGCTTCATGCACCTTGATGATCAAAACAGAGGAGACTCAGTAAGACACCGTGACACATTTTTTCAAAAATGATTTGTGATTTTGGGTGCCCCGATTTTTGGGTGTCTGAATTGAGATACTTTTAAGAGGCTTTATTTTTCAAAGGTTCTGAGCACCTTTAAACATACAGTTGTGTTGTTAATATACACATGCACAGTCCCAGGTTGTCTTTCTTACATGACCAGAAAAATAAATAGCACAAAATCTTTTTCGGTACTGAGAGAAGATTTGGTTACTGCTGGTCTTGCCATAGACACATCATGGAGTGTCTTATTGATGTAACCTACCCATAAGCAAAATGAACAGCCTGGTCTCTTCCTGGGAAGAAGTACAAAGGACATGACAGGAGCATGATATCTGTGGTGAGACTTCAATGTGTCTGAAACCTACAGCGAGACTTCTTGACAGTTGCCAGCTCTCATGGACTCACATAGTCACCTCTTTATGCATTGTAAGCATACATGCTCTTTTTCTATCTAACTCATAAAGGACTGGTATCCATGCTTTATAGTCAAATTACTGGGACCCAAGATGGCTATGTATATCTAGTAACACTCTGGCAAGAAGTTCTACTGTAACATGTACGTGCATTCACTGGGGACATATCTTATTTCCCACAAGACGATCTGTACATGTTGTCAAGGTAGTTAATAAGTCCCAGTTAGCACATGCAGTTAAAATTTCATATTATACTGTGCCAACCAAGTGGATAGTGCTCATCAAAATACTATGATAAATTAATAAAGAAATTTTAGTGCTGTGATACAGTATAAATCCAGAAATGCACTTGGGAACCAGTACTGCACCCTTTTACACCCAGTAAGGTTGTACGCGTGTAATCAACAGCAGTATTTCAATACATTATAACCATCTGGATGATGAATAACAGTAAAAATATGAGGGGATCTTAGGGTGTAAAGAGAGAGGCCCACACATGAATACAGAGGAGATATTCTGACACAACATTACATAAAGAATAAGAACCTTATTTGAAATTGCCTGTGTAACTGTGACCACTATTTCTGGAAGGATTTTGTGGAAATTGAGACGGTTCTGTGGACAAAAACCAAAATGATTCAGGACTTTGGGAGAATGTTACTTATGAATAAAATTGATTTGGCCAATATATTTGGGGACAGGGAATTCTTATGTCATTAAAGTGGAGTGAAAAAGAGAGGATTAGATTCATGCCAGAAAGCTGTTTGAGATGCTGTCTTATAGTATTTGAAAACAAGAGGTCATGGACTGATGCTGAAGAAAGGATTAGCAACATTTAGGCATTCAGGCAGAATGTCTTTACACAAAGGATGGTTGGAGTAGAAAGGGAGTGTCATATTTTGTTACAATCATCAACAAAAGGAAATAAGGTAATGTGCATCCATATTTGAGGGTCCAGGGCATGTGTTTGGGTGGAACAACAAAGAGATACTAGTCACTAATTGCATTTTGGGGGTAAAGCCAAATGCTGAGACAGTGAGATAGCCTGGGCTTCTGAGGGCAGGGCCCAGTAGACCATATGGTGGTCTTCTGTTTTTAGAGCTCTCCTAGATTAATATCTTGTTGGGTTTTTATCAGATGGACTTACAATTGGAAATAGTCTAGTTTTCATGTAAGGAAATATTAAACTGAACATAAGAAACTTGTCTTCTAATTTATATCCTCAACCAATACAATGATTTTGGGAGATTTGTGTCCTAGCAGATGGACACAGTTACTAAACAATTCCAGCTAGTCAGAAAACTGTAAATATTTTTTTTTCAGTTCTTAATTTTTTAAAAAAATAATTGAGTACATTTTCAGGCTGATTTTCTGCTTTGGAACTCCACTCCTATCTATAGATGATTGAGTTTAAACAAATTGATCTTTTATTGTAGAAATAAGTATATATTTCCACCAATACAATTTCATTGAAGTTAATGACAAAGCCATATAATCAACTTTCTGATTTAACTTAAACTGTCTGAGCCTCTGTAAAACTCTGTAAAGTTAAGAAAAAATGTTACTTTTTGTAGGTAGCCTTGAGATTAATCTTTTTAATGCAGTGGAATATTTTTGTTTATATGAAATGCGTTACAATGTTGCGGCATGTATTCTTCTCTAAAATGCTGATAAATACTCTGCCGTGACTGGCATTTTCAGTCTATTTAATGGGAATTATCACTTCGCATATTCAGAGCACAAATAAAGCTCATTGGAATCAACAGAGACTCCCAGGTAGAGTTATTAGAAAATGTTCTCCCCGCCCCGCACCCATGGAAAATTTCAACAAAAACTAAAGAAGTTTTGTCAGAATTTTCCATGGAAAATTTGGGGTCTTGGTGAAAAATCAAAATCTGAAATATTTCAGCCAAAAATGGTGAAAATAACATTTTGCCTGATGCCTCACAGTCTCCTCAGTTTGTGGTGAGAGGTCGTGCTTCATGGAAAATGAAATCTGGTTGTGAAGGCTGTTCAATGGAGGAAAACAGGAGCATGATGCATCCAAGCCACAATTCATCTGAAGCACTACAGAGGCATTTCATAATCAAAATATTTTGGGATTCAGACAACTACCATTCCCCCTCCCCCCCCCCCCCCCGCAGTTTTTAGCTATTCAGTTTTTTGATAATAAATAGAAGATTTCTGCAGAAATGAGTCACTTTTTAAGAATTTTTTGTAGACAAAAATGTCATTGAACTTTGAGAATTAGTTTAGATGGGGACATTTTGATCTGCCCTTCTCCTTGTTATTGGTCATCTTCTGTTGCTTACATTGACTTCAGTGAGCTTTCGTTCAGGACTTCAGAGATTACAGTGAGTCCGAGTGTTTTTTCCTTATTATGGAAGAAACAGGTTAAGAGTGGAAGGAGAAATGTTAAAGAGAAATAGTCTAAATGACATACCATATATCTAGCAAGTATAAATAGAGGGTAAAAAATTAACAGGGTCTTTCGGAACACACACATACAAAAAGTTAGTATTTGTAATGCTCTCATCATACAGATTTGATATACAAAGTTATTACTACTTATTACAAGATCTTGTCATTATACTTATCTGTCAGTATATTAATTTCAGGGTGTCTAATTTGGGTACCGGTCCTCTAAGCAAGAACACAATGTAGATTAAGTTAAGCTATTATTCTCTGGCACTTCTGCAAAAAAAAAAAAAAAAAAAAAAAAAAATTTCAGGGGTTTTTGTTTTGTTTTGAACGTAACTGAAGGGAGTTAAAGATTTTGGCCTAAATGTCCATAGAAAAAGTGACTGGTGATTTTTGATGCATCAGTTTTTAGCTGTACAACTTGACATACTTTAAATCCTACCCCTGAAAAACCATGCTTTTTAGGGTGACCAGATGTCCTGATTTTATCGGGACAGTCCCGATTTTTGGGTCTTTTTCTTATATAGGCTCCTATTACCCCCCAACCCCCATCCCGATTTTTCATACTTGCTGACTGGTCACCCTGTTTTAAGGCATTGTTGTAACGGTGTTGGTCCCAACAAGGTGGGTGAAGTAATATCTTTCATTGGACCAACTTCTGTTGGTCTTTTCCCCAGACCTGAAGAAGAGCTCTGTGTAAGCTT
The DNA here is from genome assembly GCF_015237465.2 of Chelonia mydas. Taxonomy (NCBI): domain Eukaryota; kingdom Metazoa; phylum Chordata; order Testudines; family Cheloniidae; genus Chelonia; species Chelonia mydas. Next base: position 328,584,160 of record NC_057849.1, on the reverse strand, counting down.
TAAAGCTTGTCTCTCCCACCAACCGAAATTGGTCCAATAAAAGATTTTATCTCACCCACCTTGTCTTTCTAATAAGCCTGTTTATGACTGTCAAGTCTGGGCATCCAAAATCACTACTAATTTTGAAAATTTTGGACTTTTGTGCATCACAGAAAGAGTTGAACAGCACTATTGAGTCCTGGCAGTTACTTTACAAACTTCTGCTAATGCACTTTGGTTCTGACCTACAGCATATTGTTGTTCCGGTCCTGAACCACATTTGAGCAGAGCATATTTATTGTATTCTGTGTAGTGGATTTTTAGATTCCTATGAGGCCAGCATACTTGTGACTCGATTGAGATTTAACCCAGCTATCTAAAGAGGTGGAGCCCTGGCATTTATCTTCTATATCATCTAGCACAGGGGTTCTCAAACTGGAGGTCAGGACTCCTGAGGGGTCACAAGATTATTACATGGGGGGTCATGAGCTGTCAGCCTCCACCCAAAACCCTGCTTCGCCTCCAGCATTTATAATGGTGTTAAATATATTAAAAAGTGTTTTTAATTTATAAGGGGCTCGCACTCAGAGATTTGCTTTGTGAAATGGGATCACCAGTTCAAAAATTTGAGAACCACTAGGGGGGTGTCCCCTAATCAAAATGTAATTTCTCATATGTGTGGGAATTCTTTTTAATGTTTTGCTCTAGAGTGAAACTATAATTAATACTGTTTTCTCAAACTTGTATGAAAGATACCAGTCCTCTGGAGTCCACCAAATGCCAGGCCTTTGCAGCACATGACTGTTCCTGCTCCTGAATTCCTGGCTTGACCTTGGCTTGATTTGGATTTGCACCCTGATACCTGACTTGGACTCTGATTCTTGGTACCAAACCTGGCCTGGAATCTAACTACGAACTCCTTGGCTACTCCCAGCCTCACGTTGGCACCTGTTCTTAACCTTGGCCCGGACTGCCCTTGTGGGTATCCTGACGCTATGTGTTGTAAAGGGCCTGCCATAGGTAATCAGTAAAGTTGAGTGGGGCTCAACTTTGACTTGGTTACAGAGTGCAGATTCCTATTGCAAATATATTGCAAGCCTTTTGCTACAAACTGTAATATCTGGCAGACCCCATAAAGAGCAGCCTCTTATACTGATTTCTCCAAGGTCCATTAGTAGGTTTAACCAGCAAAGCCACAGATTTTTCTTCAAAGTTTTTGATTCCTGCCCTGATTGAATTACAGTACCCATGAGCTCTGAGGAAGCTGTGGACTGGATTTGAATTTTGCATCTGGTCCCTTTGTCTGAACTTGTCAGATCCAAATCTTTAGCTCTAAACATCTAAACTTTGGGATACTTGAACTTTGCAGCTTAAGCCTCTGTTTCTCCATATGGATTTGCTTCCTCACATTGCTTTGTTTTGAGTAATTTAAAATTTTAATCAGATTTTTTTTTCTTCCACAAGGGCAGTGGGGAAGAAAGGAGGTCAGGTTTACATCAAGCCCCAAATCCGGATATTTTGCTATAGTGGTTAATCGTCTTCCCATTATAGAACGTCTCACAAAACATTTGCTTTAGCACCGTGCACAATACGTAAATACTGTAGAATGTGAGGTTTTGAGGACTTTCCAGCTATTCGTAGGACACTGTAAGTATACTGAAAAGTAAAACTACTCCACAATGATCCATTCCCCAAACTCTCCAGTTAAATCCCCAGGGCATTTCATGCTTTTAAATAACATGTTTTGCTTGGATAACTTTGTTGTGAATAATTAAGTCATTTTTCCTGTGCACATATTCTGAATTTTGGATCTAAATTTCATACCTCCCAGTGTTTCAACTGGCTAAAGCAGAAGCAGTGACACTCAGGTTTTGCCCTGCTGTCCTTCCCTAAATGGAGATGGAAGGGTGGATAGGCCAAACTTCTGGGCAGCCCAGATTGCAGGAAATTTCCTGCTTCAACTAAATAGGAGATTTGGGGGCTCAAAATGGGACAGTCCTGCAAAAGCCAGGACTGTTTGGAGGTATGAAATGTGTTATTCACAGAAAAGAGATCCCTTGCTTTTACTTATCCAGACATATGTAGGGAGAGTTGACGCATTCTTACTCAAGTGAAATCCTACTAGAGCTGATACAGCACTTTACTTCATACTCAGCAGAAAGTAATTATTAATTATTATCCTTATAATAAGAGGAATCAGGATGAATTGTTGGGGACTTTCATCAGTATGCAAGATATATATTTTTATAGCAGATCTGGGAAAACTTTGTTTTTTTCTTTCTAACCTATTGAAGAAACTCAATTGACTGCAAAATATTTCTGTCTGTGTGTGTGTAATTGTAATACTTAGATTATTTCTGTGTGTATGGTTAGTTTGGTATTGCGTGTAGTGCCTCATTTAGCTTTTCAGTGGGCAGAGTGGCTCTATCATTTAGAAGGAGTCATTGTGGAATTGTTTGTTTGGGTTTAGGTTTTTATCTATGGCGACTGGTGCTCAAAATGTATACAGAGATCAATACAGTCTAAAAATAATTTTGGTTGGAAGTTTCTGGCTTGCTGTGCCTGTAATGATCTTGGGGTTCATTAAATCAACCAGTGAATGAGAAATGAATAAATAAATAAATAATAAATAATAAAACAAACTGGAGAACATCTCTGTGAACTGCTGCACGCAGCCATGTGGTGTTCCCACCTCACATCTCCAGGGCACCTCTCCAAATTCCTGTGTTCATAATACTTTCCCTTATGAGGGAGCATCTTTAAATTATAATCTTCTACAAAACATATCTCTACATCTTCCCTCTTAAAGAAAAACAAAGTTGTATGTGTGTGTGTGCAGCTAATAACTATGTAATAAAACATGGAATAAATTCTCAACTTATATAGTAAATTTCTGTAAACCCAATATATAAACTACCTAGGGAGGAGAGGTTACCAGCACATCGGTCTCAAGTGAGTCTTTACCACTCACTTTCCTCAAATACACCTTCTCCAGACAGATTAGCAAATCTCGATGAGTCTTTCAGGATGTTTAATCTCCTGCTCTGATCTTCTCTGTATCAGCCTTTAATTAGAGACTGAGTTGTTCTCTTGTTCCTTGACAGTTTCCCCTTAATGTGTTGATGATAAAGGATCAGTCAGATGGGAAATGCCAGAGTCCACATCTAATGTCAATGTGTTGGAGCTTTCTGGGATTACTTATAGAGCTCTTCGATTACATCAAAATGTGTCCCCCAGTCTGTCTGGACTACATAAAACTTTAGATGCAGCTGTTCTTTAATGGTACCCTTTTAGCCCAAGTATTAGAGGTGTGATTCCTCAGGCACACTCTATCACCTTTGAGATCATGGGACCTCTTATCAAAATAATAATTCTGCATCCACTTCTGATTTTGTTTCATCTTCCATATGGTTTCACTGTTATGAGAATCGAGTAATTGGTAAATTAGATCTGATCCTTCTTTCCATTAACAGCTGAGGTGGAGATGAAAATCCCAATATATTGCAAATTGCCTAAAATCTGTACTGGAGAATTGCAGTCCATTATTGCTAAAGACTTCATCTGGAATTCCATGTCTGGAGAAGGATTCCCTTCATGCCAGCTATCACTGACTTACTATTAATACTGTGCAGTTTGCAAATTTCTGGATACAGAGAATAATAATTTGTGACTATTAAATAGTCCTTTGATTGCCAGGTTAATAAGTCAGTGCCTACCTTCTTATAAGGCTTTTGTGGAACTCGATGAGGTCTCAGTAGCTCTGCCTGTTGCATGGCTTGTATTTCAAACTTGAAAAGCAGTTAGTAATGTCGTGATTGACCAAAACAGCACCTCTTGTGCTTGTTGTTTGCGCTTCTCAATTCCTAAATGACTCTCGTGGATCTTCTGGGCATTCCAGTCGAAAACCAGACACCTAGCAACCTCTACAGTGCCATTTGCAATGAGAATGGAATATTGTTGAGATGTATTTACTAGAGATTTTCATTAGACTTCTGATGTAGCCTCATTATGTAATCTACCCTGTCAGTAATCCATATGATGAAAATATAATATCTTTGCACATACATGGATATTCAGATGGTCATTTATTAATTTAGATCTGGTTCTCTACTGCTATCTTTGTGAAATCTTGCAGCTATGTTGTGTTTTAAATGAACAATGTTTATTTCTCTATGATATGCAGACTCATATGGGTTCTTCCTGGCACATTTTTTTCATCTGCGGGGAGATGAGTTATTACAAGAGCATACTCTCACGGATGGTGACTATTTACAGAGTGGACTATCCAATGTGGTATCCTAAATTCCTAAGTTCTTTACCTACTCCTTAATTCTGTGATGCTTATCCTCCATTTATACTTACATATCTGTAGTTTAATAATTGCTTCTGGTATCCACCTGTGGCCTCAAGAAGGAGCGTTCAGAGTGATTTCCATTCGGGACCTGAGAATACAACCTGTAAAATGCTTCTACTTATGTGGCATGCAGAGTTCCTCTATCTAGCCCCCTCTCGCCATGCAGCAGAATTGTGGTATTTAGGAAATTCCCTGTATACAGAGGAAGTGGAACAGGAGGATTTAGCTCTAATTTCAGAAATACGGATTTTAAATATATCATGTTCCTCGTGGTTAAGTATAGAGGGATACCGATAGCTAAAAACAATCTTTCCACTAGTACATTTTTCCTGTTTTGTCACATCTTTAAATGTATTTTTCATGTACTGTTTACCTTCAGATAAAAACTCTTACCTGTTGTTGACATATCTATTCTGCTGTTGCCTTTGTTGCTTGTTTCTCTCTGTTTGACCTTTTTATGACGTCTGTCACACTAAGACACTCTGGAATGAGATGTATCTCTGCATTTTGTATAAAAGCAAAACTGACATAAAAACCTCTTTCCTGCTACTGTGCATCAATTTCTCTTCTCTTATTTTCAGCCATACCGTAGCAGTTATTCTTATTGCCTATTTTCCACCTCATAAAAAAGTTAAATGTGTGAACATCTCACTTTATTTAGGTTTCAGAGTAGCAGCCGTGTTAGTCTGTATTCACAAAAAGAAAAGGAGTACTTGTGGCACCTTAGAGACTAACACATTTATTTGAGCATCAGCTTTCGTGAGCTACAGCTCACTTCATCGGATGCATAAAGTGGAAAATACAGTGAGGAGATTTATATACACACAGACCATGAAAAAATGGGTGTTTATCATACACATTGTAATTATCCTTATAATGTGTATGATAAACACCCATTTTTTCATGGTCTGTGTGTATATAAATCTCCTCACTGTATTTTCCATTTTATGCATCCGATGAAGTGAGCTGTAGCTCATGAAAGCTTATGCTCAAATAAATTGATTAGTCTCTAAGGTGCCACAAGTACTCCTTTTCTTTTCACTTTATTTAATTACTGAAAACTAAGACCCATTTTTTAAACATTACTAGAAATTAAATTAGATATGTGGAAAAGAGAAGGTGCTGATGTGAGGCTGATTGTTTTCAGGTTACTGAAAAAAAAAAGTAATAAGACCAGTTGTTAACATAAGTGTGTTTCTATTCAATTATATTCTGTTCACATATTGAACTAAAAGAGGATATACCAAACTTGAAGCCAGCCTTTCAGCCCAGCCCAGTACATGGAGTAATTTCTAGACCATCATTGGAGTTTGAGGATTCTGTTATCTATGTAGTCACCTATTTATGTGGCTTCCATCGCTGTAGTATTAAAGTCCCTACAGCAGTGGTTCTCAAACTTTTTCTTTTGTGGACGACTTGAAAATTGCTGAGAGTCTCGGTGGACCACTTTAATGATCTTTCCAAATGTGTGTACCGTTAGCTAACTGTTGTAGAGCGCTTTGGATAAAAGCGCTATATAACAAAATCAATAATAAAATTTTTTTGTTCTACAAATAAAAGCACACAACTCATATTTTAATATCAGTAGTCTTACCTTTCTAATGCAATGGATGTGCCCTCTGTCCCCCACCACAGCAGCCCCCGAGCTGGGGCTGGGAAGGAGGGAGGTCTCTCCCCCACCACAGCAGCCACAGAGCTGAGGCTGGGAAGGAGGGCCGTCTCTCCCCACCAGCCGCAGCCCTGGAGCTGGGGAAAGTCACCTCTTTCTCTGGCCGCCACAGCTCTGCACATCCCAAATTCCCCCCACTCCCTCTTCTCACCCCACTGCCCCCTCCCACCTACGCCCTATTCCTCCTAAGGCCACCACCTCACCTTACATGTGCCTCTTCTCCAGGGTCCAGGCACCTAATTAGTGGAGCCATGCCTGCGTGGCTCCACTAATAAGGTGGGCGGCCCTTCATTCTCTTGTGTGCGGCCACCCAGGTGTGCAACTTAGAGGGAACTATCCGCAGATCACCTGAATGGAGCTCGTGGACCACTGGTGGTCTGCGGACCACAGTTTGAGAAACTCTGCCCTAAAGGATCAGATTAAAGACTGCTTGGGTTTCAAGTTTGCAGGTCTACGTCAGCATCCTGAATGGCTAGACATGATGCCAAGTTACATTGTACAGATATGAACTTTCCCAAAGTTTATCGGCGTTCAGATGGGGTAGCATGAGATTTTAGGCATCTGTACTTGGTATGAGTGATTTGCAGAATCAGGCCTGCTGCTGCTACTTCTCGGGATTTTATGTACATTTTGCAATCCTAATATTTTATTTTCATTACAGACCATGAGTTGTTGGATTGTTTATTGCTGATTCTTCTTATTTTTTGTTTAGTTGTTCTCTCCTTTTGCTATCCTTCCCTGATTTGTTCAATCAAAAGCTCCATGGGCCGGATCTCTTAGGCACTCAGATACTGCAGTCTTGAGGGCCATATATCTACCTGGAAAAATAGATCCATAGCCCAGTAAAGTCCATGGATATAGCTCCATTGACTTCATTGGTCTTTGGATCAGGCCCTATAGCTGGAGATACAGTGTAATTTAATATAATTTTTAAGTGGAGGGAGGGTAATTTTGTTTGTTTAAAACAATTAGTGTATATATTCTACAGAATATAATGTATGAACTATGAGTAAGGACGACATATCAATTGGGAGATGGTTTTTAAAAATATGACAAATTGGGTTAAAATTCTTAATGGCAAAAATAATGTGGACTGGATATTTTGGTACTAAAAATGGAAAATATGAAGAATTTTCTTGATTGCAGAGTTCCGCCCATGCTTACTTGTTGAGTAGTATCTTAGTAAACAAGTATCTTCAGTATCTCACTGAAATTGAATAGTAAAGTGCTACTGAAAGTAAATATGGCTTCAAAAGAAAAAAAATAGGAACACATTTCTATCGCTTCAGCTACCATTTAATTCTTACATTTAGTTCTGATTTGTAATAAGCTTCTGGTGCTGACTTTAACGAGTTAAAATCCTTTTTGTGATTTAAAACTATAAATAATATTGCATGTGTTTTTAAGAAAAAGAGGTACTCAAAAACGTTTAAGTCAAGTGAACTGGGCCACTCAGTAAAGTTATTCATGTGCATATGTGTTTGAAGGATCAGGCCCTAAATAGCAGTCAGCTACCTTAAACTCCTCAGAACACTTCAAAAACTTCTCTCTCTTAGCAGATTCCATTCTGGAGGAAGTTTAAATGATATTTTTAGAATCTCCATTATGTGCTTCAGACAAAATTCAGCAAGTGATGCATAAATCCATTTACTCGTTAACTTGCCAAGAATTGTTGGAAAGACCATTGATTTCAGTGAGACTATTTGTGTAGTAAAGTACTTCTCAAGGAGCCTAGCTTAGCTTTGTGGTGTTAATTGTGGATGTTTAGAGCCATTATTCACAGTGGCCAATAGGGGGCATGTAGCAAGGGTGTAAGGATCTTTGTGAACAAGAAATAAAGATGGTCTTGCATTCTCCTTTACAGTTTCTATTCAGGTCAATGAAAAGATTCCTACTGAATTTAGTGGAATCTGAATGTGAGTAAAAGTGGTCAAAACTTTGAAACCCACATCAAAGTATTTGCCATATGCCTACTAGGATACACTTTTACAGTGAAGTTTGGGAGATTTAGGTTCTGATCTTCCAAAAGGATTATATATGTGAGTAACTTGACTAACATTAGTTGCCCATTTGAAATTTCCAGCTCTATAACCGTGTACAAAGATATATTGCTAGAATCCTTAAGGGTAAACTTCTAATATATGAGAATTTTCAAAATAGATTTCATTTGGAGGGCTAACAACTCAGGGCTCCATCTTGCAGATATTCATATGAGCAGTCTTCACTCCTGTGAGCAGTCATTGGGGCTGCTTGTGGGCTAGATCCCACTATCCTAAATTCTGCCACACTGAGTAGCACCTTTTTCTGCAAGTGGCATTCTTATAATGAAGTGATATTCATTATAAGTGTGACAAAATGTGGTCCTATGTGAGTAAAGGCTTCAGAGTAGCAGCCGTGTTAGTCTGTATCCGGAAAATGAAAAGGAGGACTTGTGGCACCTTAGAGACTAACAAATTTATTTGAGCATAAGCTTTCGTGAGCTACAGCTCACTTCATCAGAGGCATGCATCCGATGAAGTGAGCTGTAGCTCACCAAAGCTTATGCTCAAATAAATTTGTTAGTCTCTAAGGTGCCACAAGTCCTTCTTTTCTTTTTATGTGAGTAAAGAATACCAGCATGAGTAAGGGTTTGTAGGATGGTGAGTAATGCTAGACAATTACTCCAAATAATGCTTTTTAATGCATTGCTGTATTTCTACATACAACTACTTGGTGCATACAGAGCAAACTCTTGAAAATATATCCAATTAAAATATAGAGATTGTATTCACACAGGCATAATTAGGAAAAATATACAATGCCAAAGGATCTTTTGGATGACTGCTTCATATTGTTTTGATCATCTCTCAAACCTGAACTGCAGTTTAATGTATTTTTGGCTCTTGTTGGAAAGATGTCACAGCATGTTTCATATAAGCAAATGCATTTATTATTAGAAAATGTTAAATTTTTAATGTATCTGCCAATATTATGGCAAGGAGAAGAATTTAGACTTTTGAGAAACAATTTGGAGGGTTGGCAGCAGGAATGTGCAGTGCTAATGAATACTGTGCTGAGGACACAAAATTGGAGGCAGCCCCAGAACTGCCGAAGTTCAGGTCGTCACCCAGATTGCAAAGCATTTTGTTGGAAAGGCGATGGCTCTTTGTTCTTTTTTTTTTTTTTTTAAATGTTCCTGCGAGGTGTTGAGAACTGTTACCTCCCATTGGCTTCAGTGGTAGCTGAAGGTGCACAGAACCATAGAATATGGTTAATAGGATTAGTAGTAGTTGATCCTGATTGGAGGTTATGAGCATGCTTAGGATAGTTCTCTGTGAGGAATGAGAAGAGTTAACAGGGTAAATGGTAAAGGAGTTTGTCCCCAAAAATTGAATGGAGAAATCATCTCTTAGAACTGTGGTGGCAACCTGTGGCCCACAGGCTACATGCGGCCTGTTGGGATAATCTACTGGCAGGCTGCAAAACAGTTTGTTTACATTGGCATGGGCGCAGCTCCCAGTTGCCGCAGGTCGCCATTCCCAGCCAATGGGAGCTGTGGGAAGCGGCGGCCAGCACATCCCTGAGGCCCGCACCACTTCCTGCAGCTCCCATTGGCTGGGAATGGAGAACGGCAGTCACTGGGAGCTGTGGGCTGCCGTGCTAATGTAAACAAACTGTCTTGCGGCCCGCCAGCAGATTACCCTGACGAGCTGCGTGCGGGCTGCAGGTTGGCCACCACTGTCCTAGAACCACAACTAGTGAATACTTCTATAATGCCTTTAGGTCAGGGTCTACAATGTGAAGTAAGAATCTATATGCAGATGCATAAGGATCAAAAGGAAAAAAAGTATTGCAAAAAACTTTGATAGCATAAGACAGACAAGTGTTGCAAGGCTGGGTAAATAAGATGCAATATTTTTTTCCCCTTTGTTGAAAAGAAGCTGTTATGGTTACAGAGCTAGCAGCACCTCTGTTCCTGGTCTGTCTGAGTGCACCCCCTAAGGTGCCAGACCTCATGCTTTTACCTTTCCTGCAGTAGAATTCCACAATTCTCCAACTCTTAGGGTATGTCTACACGTGGAGCTGGGGTGTAATTCCCAGTTCGAGGAGACATACTTACACTAGCTCTAATCAAGGTAGCATGTTAAAAATAGAGTGTAACTATGGTGGGACAGGCTACATCTAAGACTATAGACACATAGTTGGGTGGCTTGTGCTGCTTTCTCTACACTCTATTTTTAGCAAGCTAGCTCAGTTAGAGATTGTGCAAGTATGTTTCCTGGTGCTAGGAATCACACATACCCCAGCTCCAAATATAGACATACTCATAGACTGGGCCAGGGCTCAAGTACCCAGTGTATCAACTATGATTACTTGGCTGGTCCGAATGGGGTTCGGCACCAGCAGTTCTTCTCTTTGGAGTCTGTGACCAGTGGCACTCAGTGTTGAAACAGCCTTCTTAAGACCAAAATATTGTTTGTTTTGCAGCAGGAATGAAGCATAAGAGAGAGAGAGAAGGGGCTTAAAAGAACAAATAGTTTACAAGCATGTGTCTCTGACCTAAAAACTTATCATCCCTAATGTTGACCTAGACTGGCCTAACTTCTTAAGACACCCCCAGTAAGTGCATGTCTCAGTCTGTATTCCCCCAAACAACTCCTCTGAACAATTACCTCCCTCTCTTGAGAGAAAAGCCCTTTTTAAACTGCCAGAGTTACTTTTTTCTTCTCTGTTCCCAGGTTTTGGCCCTTCTGGACAGAACTAGTTTTGCAGGTTGGCTGGGGGCAAAGTAAAAATCTTCAAAGGTAATAGTTCAGGCATTGTCCCATAACAATTCTCAAGTGTTTCCTGACGGGTAGCTTATCTTGAGCCATTCTTTTGCTTTTTGATTGCTTTACCTTAAGGTCCTCTACTACCATAAAAATATGGTCATACAGTAAAGATTCCAATAAATCAGATAAACATTCAATATTCGTAAATTATTACATAGGAACTCCAATTCTGTCACAGGAGCAAAAATAGATATCTGAGGAGTGTCAAGGTTCCTCCCCCACTCTGAACTCTAGGGTACAGATGTGGGGACCTGCATAAAAACCTCCTAAGCTTACTTTTACCAGCTTAGGTTAAAACTTCCCCAAGGTACAAATTAATTTTATCCTTTGTCCTTGGAATATCCACTGCCACCACCAAACTCTCACTGGGTTTACTGGGAAATGCAGTTTGGACACGTCTTTCCCCCCAAAATCCTCCCAACCCTTGCACCCCACTTCCTGGGAAAGGTTTGGTAAAAATCCTGACCAATTTGCATAGGTGACCACAGACCCAAACCCTTGGATCTGAGAACAATGAAAAAGCATTCAGTTTTCTTACAAGAAGACTTTTAATAGAAATAGAAGTAGATAGAAGTAAAGGAATCACCCCTGTAAAATCAGGATGGTAGATACCTTACAGGGTAATTAGATTCAAAACATAGAGAATCCCTCTAGGCAAAACCTTAAGTTACAAAAAAGACACACAGACAGAAATAGTCATTCTATTCAGCACAATTCTTTTCTCAGCTATTTAAAGAAATCATAATCTAACGCATACCTAGCTAGATTACTTACTAAAAGTTCTAAGACTCCATTCCTGTTCTATCCCCGGCAAAAGCAGCATACCAACAGACACTGACCCTTTGTTTCTCTCCCTCCTCCCAGCTTTTGAAAGTATCTTGTCTCCTCATTGATCATTTTGGTCAGGTGCCAGCGAGGTTACCTTTAGCTTCTTAACCCTTTACAGGTGAGAGGATTTTTCCTCTGGCCAGCAGGGATTTTAAAGGGGTTTACCCTTCCCTTTATATTTATGACAAGGAGAAATACAGTAATTGTCTCCTCTGACCAGTTGTCCAGGTGGTCTGGTATCCCATCTCCAGCAGTGGTTGGTTCCAGATGTTTCCAAGGAAAGTGCTTCATAACTCATCACAGACAATTATGAAATAGTGTATCCATAGAGGAAGTTTCTTTCTCATTCTGGTTGGTTTATGGTAGGAAGGTTTATATCATTTATACATTTTATCCTGTCAAATACAACTATACAGCCTTTAGTTTTTTGGCTGTAACTTAGTCCAAGCCAACTTGAACACTTACAGATAGAGGCTGGGTGGGAAGCCGAGAGGAAGGTGTTATGTTTGGTGATGCAAGATCATGAAAGTAAAACAAAATCCAAGTTCACCTCTATGCTGCTTGAGGTGAGGGCCACACAGAACAATAAACTGTGAATAACCCACATACAGAACTGGTTGAGATCTTATTCAAAGATTTCACAATTAATGAGGTTCCTAAGTAAGAAGCATCATCTTTCAAGATCAGATAATTTCTGCAGTTTACAGTAGCAGGGCTTAGTGAAGTATTGCAGTTTCTTAGCCATCCTTCTTGGAAATCTAACACTTTTCTGATACCTTTCTCCTAACTTAAAGCAAATCAGGTTATATGAAGGTGCTGTTAGATGACTCTGGCATTCAGTTCATCTTCCCAGTCAAGAGGCAAATATCCATTTTAATCTGGCAAGTTTAAATGAGACCTTTACAGTAGACCACAGGTGCTGGAACTAGGGGTTCTGACCTCTGGCTTGAAGTGGTTTCCATCATAGACAGGGTTTACGGTTTGGTTCAACTGCTCTCACTACCCCCACTATACAGATTGTTCCAGCACCCCTGCAATAAACAGTTCTTGTTAAGGACATAATAAGGCAAGTGGATATGCAGCTGAAGCAGAGTGAAGAGTTTTGAAGATTATATTAACTCAAAATTCTCTTAAACTCTCATTTTTCTTTAAATGCACAATCAACTGGACATTTATTAGATGGCACAAAATTAATTTAGAGAAGAAATGAAAATAAATTCAGAAAATTCTAGAACAGTTCTTTTCTGAATGTGTTTATTGAAATACATGGAATCATAGAACTGTAGGTCAAAATGATCTCAAGCTGTTATCTAGTCCACCTCACTGTGCAAAGTGTACCTAGACCATCCCTGATAGGTCTCTGTCTAACCTGTTCTTAAAAACCTCCAGAAACAGGGATTCTATCACCTTCTTACGTAACCTGTTCCAGTGCTTAACTGTCCTTATAGTTAGAAAGTTTTTTTTAATATCTAACCTAAATCTCCCTTGATACAAACTAAGCCAATTACTACTTGTCCTACCTTCAGTGGATGTGGAGAACAACCTTTTACATATTCAAAGACCATTATGTCTCCCTTCAGCCTTCTCTTCTCTAGACTAAACATTTCTAGTTCTTTCAACCTTTCCTCATAGATTGTGTCTTATAATTTTTTTAGCTGCTCTCCACTGGACTCCCTTCAGTTTGTTCAGATCTGTCTTAATATATGGTGCCCAAAACTGGACACAACAGAGGCCTCACCAGGGGTGGGCAGAGAAGAACAATTACCCCTCCTCCCCCCGTCTTAAATATGACACTCCTGTTAATACATAAAAGTCTACAACTGACTATATTTTTAGCTTTTGTAATCACAGCAACCTTTACTTTTAAGATTACACTGTTCTCATTCAGTGGCTCTAAAATAAGAGGTCGATCTCTTTTGCCTGTCTAGCCTATCATGAAAATGACTCTGGTGGAAATATGGATTTTCATTTGCTGGTTGCAGAAAATATAGATTGTCAAATGAGTCCCATCTACAGTGTCAAACTATGTATAGCAAAAAAGCCAGTGTTCTGTATGTGAATCAAAGAGATTTTGCTCAGACAGGTCATTGTATTGATAAGTGTATGAAGATGTTTCTTTGCTGCTTGCTCTGTCCCAGAGGAAGAAAAGTGAAATGACCTGATACTTTGCAATCACAGTTGTCGATTGAATTGGCGATTGGCAAACCTCCGTTTATTTCATCTATAAAAGTACTTTGAACATTTGTAGTACATTCTATTCCACTGTCTAGCATAAATAAAGCAATAAAAACATAGACAAAAACAACGCAAGATGGTGAAGGAGTAGAGAAACTGATTGTGTTAATTGAAGAACATAGCAGGGACTATTTCAGTACATTTCATTTAGCTTCCTTCCCTAACAGATGTATTAAAAGTAATAAGGTTTTTTTTAACTTGTATTACATCCTGAAGTGGTTCATAACAGCACAATATGAAATACGTGATATTGTTAATGTAAACAAATGTTAAAAACCATGCACTAAATAATAATACAAAGTTCCACAAATTCCATGCATTTCTTGCAGTGAGTCTTTCTGGGCCCATTTTTAAAAGGGCAGGGAGATATTGTGCTCAGTGTAATGGGCTGAACCAGGGGATCTGGTTTCAATTTGTGGCTCTGCCAGACTTTGTGTGTGACTTTGAGCCCAAATCACTTCATTTCTCTTCCTCAGTTTCTCATCTTTACAGTGGGGGTAATAACACTTTTTTCTCATATCTTGTCCAATTAGATTGCTGTCTTGTCCAATTAGATTGCTATTAGATAACAGGAACCTCTTGGACGTACATTAATAAGTGTGTAAAGATATACAAATATGATTTTTCCTATCATTTGATTTTCGCAGCTGAAACATTTAATATCAACCTTTTTTGATAATCTTCTAGTGTAAATATAGGTTGCAGAGATGATGGTGCTTTTTATTTTAGATAGCCGTAAAAATCCATTTCAGTTCCCTAGAGATCAGCAAGCTATTACCACTCTGAGTCAAACTTCCTTGAACATTAATGCAGTTGTCCCTGTAAGCGTTATGATGATGACTTGTTTTTCTTCATGGAACTACTTGACACTATTATATCTGTCATATTCGATAAAAATACACGCCTCACCAGCTTTATTGATATGTAGAAATTGTCAAATTTAGCATATCTTCACATCAAGTAGCATCATTGTTTATTTGAGACCATGTTGATTTACCATGCAAGGTGTTTGTGCTTCGAGCTGTAAAACTCTAGTCAATGTGTTTATCATTACTCCTGGCAATATGTATTATAGTGTTAATAATATCTAATTGAAATTTCTGTCAAATGTTCTGCGGTTGCCTGAGAAATGCATTACTACACGTTATAGTCTAAAGTGACTATTTATTTGTATCTGTTCTTTCATTATCTTTAACCAAAGCTGACACAGTATAATGGGGAAAATCTCAGGTTTAACTAGACTGGCAAAGAGACTGAGATGTATTCTCTTCTAGTGCTCTAAATGCAAAATGATCCCAATAATTAAGACAGGCCAATAATTAAGACAGGCATGATGATTTTGAACTGTGAATAGATTTTATTGATCAACTATGAGAAATTTGTGAATTAACTATTTCTTACCTAAAACCAATACTTAGGAAATCAGTGGGGATTTAATCACCACTAACAGAATAAGGATAATTTAATGTACCTAGTTACATATAATTATAGCTATGGTGAGGAGGTGCTTTTCTCATCTGGATCAAGTTTGGGCTCCAGTTCAGTTTCAAGACTTGAATCAGGAGTTAGAAATCAGATTTGAGATATGCATTGGAGATAAGGATCAGAGGCATTACATCTTGTATACTACTCTCAGTGCTGACTCCTGAAGGTGGAAGTCTAAAACAGATCAGGTATTCTCATGTGATTTCAGCTGCATCTAGTGATATTGCAGCTTCCCTATAAAGACCTATATTTTGCTTAGTGCTTAAAAGAGAGCAACTGTAGGGATTTAGAGAGACCACTTCTCTTCTGGAGAGGTCACCATTAAGAATGACAGGGTAGCTCAGAATCCATGTTCACTCAATCATTTTACCTGCCTGCTGAGACTGCCAGTTAGTGTAAATTGTGATGGTCCTTTACACACAATGGAGTGATGGAGCATGATGACTCCCAGGTGCTCCACAGACCTGGGTTCAAGTCCCTTGAGGTCTGCCACCAGCACAATCTCAGTTGGGGCCTCAAGGGGTACATCTACACAGCCCACAGCGGCAAGCCTCCCATCCCTAGTCCAGATGGGCTAGTAGGGCTTGCATTAGTGCTCTAAAAATAGCTGTGTATACATTGCTTTGAAGCTGTAGCTTGGGCTGGATCCTTGGGCTCTGAAGCTCTGTTGACTTGGACTGTGAGGCTCATTGTGGTTGGCTGTGTAGACATAGACTCAGTGTCGCTGAAATATAAATGACAACAGACTTTAAGATGGGAATTATTTTTCTCTTTTTTTAAAAAAAATCTATCAGCATGATGAATGTTTATTTTCAAGTAATGGGTATATTGTTTTACGTAATGGGGAGTGCTTTTTTGTCCCTCTCCCTTTACTTGACCCCATAACATTTCTTTTCCTTTTGGCATTGTCTTGCATATGGAAATACAGAGGGGTTTTAATGCCTCAAGAGATTCTGCTCTCTGGCCCAACTAAAAATACAAAACCCCAGAACTCTTGTAAGGAAGCCTGTTCTTGTGAGATTATGCCCAGTTTTGAAGGCAAAAGAGATCTGTAGAGTTTGAATAGGGTTCAGATAAGTGCTTCTACTGCTGTGTGCTTATCCAAATTGAACCTACAAAGCTGTATGTTTGAGTGTAGGGTGTTTCATTAATACATTCTATGGAGAGAGATGCTGCTTGGTGGGCACTTGATAAAGATGAGACCTAGATTGTATTCCTGGCTCAGCCACAGGCTTTCTGTGTGACATTGGGCAACTTTTCTGTGCCTCGACTTCCCATTCTTTAAAATGAAGATAATTATGCTAACTAGCTCAGGGAGGTTTTGTGGACTTAATTAAAGCTTGTAAAACGCTCTGTGTTCGCGGATGGAAGATGCTACTCAAGTGCAAATTATTATTTTATAATACACTTGTTCTGGTGTCCACAGTTCAAAAAAGATATTGAAATATTGGCAAGGGTTCAGAAAAACCATAATAATTCAAGGTCTGGAAAACATGCCTTTTATTGAGAGACATAGAAAGTTCAATGCATTTAGTTTTATTGAGAGAAGATTAAGAGTTTCCTTGATCAAGGTTTACAAGTACCTTCATAGGGAAGAGATTTCTGATAATAGACAGCTCTTAAATCTAGTAGAAAAGCCCATAATGATTCCAGTGGTTGGAAGATGAATCTAGACGTAGACAAGAAATAAAGTGCAAATTTTTAACGGTGGGGATAATTAACAATTGGAACAACTTACCCAAGGTTGGGGTGGCTTCTCAATCACTTGAAGGTGAGCTGAGAAGGAGATAAAACAATATTAACTCTGCAAAACAAAAAGTAGAATTTCTGCAGTTAGTCAAATAACATGTTTAACAGCATGTCTACCACTCATTCGAACACTGAACAAACTAAAAAGCAGTAAAACAATATAGGAAACAGAACTGGAGTATTTTGCAACCAGGCAAGGGAGAGAATTTTTTTTTAAACTTGTTATTTTCCACGTTCACCTTTTGTAGACTTCACTGGGATTCGAGGGTATCTCTTGCTCACAATATCACATGACTGGGTAACAAGGGTGGTACTCAGAACTGCCAGTATTTAAGATCAGATCAGATGAGTCACTACTAGAAATGGGTCACTGAACCTGAGCACCTCTGAATCTTGGAAAAGTTCAGCTATAGATCTGGATCTAAACTTTGTGGCTTAGCATCATTTCTGTTCTTTAGTGGGGGGTATTTAGGATATTAGACTGAAAAACGTGTTCTTTTCTATGATTCTCTTGTTACAGAGCCTTCTGTTTTCAGAGATGGTCTATAAATTCTTACATATTGTGTATCCTATGGAAAGAGGTTGTATTTAGGTTTAGCACTTTTTCTTTTAGTTCAATAAATGGAGTATAACTGAATGAAAATATGCCTATGCCAGAAATTTACCTTTATTATGCTTTTATTTCCATTAGCCAGTAATAATCAGCTACAAGTAGGCACCTTATCTTTTCCACTTGTCTAGTTTAATTTATATTAATGTTTAGAGGTGAATTGAGGTTTTTGATAATTACATACCCACTTTAAACCTTCTCGCTCTCAGGTCTACTAATTGCTTTTGGTTGCCAATTTCCCTTTCTGAATCGTGAGATTATGCTTTGGGACCAGAAATCAAAGAAGAGACTTTTCACTGTCAGAAGAAGGCTTTGATGATAACCTCTTCTTCTAAACAATATATTGTGTATTTGTAAAATCTGTATAATATCTTTTAGTATAACCAAGGAAAGTAGTGCAACATTGCTATCAGTGGTTTGTTCTTTGTGTCAAATCTCTTTGTAGAATGTTGCAAATGTTGCAAATACATCCTATTTACTGTAAATATAACTTGAGCATTGTTCTGAAGATGTGGCATAGAGATTTTTTTCTTCCATTAACAATAAGTTTATTCTTCCCCTTCATAGCTTTCTCAAATGGTATTTTACAAGGACTGTTCTTCCATAAAAACAACAGTTGCACGGATTTTCAATACTTATGAAGAATGCTAGATTAAGCACACTGTAAATTGAACAGGTACAATGGTAACTTCCACTCCACATACTGCCCTGCTAGTATGCCTCGGCTCCTACCTTGTAAAGGACACCACAAGGACTGAGCACATACTTCAGTATACATTCCTATTTATTCCTTGGCTTTTCAGCAGTCTCTAAACTACTGTCACTTTTGATATTTTCAGAGTGAGGTAACTATGCACTGAGACTGGGAACACTACACACATTTCACACAACTCCCGAAGAGCCACTAGTTGATAATGTCTTTTCAGTTCTACCAATGTGGGCTGCATTTGAACCAGCAATGAGGAAAGGCTTTTTATCCATTGCCTTCGCTCTATACCAGCCCACAACCCATAAAGAATATTCTGAGGCATGCACATTACTGTGAACTTGTTGATAAAGAACAGAGAGACCTTCCTCCTAATATCCATCTTGTCTCTTTGCAGTGCACATTGCTTGTGCTTGGGTGGGGCATTGAGGATTTTTACCTTTTGTGATTAAAAAAAATAATTAAAATTTCATCCCGAGGTTTAAAACCTGGCTTTAACCTTGCAGATGTTGAACTTTCAAAATCGACCAACTTTCTAGACCTGTAGTGCCAATGCAACATTGATCAGGGAAAAATCCTAAGTGTAAACTCTCCTGAACTCCATGTCACAGACTAAAAGTCTGAGTCTCACCTTGCTTAACCTGGTGTTACACCAGGGTAACTCCATTATAGATCTTACACTGTGTGAAGTCACATTCAAAGGCTGTCAATTCCCCATTTTCAATATGTATTATCCTCTTTTACCATAATTTCCAGTGTACTGTTAGTATAACCACAGTTGCATTCAGGAAAACAGAAGGGTTCAGAGGAATTTCACAGATGTTAGAGGCTTCAG